>NC_081426.1:45368643-45692013 GCF_949786415.1 Peromyscus eremicus | reverse complement strand
CATCACTTCTTATGCTGCCACCTCAAGGCCAAACTTCCGTTACAGGAACCACTGGGGGACACACTCAAACATGTGTCAACCCTAGCACATGGTGGTCATGGCAACAGGAGCAGACGCATTCAGGGTCCTCTGTGGGCTGGGTGCTTTGTGTGCTTATTTCATGTCCTGCTGGCAGATGTCACAGCCCATCGCACAGAGGAGGTAGCTGATCCTGATAAAGGCTGCCAGCATGGAGTCAGGATCACCTCACCAGCCCCTGACTCCACATCCTGGCTGCTTGCTCTCTGCCTTGTCTTTCTAAGACTGTGTTAGGCAAGCATTTCTGATCACCAATCCCTGAGCTGCTATGTGAAGTGCTTGCTTTATGTGGAGATTTCAATAAATGTGACTCTAGATCACTGTGTGCTCACTTTCTTCTTGACATTTGCATAGCCCTTGGAATCTAATTCCCCACCCCAATAGTCTTTTGAGATGTCACTGTTACATCCATCATGCCCCAAGGACTTCTCTAGCTTGTATCCACATCTTTAACACCTTGTTTGTGGCTGTCCTTACTTACTTTATGTGTCTCTCAACCCATTGAGCCCCAAGTTCCACAACAGGAGAACTGTATTTGTCTTCCAGGCTCCACCAAGACCAACAGGTATCCTGTGCATAGTAGGTGCATGGTGTCTCTTTGAAAGCAAGCATTCTTGAGTGACAGCACCTGGGCTTCTAGACAGGCGGTGATCATTCCCCTCTTACTGTCTGCCAGTGACTTACACAGTTAAGCTATGCTTTTCTCACTTATAAAATAACAGGCAAGAATACTGTGTACCATGCAGAATGCACAAGTGTATGGAATAGTATGAATGATGTTCACACTACTGCAAGTGGCACGAAGGTCAGGCTATAAGGCAATGTATGAGGATGGATGTGAGCTGTGGCATGTGTGTGCCCACACGTACACCCTCACAAAATAAATATAAATGGGACAAAAGTAAAAACCAAAAAAGAAAGGACATAGAACACGGAGTTAAAGGAAAGTGGCACTGCCAAGCTGTGTGCTCTCCAGCCTGAGACACCTCCATGTGTTAGTTTCTGTGTACCACTTTTCTCATTTTTAAGGTAAGGATGAATTTATGTCCAAGAGGCATTCTGTTGACTGTTAAGGGGTATTGGCACATTGTGAAAGCCTGGTAAGATGAGCTCCTATTGTGGTGATTCCTATTGCTACTATTGTTGGAATGTATCCAGAGACAATAAAAGATTACAAAATACTGCATAGAGTAGATGTTTATGTATGTGTTGGAAATATATATACCAAAATGGTGCTTCTCCTCCACGCAGAAGTGGTTTTATCTGGTTTGGCAAGATGGCTCAGTTGGTAAATGTGATTACCACCAACCCCAGAGCCCACATGGTAGAAAGAATCCACTTTTGCAAGTTATCCTCTGACCTCCACAAATGAGCTGTGGCATGCATTTGCCTACACATACACACTCACAGAAAATAAATATAAATGTAACAGAAATAAAAACAAAAACAATTCTGTTTGCTTGCTTTTTCTTTTCTGTTCCCTTTTTCTCTTTCATTTCCTTTTGAGACAAGGTCTTACCTGATAACACAGGCTGGCCTTGACCTTGTGATGCTTCTGTTTCTGCTTCCTGAATGTGCACCGCCATGCTAGCCCTTGTCTCTTCTGTCTCTACCCCTCTAACTACTGCGCTGCCTTTATTTTTCGTAAATGTGGGTTACTTTGTGTCATGAGAAAAAAAGACCAAGCATAGTCTAAATATTGGAAACATTAAAATAGTGAACTGAGCAAGCTACCGTTTCCACGGAGTTGGGAGGATGCTCTGGTCCCCATCCTGTCACGATGGATGTTCATTAGTATGAGAGACATCAGAACCATGTTCCGTGAAGTCACACTCACCAAGTGCTTTTGTGACGTGGTAGATGCAACACTAACACCGCACCCCCCCCCCCCCCCGACACAACTCAATTTAATCCTCCAGACAAGACCTGTATCACAGGTACCGTCACCACCACACGATGAAGTCTCCAGATCAGGAGCATTAGGTAACTTGCCCAGGAGTACACAACTTCTGTGACAGTGACTCCCAGCCTCTCCTGTGTGATTCAGAGCTCGAAGGCTCTAATTTTTCTCTGGATTGTGAGCTTCAGGCTGAGGCAGGCCAAGCAACACCAAGAGCTTTTTAGAAAATGCAGCCTCGTACTGGCCCAGCCATGCCACCATCTGTCTCCCAGAGATCCCTGGTGGTTTGTGTGCCCAGTGGAGCTTGGGAAGCCCTGGTCCCTGCCACGTCCCTGTGGTACCTTCCTCACTGTCTCCTCAGTGCCAAGTCCCTATCTCATCCTAGGACTTCGCCATTGCCTGCCTCCTCCCTGAGTGATCCTGACATCATCTCTCTGAGGTCTCAGTCTCCAGATCTCACCAAAGGTGAGTTGTAACAACAACTGGACCAGTCACTCTAGGACTGATCTGCAGCTTCCAGACAAAGGTTTGATTGAAAAAAAAAAAAAAGATGTTTGAATCCATAGACCTGAATGGGATTATCTGTGGAGTGGCTATATCCCCATTATCCCTTTCCAAATACTGTGCAGTAAATAGGATATTTGTTGTTTAAGGAAAAGTAAATACTGTAGGCTTCCAAACCAGAAGCCTCTCTGATCTATTCCAGGGCAATTCAGGGGGCCCTGATTTAAGGGTCTAGTGGCAGAGAGCAAAGGTAAATCCTCCTGCTGTGGTTATTCATACACAGTGATGGAATGCAAACAAACCTTGTTTGGCTCAGAAAGCAAAATTGGAGAAAGCTTCATCTAGTATTAAACTATACAGGGCTGAGTGCAAATGGTCTGTTTCCTTGGTGGCTCCCGCCTGGAAACGCATAGGTCACTGCGCATGAGAAGCATTAAAATGTGCAAGAAGGAAGTGGTACAGAACAGTTGGCAGAAGTTTGCCATGTTTCTCGTTGTTTTCTTTGTTGCTAGGGCTTGTTGGAGTTGTAATACACAGACGAAAAGTAGACTTGGATAGCATGTTTAGTGTACACATGTATATACACACACACACAGAGCGATGCCCATATACAGACACATACATATACACACACACAGATGAACATACACAGATGTACATACACACACACACACACACACACACACACACACACACACACTCACTCACTCCATTTGCATATTTATGAGAGACCAAAAGCTCATATACGGGGACTGGGAAGATAGTTGGTAAAGTGCTTGCCTTGTAAGCACAAGGACCTGAATTCAATCCCCAGATCTTATGTAAAGAAAATCTGGGCATGGTGGCACACACTTGTAATTCTAGTGTCGAGGCAGAGACAGGAGGCTCCTGAGCTCGCCGGACAGCCAGCCTAGCCTACTTGGTGAATTCCAGAACACTGAGCGACTCTGTCTTTAAAAAGGTGGCCCTGTCCTGAGGGCCGACACTGCAGGTTGACCTCTGGCCTCTTCCTGCCTGCATTTGCACACAACACACACACACACACACACACACACACACACACACACACACACGCACGCACGCACACAGCCCCATCATCATCCATGGTAACTTGGTGTTTAATTCTGCCCGGGTAACTGGCACTGGAAACAAGTGCTGTCTCCCATATTATCTGTATTTATAGACCACATAACCAGATAAAAAGCCAAGGTCCCAGGCCTGAGCTCTTGTTTTTGCCACTTTCTTATGAAATATCAGGGCTTTTACACGAATGTTAGAGCCAACGCGGAGAACTAGAAAGATAAATGATTTAATTCAGCCTGTCAGATTCTGTTTGTTTGAAGCAAGGACTCACGAGGAGAAAAGCACATTAATTGAGGTCCCAAGGTGGTAGTAGAACACATTTTCTTTATTGCTGCTCTCTGTGTAGGGGATTGCTTTTTTCCTCCTTGTTCTTTTAAAGGTTTGTACAGTCTTTTCCAGTCAACTCGTATTGAGCAGGTCCTGAGCTAAATGTAGAAACCCAAGGTGTGGAGCTCAGCTTGCAGGAGATGGTATAAATGGGGAGAAGTGACACACAAGGGATAGCCTCTGGGGCCAGCAAGGGGCCTGTCCCCGTGAGGATGGCTTCAGAGCTAGAGCGTGCAAAGGGGTTCACCAGGCTGTCAGGAAGGGTGTTCAGACAGAGCAAATACAAGCATGGAGTCATACCCGAGGGAGAACATCGTCACTGAGAACTTCAATGTGCTGGCTGTCCTCAGGCCACCTGGGGCTTTGGAGACATGGGAAAAAGTTCTTGAGATTGGATGGGCAAGTGGTAGGAATCTTACCCTAGGAGCCTTGCATTTCTTTAGGGGGCTGTGTAGGATTATGGGAAAACACATCAGGCCTGAGGTAGGGGACAGGCAGCTAAACTGAGGGAACTGGTGTCATTTTTCAAGATAAAAATTTTGGTCCAGAGATCATTGGAAGTTTTGAAAGGGAAGCTGTGACTCCATGTCTGCCCGGGAAAGATGGTCTCTTTGCAAGGCGAGGAATGTGTGGTAGAGGACAAGCATGCATGGAGAAGACTTGCTAGGCTTCTACTGTTGGTCCAGGGTGGGAGGGGAAGGGGGCCTGCTCTATGGGCTGGGTAGTTAGGATATAGATATTGGATATAGATGTTGACTTCCCATATCCCCCCTCTTCTGCTGTTAGCTCTCTTCATGTGGCCTCCAGGACTTCTGGGTTTGGCTCATGGTGGCTTCTATGGCCATTCCTTGCCTCTGTCATCCAGGACCTCTCACACAGCAAATGTTGGCATGAAGTCAGGCTATGAGTGTGACAGAGGATTGGATGTCAGACCCAGTCACCATCTTCTCATCAGTGGATGCCAGCAGTTGGCTCTACAATAAATACTGCGAATTAACTTATTCCTCTCCACTTCAGTGCTCTCCCAATTAACTCCAAGGCACACAGAGGCCAGAAAGCTAAATTTCTACTTCCCAGATGCCTTTGCAGATTAGGTCATGTGACCAAGTATTTTAGTTGCATTCTGTTGCTGTGACAAATAACCACTATCAAAAGCAACTTAGAGGAGGAAAGGGTTTATTTCATCTTACACTTTCAAATCACAGCCCGTCTCTGAAGGAAGGCAAGGCAAGCACCTGAAGGTGGGACAGCCCATCAGTCCACCCAGCATGACTGCCACTGAGGGGATTCACTCACAGCTAAGGTACAGCAGGAACCATGTAGGATGCTGGTTGCTAGCTGGCTGGCTCATAGGCTCATGCTTAAATACCTCAAGACTAGCTGCCCAGGCAG
Organism: Peromyscus eremicus; assembly: GCF_949786415.1. Taxonomy (NCBI): domain Eukaryota; kingdom Metazoa; phylum Chordata; class Mammalia; order Rodentia; family Cricetidae; genus Peromyscus; species Peromyscus eremicus. The sequence goes on along the minus strand of NC_081426.1, from coordinate 45,686,729 downwards.
CAAGACCTTCCTACATCAAGACAACTCCCCACAGACACAGACACACACACACACACACACACACACACACACACACACAGACACAGACACAGACACACACACACACAGACACACATAGACACACACACACACAGACACACACACAGACACAGACAAAGACACACAGACACACACACACAGACACAGACAAAGACACACACACACAGACAGACACAGACACAGGGAGACACAGACACACACACAGACAGACACAGACAGACAGACACACACACACAGACACACACACACACACACACACACATACACACACAGGCTAACCAGATCTAGGCAGTCCTTCAATTGAGACTCCTTTCCCAGTGGAGAGTCAAAGCCAACTACAGCATCAAGGTACTCCCAAGAAAATCTGCTATCTTTAGACGCACAGGCATAAGACATAGGCTGCTAAGTTCAGAAAGATCTCTTTGGCAGACAAAATGGTCAGCCTTCTCTCCCTTCCAGGGCCGAGGATGACAGAGGTGCCAATGTCCGATTCTGTCACACAGTTTTCATCTCTCACAGCCTTGTTTCCGTTTGCATCATCCATTTCTCTGGTCCTTTCAGAAACTGCACAGCTTCTTCAAGACTTTCTGTTTAATGTATTCAAAGTGAATCTGTTGCCTAATAATAAGAACCTGCAATTTATACCCAAGTTGTAGCTTCATTCTTTATTATTACACAATTCTTTTGTTTGCACATGCAGTGATACTCTTCTCTAAACGCACTCTGAGCTTCTTAAAGACAGGAAAGGGGTCATGTGTTTGTGGTAATCTCAACCACTGTGTAGATGAATAATGGATGTCCTGTGGCTATCTGCCATTTGTGTGTAAGGGCACACGTGTATGTAGATGTGCAAGCATGCATTCAAGTGTGTATGTGTGTATGTGTGTGTGTGTGTGTGTGTGTGTGTGTATGTGTGTGTGTATAGGCAGCCTCTAGTGTCATTCCTTATGAGCTGTCTATCTTGTTTTTGAGACAAGGTCTCTCATTGGCCTGAAATTCACTAATTTGTCTAGGCTGGTTGACCAGTAAGCCCCAGGGGTCCTCCTATCTTTATCTACCTAGTGCTTAGATTACAGGGGAATGTCACCATGCCTGGGTTTTTAATGTGTGTTCTCAGGATTCAACTGACATCATTGGGCTTGGTCACAAACATCTATCGGCTGAGCGTTCTTGCTGGCTTCCATAAGTTCTCTCTGTAGCTCTGGCTGCTGCCATTTTTGCCTGTTTAGTATCTACTCATCTTTCTTATGGAGTGAGATGAACATGTTGTCTTAGTTTTCCTCTGGGGAATCCCACTTCTTCTCCGGGCCCTGTCACTTGATTTTGTGAGCCCATTTATAGAGCCACAATCTGAGACTGTATAGGGGTATACCAGTGAAAGACACTTGAAACTTCAGGATTTATGCCTGAACGAGTAGGGAGGGAGAGAGGAAGAAAGGGAAGAAGGAGAGAGATTCTCCCGGGAAGAACTAACAGGGAAGAGGAGATGAACTAGGCATTGTTGGTACTTGTCTGTCAATGGAAAGAAAAAAAAAAAACCTCAAGAAATTGTTTTGTCAACATGAGTTGAAATTTGTATAGACCAGTCTCATCTGGGAATAGCCCTGTCTTTAACTTCTTCAGTCAGGTGAGCCAATAAAGGTCCCCTGAGACTATTTGTTTACTTATTTACTTACATATTTATTGCTCTAGCATTGGTGGGGTTTTTTGTTACTTGCAGCGAAGGGTCCTGACTAATACACAAACTGTCCATAAATATCCCTTGACGAGAACCAAAGGTCTTACTTGGTTCTCTGTGTTAACCCATACACTAGCCCTCCTCCGGAGGATTAAGACTCAACTACAAGTCTGATGATCTGATTTGAAACAGTTCAGATAAAGCTAAAGAGGGAAGAGACTGCAAGTGAGGGACAGGCCATGAGAAGTGTGGGGTGACTCTGAGCTGGCTTGTATGCAAATTGCCACCATAGACTTGGTGGCTAAGAACATGGATTCTGGTCAACAGTTAGATTATGTGAGTTTGAATACTGCACCACACTCTCTACATGTGTGATATTGGCTGCGTTGCTTAATTCTTTGAATTGGGCTTAAGGTGGCTTAGAAAAGTTTTTGTTTTGTTTTGTTTTGTTTTTTGTATTTTGACTTATGCACCTGGAAAATCCAGAGGAGTGTCCAGACTCGGGTTGGGCTAGATCCAGTTGCCCTAAACTCTGGCAGATATTTGTTCTTCTCATGAAAGGAAGTAATAAAGCCTAGAGGAGCTCCACGCTCCCTCTGCTCTCTTGGCAGAAAGAGCATCCTTTCCCAATGGCCTCCGCAAAAATCTAAGGCAGAGGTTTGTGGGGTTGGATTGGGTTCCTAGCATACCATGAAGGGTGGTAACTAGGGCTGATGATGGAAACTGAAGGGAAGTGATTCTGGAAAAGCAGGGACCCAGTGCCAGCTGAGGAGAACCAGCAGATACATTCCATACTTTTCTATTGTATCCTCCTGGGAAAACTGGAGATGTGACCATTTCCACTTCATCAGGCTTGTAGAAGACCACAACTCAACACTTGGGACAGAGGTTGTTGCTATCCTAGCCACATCCTCACAGCCCTTAAACACTGCCCCCAAAACTACCACCTGCAGCTGATGGACAGAGGACCTTCTCTCTGCTGCCAGACCCCACCACCCGCCTGGCCACAGGGAGGATGTGCCAGTGAGGCAACAACACCTGGCAGCAGCTTTCCACCAGGGAACTGGGCATCAGTACCCCAGCCACCTCACCCTTGGAGTAGGATACCATTGAGACGTGTACCACACTGCCCCTAGTGGGTCCAAATGGGACTGAAGCCTCCTGGCCGGGAGGTATAATGTACATCTTCTCTGTTTCTCCACCAATTTCCCTGGATCACTTCCCCAAACAATCAGCGGCAGCTCCGTTTTTCTCTTAGGAAGCCCAGGATGCCTGGTATACTATACCAGTGTGGTTTTCTGTGGCTAACAACACAATGGGTATGTTTTAAAGAAAAGACTTATTTTGGTTTGTGATTCTGGAGGTCCAAGGTGGACAGGCTACCTGTGGTGATGAGAGACAGGGAACCTGTGACATTGTATTTCTTCTAGCCTCTCTTCCTCTTCCTATACAGTCCCCAGTACTCAATGGTGATGGTTTTGACTAATCCTGATCCTCCAACGTTTCTATCCCAAACACCACAGCCTTGCTGTGGGAACTGTACTCCAAAGTGAGTAAAAAAATATCTGGCTTCAATTCCTACCACATTGTAACTGGGCAAGCTGGGTAGTTTATTTGGTATCTATTTGCCATAGCACATACCACAAGCATTTAATAAATGCTATGATTAATAAATGCTATGATTACTGTCAAGGTGATTTGGGTTTATTTCTGCCTTGCTTTCTCTCTGTGTTAAGTGCTGCTTCCTTTGTCCTGTGTCCCACACAGATTATTGTTCTCCTTTGTTACACCCATTCTTCTGTCCTGTCACCTTTCCATACCTTACTGTGTCTTAGTTTGAATCTTTCCCCAGGGTAATTGCAATTTTGATGAGAAGATTGCAGTACCCAAACCATTAGAAACAAAAATTGGCAATATAACGCCTCCCCCCCCCCCCAACAAGCAATCAGCAGTCCAGACTTTTGTTGACACTCTAAACTTCTTGGAGACAGGGATAAAATATTGGCTTTCATTTTTTCAGGAGTTGCCATGGCAAGCTAGAACTCTTCGGTTCAGTCCCAGCTGTGCCACTTATAGCCATGATTCTGGTTGCTTTAAAGAAGAAGGAGAAGGAGGAGAAGGGGAAGAAGAAGAAGAAGAAGAAGAAGAAGAAGAAGAAGAAGAAGAAGAAGAAGAAGAAGAAGAAGAAGAAAAGCCCGCAGAGTTGATTTTAATAAAGAGGGGGAGACTGAGTGGAACCCACTTCCTGTGTGTACTGCATCTGCTTCCCACCTGCAGTTTTAGCCAAAAATTATCCTTTTTTTTTTTTATATCTATATCCATAAGAATTTGGCCTCTTACATCTGCAGAGTACAGCAGCCAGTCACTAAATGACACCCTAGTGGTGTGCGAGTACTAATGCAACTCATAAACAAGGAAACCACCAAGACATCATCTGGACTAAAACCAATTTCCAACGTGAGATTATCGCTAAACTTACGTCATAGGGAGAAAGCGTTTGTGAATAAAGGTGGATGGCTCATTAGCAGGACCACAGAAAGTCAACGCATCATGCGTTTTTTTTTTCCAGTGTGACAAGTCATGACTTGGCAGTATGATAAGGGAATGCATGCTGAAGAAGACTGTGGTTTGGCTTGGGAGAACCAGCCACCACGGGTCTGGAAATCAGAAGCTTGCTGTAGTGGATTTTCATCTTCAGACGTCTCTCTCCTGCACAGTGAGGAGCTGGCAAGGTGACTGGAGCTATCGTTTCTCAATGAGCTTGCTGCTCCCAGGGCTTCCCAAGGGGCCTGGCTCCATCTGTTCTGGCCCCTGGGGGCTGGAGGTGGGGGGAGATGGTTTGTTTTTATGTTGCTGAGAACTAGCAACCAAACCTCCACATTACTGTGCTCATGCTAGCCGAGCAAACCTACTGATGAAGGAGGAATTCTTTCGGGGTGGCAGGGCTGCCCCAGGAGAGAGCCAAGTGGAATGCAGAATGGAGAGAGTTTAGTGGAAACTGACTCTGGTGGCCTTCTTTTGGGTGTCCTTATTAAAAAGTCCAGTGCTAGAGATTTGAGGGGAGCCAAAGGTTGATGGCTAAAGACCAGACTTCATGTGTTCAGATGTTCTCCTGTGTGTACCAAGGAAGTTCTTGTCACTTGTGCCTCCCTGCTCCTCTCTGGATGCCTCTGCAGGCCCTGGGCCTGTTTGGTGGGTCCATGCATGTGTTTCCCTATGTGTTTAGCAATGGGAGAGACCAGCTTTCAGAGAAAGAGAAGTATGGAGCTGAAGTCTTTTGTCAAGACTCAGTTTTATAGGTAGGAGCAGGAGGCAAAAGTTTCCCACTGAGATTCATTTTATTTATCTATAAAACAAAATTAAATCCAGGTATGGTGCACACATGTGTAATTCTACCACCTGGGCCTGAGGCAGGAGGATTTCTGTAAGTTGCCTGGTCTAAATAGGGAGTTCCAGGTCCTCTTGGGGATACAGAGTAAGATCCTGCATCATAAAGCCAAAACCAAGCACCACCCCCCCAATAGCTGTCTAACAGGGCCCAGGACAAATGTCCACTTGTCATTAACTGGGGGCAATGGGAAGGTTGGGATTACAGTCTCCATTTGTGAGTGTGGAATAGCCAGTGCAGTGATGCACTCAGCTGTACCTGGGTTGGGGAGACAGGTGAATGACAAGTCTTCATCTAATTCTTCTCATGTCCTAGTTGCATGACCCAAGACATCTCTGAGCTCATTTCTCCATCTGTGAATGGAGATAAATCCTTCCAAAGTTTTTTTTTTTTTCAATGAATACATCCATCCATTCAATAAGAAGTAGGAGATCTGGTAACAGAGACTGAAGTAGTTAGCTCCTGCTGGCCTGGAAGGGGAACAAGAAGTAGGGCCCAATATTAACTCCAGGCTTTGTGCCCGACTGTATTCTCCAGTCTCTTTGATTTAATGTGTGTAGGGTGGTACCTCATCATAGAGATTGAAATGGGGGCAGGATGAAGAGTCTCTTCTTTATCTCAGCCAGGATACCCAGGAAACAAGAGAAAGACCAGCAGAGGAGAAAGCCCTCTAGTCAACATGGGTGAACTCAATCATGGATAACTGAATAGAATTCCTGTGGGTCTAGTAATTAAAAAAAAATTGCGTTTTTGAAGCTCAGTCAGTTAGCATTACTTGGTTCTGAAGTTACTACATTAAATTTCATATCTTAATGTTCTTTCCAGCATCCTTTTAATTTGTTTGTTTTTTAAAAAGAATCCTTTTCCTCCTTATTAAAAAATCTAAATGGTCAGTATATCTAGGGACCAGTGATTTGAAATGTCATTTCTTCATAGATCCAGAAGACAGAATGTTGACCTATTTTTTTTTTAAAAAAAGGTCATTAGACATAGAAAGTCAATCTCATAATAAGTCAATCTCAAAAGAAGAAGAAGGAGGAGGAAGAGAAGGAAAGAAAACAGGCGTTAAGCCAGAAATGTAGTATATAAACCCAGAGACTAGAAAGCCATTCTGTTGTAAGAAAAAAGGGAGTTGTCTTTCTGGAGAGATCCTCTCTTCTTGCTTTATTTCCCTTCTGCAATCATGAGCCCAAGGTTTGTGACATCACTGGGTTGCTGTGGAAATGTTTATTCCACAGAGGAGTTGGACCTCACGTGGGGAATTTAGAAGCGGAAGTGCGAACTCTGGGAAAAACAAAATTGGCTTCAGAAAGAGGAGATTCAGAAAGAAAACAATATAAACTGCTAAGAGGTGGTTTGCAAGTTTCCCTGGGAGGAATCAAGTCCTCGGAAAAACACAGATATGCCTGTTTTTTTATTGGAATTTTACTTTCTATAAATATCTCTATAAAAAGACAGAAGTAAGGAAAGGATATCTTGCAGTGGGAAAAAAACGTTCAGCTGCTCAATTATTGAGACACAAAGGTTGGTCTTGAAATACCTTGGCTAGGGGAGGGGAGGAAATGATATCTATTTACATTTTTATTTCATAGAATGGACTGAAGAGGATATCTTTCTTTAAAGAATCGTGGCTCGAGGGGCCTGACTCTTAGTGTGGAAGCTACACAACCGTTTTTTCGTTCTGAACTGTTAAATAAACACACCACCAGACCAGAGCCTTTCTTCCTGCTGGGGCAGTATCGTCCCCTAAATCCACTTTGCAGCCCTCTCAGCCTAGCCTAGTTTGATGTAGCATTGACTTCGCCTACTACAGCAACCGGCGAAATAAGTGGGTTTGCATTTGGAATGGTTGAGAAGGCAGCCACCAGCGTGCGTGCGTGCGTGCGTGAGTGTGTGTGTGTGTGTGTGTGTGTCTATCTGTCTGTCTGTCTGTCTGTCTGTGTGCCGGGGTTGAGGAGGTCTAGTGGCACCGGACAGGAAGAAAATCGAGACGTAGCAACTGTGTGAACACAATATTTTTGTGGCTAGAAGAAGGGTCCCTGCATGGAAAGGCAATTTTAGGAATTAAAATGCAAAAGAGCTTTCAGCGGAGTGGGAAGAAGGCTCGAGTTGTAAGCGGGTGCTGTGTATCTCCCAGGCATCCTCTCCCCTGGCCTGGCTTGGGGCGGCCCCCTCCTCATCCACCCACCTGCCCGCGGCAGCACCTGCGCCCCCTGCCGTCCCGGGACGCACCCAGCCGGGAGGAGAGGACCTGGAGGTCCTGCCGGTGGCAGGGGCTGCAAAGGTCTGGTGGCGCGGGCTGATTTAGTGGCCTGGGCTGTAGTACAGGCTGTCCCCGGCAGCCGGCGGAGTCGGGGAGCCCACGTGATGGCCCCGGCTCTCCGGTGAGCTCCCCAAACAGACGCACACCCAGGCGCGCGCGCACACGCGAGCGCGCGCACACACATACACATACACACACACACACACACACACACTCACACACTCACACACGCACGCACGCACCCAGCCTCGCGCGCGCACACGCCCGCCCGCCTGCTCTGCCTCTGCGCCCTGCATCTCGGCTCGCTCATTCTCTCGCCCTCTCGCCTCCCCTGCGGTCTCTCGCTCTGCGCGCACACACCGCACACACGCACACGCACACACACGCGCGCATACACGCAGCCGGCACAGGCGGCGGCGGCGGCAGCGGCGGCGGCGGCGGCGGCTGCCGGAGTCAGGACGAACCTCTCTAGGTACCGTCTTGAGAAGGCGGCAGCAGCGGCGGCGACGGTGGCAGCCCGAGCATCCCTGCTCAGCCGGAGAGGGAGCAACGCCGAGAGTTCCCGTCCCCTCGGCCATTCCCTTCCCCCCTCCTTTTCTTTATTTGCGAGAGAATTTCAGCTGCCTTATTGATTTCATTTGATTTGGAAACATTTTTGGTTGCTTTTGTGTGTGTGTGTCCCTTTTTTTTTCTTTCCTCGTTTTATTTGCATCCAGAGCATGGCGGGCTGCGGGCTGTCGGAAGACACCTTCCTCTCCTCCTTCTTTTACAACTACGGCTCCTCCTGGGAAACCCCTTCCAACCAGGTAAGGGGTGGCTCAGTGCCGGGCGGCATCTCCCCGTGCCCCCCGCTGCTCGCTCACTTGGCACCAGGCGGGTAGACAGAGGCTCGGGAGGGGGTGGGGAGGATGGGGGGCCAAGTGGGTCGCACTGTCTGGGTCAGCGCCAACCGGCGACAGAGGTGTTCTTCCTTCTCCATACCCCCCACACATAGCGCCAGCTCCAGGGGCTGTCGCGTCCCTCCGGTGCCCATTCTGCCATGGATACCTATCTGCCCCCAAACCTCCCAGCCCAGCGGGAACCCGAGAAAGAGGCAGGAGCTGGCGCGTTACCCCGAACAACTCCAGGCAAAAGCAGGGAACTCGAGCGCAACCTTCACCAAGTCGCCGCGGGCGCCGCGCCCCTGTGCGCCCGCCGCCCGCCCGCCCTCAGTTGAGCCCTGGGGCTGCCTAGCTGTAAGACCCCCCGCGACGTGTTGTCTCTCCCTCCACTCCCTCCGGGCCCGGAGCCACCTCTTTCCCTAAAATGGCTGCAATCTCAAGTAGCTGCGTCCCCTGACCCGCGGGGATGGGGGGTGGTGGTGGTAAGCAGAGTGGAGGCTCTACTCCTTCCGACCCCGCACCACCCCGGGCGCGCACGAGCACCCCACAAACACACACTTAACTTTGATGACTGTGCAATGCAGTCCGGCTGCATCGTGTCCTGCACGCTCCCTGCTGCCGGCCTGTAGGTGTGTGGATCGGTGTGACTGGGGGGCCCCTGGAAGCTGGAGGTGGATGAGGGAAGTGGGGGCGTGGAAGGAGACTGGTGTCCGCCGGCCACTGATTACCTGGAGAGAGACAGGCATGTGTTTAGGGTCTGGGAGGGAGTGCCAAAGCTATTCCGGGAGCCAGAGCGAGAATTAGAGGAAGAAAAAAAAAATGCCTTTTAATTAAATAACTGTTGTAGTCTGCTGCCCCCACTGCTTGTTTGGTGAAAGTCTACAGGCATCTGTCATCTTCAAACTACACGGGGAAGTAGAGCTGGGGTCCAGGGAGAGGAGGAGGAGGAGGAGTGTGTGTGTGTGTGTGTGTGTGTGTGTGTGTGTGTGTGTGTGTGTGTATGTGTGTGCATGTGTGCGCGCGCACGCGCGCGTGTGTACTGCTTGGGAAAGTTGGGGCCAGAAGCTAGGTGGAAGAGCAGCGATGAAGGCGGCACCAACTCGGTGGGCCGGCCAGGGCTCCGGGAGTTCCTGGGCCCTGTGAAGCGCGCACCCGAGGGCGCGGGCCCGCGAGCCTGAGGGTGCCAAAGGGGACTGCTCGGTCCGGCACGGCTCTCCAGGCTGCTGCGGCGGCGTCTCTGGCCGCTTTCGGGGCTGCTCGCCGCGCTTGCCCGCGCTGGCGCGCTCCCTCCGGGTTCCAGATCTCAGCGCGCTCCGGCGAGATCGCGGATAGGAAAAAAAAAAAAAAATTAAAATAAATAAATAAACAAACAAACAAATAAATAAATAAAACCCAAAGCCCTGAAGCCAAACAACCGAAAAATGTGCCCCACTGCCCCCCTTCATCACCGCCACCTCCCCCCCGCCCCCCATGTCTCCCAGACACAAATAGCCAAAGTAGTAGTGGCCAGGTGACGACCTCGCCTTCTCGGAGTGGGCTCTCCGGATCCCACCGCAGCCGCGCGAGTGAATAATACATAAACCGCTCGGGAGATCCAAAAGGCTCCCGCCGCCTCATCGCTCCGGAGCGGGCCCGGAGCTCCCGCCAGCCCGCCGGCCGTCGCCGCGATGGGGCGCCGGGCCGCCCCCAGATCAGCCGGCCGGTCGCGGAGCGCAGGGCGGCGGGAGAAGGCAGGCCCGGCTGTGAGCCGAAACTTGCAGGAGCTGCCGAGGTGGTCGCGCTGGCGATGGAGTTGGGGACCCTGGAGAGACACGGATAGGATCAAGGGGGCGCCCTGGCTGCAGGTTGCGAGCTCCCAGAGGCTTTTCTCTTAGCTACCCCGCCCCGCAAGGCAAGCTCCGGGTGCTCTCTCTACGCCTGCCCGAGACAGCTCCGGGTTGCCGAGAGCCACGGACCCCTCGGGTTTGGCAAACTCCAGTCTCCAGGAGCCTCAGTGCGCGCGCCTGGTGTGTGGTGTGGTGTGGTGTGGTGTGGTGTGTGTGTGTGTGTGTGTGTGTGTGTGTGTGTGTGTGTGTGTGACGCGCGTGTGCCTGTGGATGAGTCAGAAACAAACCAACCCCAGCTCGCCTTTAAGGACCGAGGCGCGGACCTAAGGCATGAAGCACACACCTGCCACCAGCTCTGGGGACTGTGGGGGATTCCTCGGCAGCGCCGCGCCTCCCATTCCTGGACCTGAATGCTTTAGGCTAAGTTTCCGGGCCAGTAGCTCAGACCAGCACCGCAGGGAGCAGAAACTCGGCTGCTTGCTAATTCCTCGGGAGGAAGAGAGAAGGGAGACCCGGTGGGTGTCGCCAGGCACGCAGCTACACCGCTCTAGAGCCACGGGAGGCTTCGCAGCGTCTTTAAGGAGATAGGAAATGAGTAGCAAAGCAGAGGCCCGGGCCCCTATTTCGCAAGATAGGCAATCACCTGCGAACTCCTTGGAAACCCGAGGTGGTGGGCGGCAGGCAGAGAGAGGGTGCGGGGGAGGTTCTTAGGGGACAGGTCACGGAAAGAGGAGAACCTTGTAGAGGGGTCGTTATAGAGGCAAACTATTGGCGTCTTTCTGGGTAAAGTTAGTTTAACTCGATTAAGAAAAGCATCTCTCCAGAAGACATCTTTCTTCTAGAAAGGACCACTCATGTTGCTAAGAAAATGTAAAGACGTTCTGATAAAGCAGCTGGGGCTGTTGTGGAGGGTGATTAGCTGACGGGATGGGACTGGGGAGCGAGCTACCCTGAACACAGAGGAACTGGATGGCGGGGAAAGTGGACGATTTGAAGTATTGATTTCCTCCTCCAATGGTACCGTATGAACTTTAAGATAAATTGCAGAAACAAAGAAAGGCATGTATCATTAGGGGAAGGGGCAGTCACCACCCAAGCTGTGCTTGTCCAGGGGGAGATGCTGGAAAGCAGTGCCTTACCGAAGACTTCCCTTTTCCAGCTCAGCCACCCCACCATTTTTGGGGAAGGAGACTATACAGCCTGTGCATTAGGCCTCGCTGATCTCCACTTTGTCCTTTCAGCATTTGAGCATGGGCAAATGAAAACTGCTCCCAACTGCTCCTATGAAGAACAAGAAGAAAACAAAGGCAATAGTTTACAATCCTATCCCAGTTTCAGGCAGCTGACACAGAGAGAGGCCTGGGCCAAATTTGAAAGAGTGAGACTTATTCATGATTTTACCTGAATTGCTGCCAAAAAGCTCACAAATCCTTCATTCCCTAAAAATAGCAACGTTCTTCAGGTATAATTTGTTTACCTCAATTAAAAACAAAACCCTCTTCTTAGTGTTATAAAGTGCTTATGAAGGTAAGGGTTGGCTGTACTAAAAAAAAAAATCAAGCTTTTTATTTCTAGATCAATATGATGTGCTCTCAACATCTAATACCATGTAAAAGGAACCTTTTTACAACATCAATAGCAGGCAGGCATGTCTACTAAGAACCTCCTTTCCTGGAATCACGAGATGTTCTGATTTCTTTCGTTTTCACGAGGAACACGATTATGACACCGTTCATTATAAACAAGAGAGTGAAAAATAGGATGAAGATGGAAGCTGTCGATATATAGAGCTGGAAAGCTGGGAACGAGAGAGTCATTTATTCACTTCTCAAACCAGGCAAACAGAAACAACCAAATAAACAGACATTAAAAATACTCCAGCTCCGGATCATTGTTGAAGGGAAGGATTTTAGTTATTCTGTGACATTTATTGTAGCTGGGGTGGTGGTGATTTTTTTTTTTTTCTTTCTTTCTTTCTTTCTTTCTTTCTTTCTTTCTTTCTTTCTTTCTTTTTTTCTTTCTTTCTTTCTTTTTTTTTTGAGAGAGAGCAAGAGTCTAATGTGTATTAGAGCTGAAACTACATCTGTTACCATTTGAAAACTGGGAGATTCCATCCTGTTTCTGGGAGACCAGGCTGCAGGTATTTTTGCATGGGCTTTCCAATGTGCAAAACAAACCACAAGTGTGTGTGGGCAGGAGTGGAGTGTGGGGGTGGGGAGCATCTGCTGAGGTGGAGTCTGCTTCAGTGAGAGTGAAACCCCCAATTAAAGTGTATCTGTGAGATGTATCTGCTCTGGCTCAGAGCAGCAGACGGTAGCCCGTTCTTTAATTTACAGTTTCACGCCTAGGGATGGCAGTAGAGCCAGCTTCCAACACTCCCGAGCTTTCTCTTTTTATGTTGTGCCTTTCAGCCTGGGCTTCTCTCTCTCCTGGAGTTGGTTAAGCTTGCCTGCTCCGTCCTCTGCCGTGGCCATCACCTGCTTGCATTGTGGACCTAGGTCACCTTATTAGTTGTCACTGTGTAAGCCCAGATCGAAGCCGGCCAGGTCTGTATGATACAGAATCAATCAATTGAAAGTGAAAAATGGAGCCAATTAGCTGACCGCTTGGGTGTCCCAGGGGCCAGACATCTGACTTTCCTCACCTGATTGGCTAGTGCTTTGGTTACCCGGTCATTTCACCCCACGTTTGTGAAAGAGACATCACTATCTGGTGTGACTATGCATTTTAACTCTCCTTTGCCTCCTGCGTCACCAGACTCTAGGCTCTCAATATAAAATGGCCTCTATGGGAAGAACAACCATGATGTATCTTTGCAGAGCGGGCAGTCTTCGTGTTGAATTCAGCTCTATACTTTTGCTGCTCAGTGTATGTGGCTCTTTGTACTCTATCTTGCCTGGCAAGGCAGACGTTTTAATACAGATCCATTACAGGATGTAGGTAAGTTGTTGAACACTTCCCCTGTCTGCCTTTTGTGTTTGGTAGGAGGGGTAGGGGAAGCTTGGCACTGTTTAGGAATAGGGATAGTCAAAGCAAGAAGCACCAGGTAGAACTGAATATATGTTTGTTTTCTTTCTGGCTCTTCCACAACTCTTAAAGTGACGGCAGTGGTTAGATCCATAGAGATGAACCGAGACTTTTAAGTGGGAGAAATCTACGTTCATCTCCAGCACCCACATAAAAATGCCAGGCATGGTGGCATGCTGGGGAGGCAGAAACAGGAAGATGCCTGAGGCTCACTAGACAGTCAGAGCATCCTGGTTGGTGAGCCCCAGACTAGTGTCTCAAAGGAGGTTGACAGTGCTCCCCAGGATAATACCTGAGGCCATCATTCGGCTTCCACATGCACACATGGGCACACTCATCCACACGTGTGAGTCTGCTCACACATTCGCAGCAGAATACACATTAATGGAAAGAAAGACCAGTCATCACTTAGGTTTGTTGTGGGTCTTCTTAGAAGATGAGCTTCCTTTGGGTAGTGGCTTGAAAATATTCTGCACCTTTGGTAAATTTCTATCAACTTGGGATCAAAGGATATTGACGGTGGCTACTACTTTTTTTTAATGCTGTTCCGAACACTTCACGTGTATACGACTATTTTAGTCACCGTAACAACACGGAAAGTAGGGCCTTGTCTTGTTATTCCCACTTTGCAGAGAATGCAAAACAGAATTAAGAGCTAGTTAGGAGAAGTTGGGGGGCTGGTTAGGCGGCCCGAGGTCAGCTTCCTCTTACTCTCCCCACTTTTCCCACTCTGCTCTACAACACAAAGACACTAGGAGGCCACACATCCATTTCCAGCGTGCCTCTGATGATGTCATTTATTCACCTTTACTAACAGTGGACATCTCCATTGCTTCTCCAAATCTTGCCACTTCTCTCTTTCTTTTCCTTTCCACTTTTTGTAGATAGTGTACGCACATGTACGTGTTCATGTGTGTTTACACAAGTGTGTGTCTGGGTATGCACACAAGCATGGGGAGGCCAGAGGTTGATGCCAAGTATTTCCCTCAGCTGCTCTCCATCTCAGTCTTTTGAGACAGGGTCGCTCAATGAACCTGGAGCTCACCAATTCAGCTAGACTGTTTGGCCAGCAAGCCCCGGTGATTCTCCTGTCTCTGCCTCCCGGTTTTGGGATTTTTATGTGGGTGTTGGGGACAGTGCTTGAGCAGCCCTTCACTGACTTTTATTGACTGCTCCATCTCTCTAGCTCTCTTTTTTCCGTCTTTTATATCACCAGATAGCGTTCCCCTGAGTGAAGTTGCCTGTTTTGGTGGAGCCAACCATAACCACCTGATGCTTTTTTCCGCTTGGTGATGGACCTTGCTAGATACTTGAGTTTATCACACTATTTGATTTGGATAGTTGATCCAGCCAGATAAACAGATGGAGTCTTTAGATTGGTCCACTTTTCAAACCAAATGAATAATTTTACAATTTCTCAGATACATCACCCCCTTTCTCTTTCTTTCTCTCTCTTACACACACACACACACACACACACACACACACACACACACACACACACACATTTATGCGTGTATTCAAGTTCCCTTCACACAGGACCCCATATCAGTTTGGGTTTGCAGTATTGTCTATGTTTTCACTTCACACTGAGACTTGCGTTTCTCATCGCCCTCATGTTTTTATAGGAGTCTTCTGTAAGGAGTCGGGCACCTAACCTTTCTGTCCATCACGAACCAATGCCTTTTTGTGGTTGGGCCCTTCTATCATGTTCTTTCCCAGTGTGGTTGTGGGAAGGGGAGTGAAGACATTGGCTGTCAGCAGCGAGACAGTACACCAAGAGAGTGTTTCTCGCTGGCTCCACTGTTCCTGTGGCCCTAGCAGAAATATAAAAGTGCGGGGTTTGCATTGGAATGAGAATGGGGTCACCTCGCCTTTGTAGCCATCATCAAGGAAGCAGAACTTCCTTCCAGAGAGACCATAGGAAATCAATGATCACACCTTGCCAGCAAAGAGGTAAATGTGTGCAGCAGATGGCATTCAATCAAAGGGCAGCAGAAACGTGACTCACTCTCCCAGGCAGTGTGACTTTTTGGTCCCTTCAAAGAATTCACATTTTTTTTTTTTATATAATACTTGTATTTAAATCTTTCTTTTCTTTTGGACTATTATATTTTAAAAATGAAGAAAAGAGGAAAATGTCATTACCTGATATTACTATCTTTTCTCCCAAAGATAATTATTTAAACAAAGCTTGGTACCTTTCTGGGAAATGTTGCCAGATCTGTCTCCACCCCCCCATTTTATTACTATTATTTTTTGTTAATATAAATCGACCTGATTTATGGAAAGTAACTGGGTTTGTGTGCCTTTCTTTCTTTCTTTGGTGCATTCGCTTAAGCAGAAGGGATCTCGCACTGAGGGAAGGTTCCCCTTGGCCAGAAGGGGCTGCAGAGGGACTCCAATACAGAGGGAACCTGCTGTGGGGGAGGGAGAGACGGCTGATATGTAGGGAAATGCAGGAATGGAGACTTAATGAAATGTGGAGAAGCAGGTGTGTGGCTCTAACATGCTTCCTTCTGTAGAGCGCACTTCTGATTGCTTTGTGAGCTCGTCTTCCTGTATGTTTGAAATCGAGCTGCAGGTAATAGCTCAGGGTAAAGGGAATGTCTGATCTCTACCGGAAGAAGACAAGACACCCAAGAAATCTCTCAGGGGAAAGAGTCTTAGACATCAAACTGGCCAGAAAAGGCAAGGAAGGAAAAGGCAGGAGACATGGGAGCAACCTTAACCACATTTTATTCCAATTTATTATTTCCAGTAGCAGTTTGTCCCTAATGTTAACAATGAGTGATTATGATTCCGTAGTTTCGTTTACAGCATAAATTAGCATTTTGTTTTCCGTTACAGCTTTTGAATGAGGAATTATAATGTATAATTTGCTGAAAATAGATGTTATCATCTCTTAGGAGGAGAACAACCACATAAACTTGAACAAATGATAAAAATGGAATCAATTACATCTCAAATGGAAGTAGTTTACAAACCTCCAAATACAAAGTGGCAGGAGTAGCTGGTTATTGTAACAAATAATTAGTTTTTTTAAAACAACGTTTATTGAATTCCATCGACAATTTGGTAATTGTTCCCACCCAGTTGGCTTGCAGTGCTCCCTCTTCTCAGAGGAAACTGGCATGGAGTGACTGCATTCTACAAGCTGCGTTTCCCCCTCGTTATTTCGTGTTACATCCAGAATATACATACTTCGTTTCGCTCATAACCCTTTCTGAGTCATAGGAAAGCACTGAATTATGTTACCAAGCTTTGGTGACAGATGACTATACGAGGGCTGGCTGGTGACCAGGGGCATTGTCACCAGGTTCCAGCAGGGGAGGAGGTGATCGGAGTGAAGATGGGTGTGTATGAACACAGGCTGAAGGAAGGCCATGTCGTAGGACCTATCAAACAGGTGAATCATGTTGTGATTTGATTTTCTGAGTCTCTCCCTTCTTCTTCTTTAGCCTTTTCTCTCTTGATTCTAATTTCTTACGTCTCCCTGTCATTGCATACTCGACTGTGAAGCTCCTTTGGAGAGAAAGCCACGGCTCTCTATGTTCCTGGTCCTTCACCATACATACCCTGTCTGCAGCAGACAGCATGTTTGTGCTGGACACATGGCTCAGATACCAGAAACACAACTTTTCTGCTATTACAAGTGTCACTTTATCTTCCTGTGTCCCATCGCTTGGGAAGATGAAGTCAATTCTGCAATGTCATTTTTTTTTTTTTTTTTTTGAAAATGGGAATCAGACTTGGAGAATGAATGAATTCTGTTTCTATTAACGTGTCTCCAGGGAAGAGCATGGTTGGGTTACCATAGGCTCACTTAAACCTCTTAATTTTTAAAATGAAAAAGTATAAAGTATATGCTTAATACACTCAGAAAGTGTAAGGGGGTAAGTGAGAAGCAGGGGGATTACATTTCAACGCTCTTTGGTAACTGCTGCACATTGAGTGGATCATTCATTTTTGATTATTTCTAAAAGATTAATCCATTTCTTTAAAGTTAATATGCGAAGAAATATGTTCAACATCTCTTTATTTTTAGATCCCACGATTTAGTCTGAAACAAATCAGTGGTGCATTATAAACACACAAGAATGTATCTAATGACGGGAGTCGGGATGAGCAGATGCTGGGAAGATGCTCCGTGTGAAGTCGAGGGAGCTGCAGGGGGGAATGGAAAAAAGTCTCCAGAAGTTGGAGGGCTTGTGAGGTGAATGTTGGGAGGCGGTTCACCCACCAAGCTTAGCTATGCAGGGCAGAGTGGAGGAGACGGCACTCATCCCTAGCACTGTTGGTGAGGGTTCAGAGAGGCTGTGGATCTGTGTTGTGGACCATAAAGGGCCTGGTTAAGATATGATTTCTCAGCTATTAGATTTTCTATGGGGTATCTACTAGGAAGAGTCTAGGACACAGTACCTTCTCAGGAAATTGTATTGGCCTGTTGCAGTAAGATCCATATATTGAGTATTTACTGTTTCACTGAGAACCCATTAAAGTGATTTCCATGATGAACTCGTCAAAGCAGCCCTATGGGGGTGGCTGCTGTTATCAGTGCTATATATTATAAATGAAGTAGCTGAGAAGTGAAATGACCTAACCAAGATCACACAGCTGAAATGGGAGAGCCGGGATTGTTATCTAAGCATGCCTGCTTCCTAAGTTGAAGTTTGAACTCTAATGCAGGCTACCATCAGCTAGGTGAACAGATAAGGGAATGGATAGAGAAGCATCAGAGGTGAAGGAAAAACGCCTATGACATGGGGAACCCCACCTGTGTTCAGAGTAAGTAGAAAGTGACTGAGGCTCAAAGAGAGGACCGTCACTATGGCCCTATGGAGGAGGGACCTGCCTTCTCACTGGAGGAATTGCAGAGTTTCAGAAGATCATGCCATGGGCTCTGGCCTTTGGGGAACCGAGGATAGAGCAAAGAAAACAGGTGTGCAAACAAGGAAAGAATGAGCATTCCAGGCAGGAGGAAAGCACCAGAGGGATGCAGAACAGAGCGGGTAGTTGTTTGGATATTTTTTTTCATTTGATAAAATGTATTGACCACTTTCTTTGTGCTTGTGTTATGTCTGCTCACAAGGATACACAATTTAGTAGGACACACACACACACACACACACACACACACACACGTTTGCCTATGGTATGTATATGTGAGATAGGTTCATAGGTAGATAGATGCTATCTGCATTACATATGTCTACATATAAAGCATATAGACACATCTATCCATATGTAACATATGCATATATATTTACCTATCATCTATTCATGTATATGTATCTACTTATCTGTCATCTGTCCATCATATATCCACCTATCTATGCAAGTACCTACCATCTAATTACCTCTCATCTGGTCCTCATGAACTCTCACACTATGTGAAATGACAGGGAGGCACTCTTCTGTGTGAACCCTAGGGCTTCTTTGGGGTTATTGACTTATCTATCAGCAGTCCCCCTGCCGAACTCTTGCTTAGCGAAGGGAAGGAGCCATGACAGTTGGGGTCTTGTGAGCCAAACTGGGGAGTTATTTTACACATTGTCCTATCTCACACCAGCCAGCAAGCAAACAAGCTTTCCAACTTGGAGGAAACTTAAAATGTTTGCATCATTGAAATCTGCTTGGTTGACAATGTCAAAAGAACAGTTTAATTAGTAAGTCAAATGTAAAGATTCATTTTGAGGTTTTATTGCACTTCAATGGATGGCTAAACTTTTTTTTTATTTTTTTTTTGAGATTAAAATTAGTCACCCAAGCTAGAGAGTGAAATAGTATCAGAAGTTGGGGACACACTCTGAGGCCCATGCAGCCGTGCTAATGAAATCCTTGACGCCTTGCTTTGCATGATGTCAACCTAAAAGGGTTACAGGGCTTTGAAGAAAAGAGCCCAAAACATCATAAATGGGAATGGAATCATCTCTGCAATACTTATCAAAGCCTTATGGGTTTAAGAAGTAAGACTCCATTGCTAATTGATTTTTCTGACCCTGATAGTAACAGTTGCATTAAAAATAATTTAAAACTCATTTCCTCTGATTAAACTGGTCTGAAGAACAAGTTGCTAAAAAACAATGGTTTGACTCATTGTTTACATGTATTATAAATAAATATTTCTTTATTTTTCAAAAAAAAATTGGTCTTGTTTATTCTTTCACTACACCAGTATAATCAAGTATGAAGACGGTCTGGGGAATGTTTGTTAACTGTAAAGGGCTCTTTCGAAGTCTTTCTCATGGTGAAAGAAGAGTCTACCTGTGAAAAGAGGGACCATTAACCTTGAATACAGACCCAGGAATAAAACAGATGTTAAAGAACCACGTTGGCTACTTATTCAGGAAGTTCTATTAGAGTGCTTGTGTGCAGTGACATTAAACACTTGCATCGTGGGGTTGGGAGTCATGGCTAGCTCTGGTAAATTCCTTCACTGCCTGTGTAACCAATAGTGTTAAGATGGCCTTTCTAAGCATCCCTTCCTGAAGCTTTCATTGAGGTCATCCCAGGCTAATGAGTCTTCCCCAAGCATCACTTAGTTGTTTAAATAAAGTAATTAGAGATTGTTCTGTAATGTGATATTCAAATATTCCCTTTCCAGAGAATTTTGGGAAAATGCTTTCTCTTGTATGTAGGAATAGACCATATTTAAGAAGGTTGCAAGTCAGGTATGATGGATCAAATTTGTAATCCCAGGAGCTAGGAGGCAGAGGCAGGAGGATGACCACACGTTTGAAGGTCCCCACTTAGTCTAGCAGCAAGTTCCAGGCCAACTAGGACTTCTTGGCAAGACTCTGTCTCAAATTTCCAAGGGGGGGAAAAAAACCACTGTATAAATATTGAGCACTGTTTAGTGTGAGTTGTTACTAGTTCTTTTATGTCCTTTGTATTTAGAGTAAAAATAGCTATAGATTTTTATCAATTGATTTTTAAATGTCTTAAACTTTTTGTGTTGAGGGGTGTGTGTGTGTGTGTGTGTGTGTGTGTGTGTGTGTGTGTGTGTATGTGTGTGTATGCTTTAGTATGTCTCAAATATCACTTGAAGCATATGGTGAAAGGCACAGCATAGGTACTAGCTAGCGTCCTTACTGGTCATTTATGGAAGAGGTAATCTTGAACTCATTTTAGCAACTTAGAGACACAGTCATCTCATTAGTCACACAATTATGAACTATAAAGACCAGAGGGCAGAGAGCTAGGAACATTCTTTTAAGCACCTCCACATAAGGACATTTTCTGAAGAGGGGAGTTTTCTCTTGGAATTAGGAGGACTCTTTCTATTGACCTGCATTCTAACTTATAGGGAACATTGTCTCTACATTTTACTGCCTAACTTAAAAATATGTATTTAAACTTGGTTTCCTAGGGTGCTGTTATTGAAAACTAGTATATAGAAATCATATCTAGAAAAATGATTAAAAACATTTTTCTTGTTATAGATGTATGTCTTATATGATAACCTTTTTATTTTGGATTTTTTCTTAGAAAAATCCAGAAGAAAAGAGGAAAATCAAAACCATCCTTAGTCTAAACACTTAAAAAGAATCACAGACTACATTTTGATTCGTGTCTTTCTAGCTTTTAAAATTATTTACTCAGTGTGTGTGTGTGTGTGTGTGTGTGTGTGTGTGTGTGTGTATACTACAGTGTGTGTATGGTGGTCAGAGGACAACTTGCGGGAGTTGGTTTCCTACTTCCATTATGTAGGTCCTGGGGATTGAACTCAGGTCCTCCGGCTTGGTGGCAAGCACCTTTACCTGCTAAGCCATCTCATTAGCCCTAGCTTTTTCTCTAGGCATTACCTGTAAGTGTTTTTATAACCTGATTTTAGCCTGTTTTCCATATGATGCTTCCTATCCCTCTGTGTCTTAATATCATGTGGCTGTTCGGTATTCTATTGTGTAATTATAGTATCATTTGCTTAATCTTTCTTTAGGTGTTACAAATTGATACTAGATGGTGCATATCCATGATTCTTTCTTTAGGACAATGCACAGTAGTGGAAATTCTTGGATAAAGGGCACACAAAGTTTCAAGACTTTGTATTCACTGTCTTTCCATGAAGAAGAATCAGCTGCACCCATGGAAGCTATGTGCCAGGGTACCAAATGTTGGCTCTTAAAAAATGAACCCTCTTTTCCCAGAACATCCTCTATCTATTGAAAACTCAAAAATAAACCTTTCTAGTTGTCCTATCAGTCCAAGGGTCACATTCATAGCAGAAAAGACCTTCCCTCACCGTACATTCTGTGAACTCTTGGCTACTGGAACAAAATGTGTGGCATGGGACCCAAGCCAGTGGTGTGGAGTCTGACCCTGGTTCTCAGGCAGGTGTTTGTTTCTTTTCTTCTGGTAGCTCTGCTCTGCACACACCTAACAGCTTATGTTCTGCGGAGACATACAGGAAAAACATCTTTCTATTCACTGAGCTACTCACACTGGGAACGAGAAGTCGGCCTGGGCTCCAGTCAGGATCTTATGTCATTCCCAGGAAATTCTAAGACCGACATTGCGGAAGATCGCAAAACGCATCGTGTTTCTGCTGTGGACTGGGCCCCGTCATGACAAACCATAAATGTTTCTGTGAAAGTAAGATTCCTGAACACGTGGCACCGAGACAGTCACTGTGGTTGCTCACCAGCCTGTCCTCTTCCTTCCTCAGCTGACAGTCACAGCTTTGTGGATCCTGTCTAGTTGACGTTATAGCTCCTTTTCCCCACACTGTGTTTGTTACAATCTGATTCTTCCTTAAGAAAGTGCAGAGACTGAGAGGACAGGGAATGTTCATTTGTCCACACCCTTTAGGCCTAGAGGAACTGTGAAACCAGGTTCCAGGACAAAAAGCTGCATGATCGCCCCCATATAGCTACCACATCTTACTTCCTTCTCAGCCACTTTGCTCACCTCCCCGATAGATACTTGCCCTATTCTCAAGGGCTGAGCAACCTGTCTGTCTCATCTACTTTGCCATCCCAGCTTCTACCACCATGGTGACCTTTAGCATCCGCATTGGAGGACTGTTTGTGACTTAGCTTCACAGCTGCAACATTTCACTGCTCTGTGCTCGGGCAGATCAGTGCGACCACCCTATCTCCGTCCTTTGGAATGCCTCTGCGTCTGGAACCTCAGGCTCTGGTATAACTCTACCTGGTGACAGCCTCACAGTTCTTCCTCTAGCTTCCTTAAACATTTATTTATTATTATATTATTATTACTATTCCCTTTTAATGAGGGAGCAGTCTTAGGATCCATCACCTAAACTGCTGTCTTGTCCAAGCCTCAAAGACCACAATCTCTTATCCTTCCATGTCTGTCCACAAAACCCCAGTTTTCCATCAATCCAACCAACTGCCTTGTTTGCTTTATCACTCAAGCCATGGGGTTGGATAAAAACAGGTTATTCCAAAGAATGACACTGAAGTTTTATTGTCCTCAACCTCGGTACCATTCACTGTCTGTATCTGTGACTTTAAATACTGTCTGTTACCCTTAACTCCCTTGACCATCACTGGGCTCCTTCCCAGATGAGGATTTCTGGTCATGCAATGTGAATTTTTCTGGCCTCTTATCTCAAAACCACCACTTCAGCTTTCTTCCACCCAGTCTGTGGGCATAATACTCTCTCTCCATCTTTTAGACTTTGATCCATCCCTTATGACTTCACGATTCAATAAAGTTCGGAAAAAAAATGTACCCAAATCTCTTTTAAGAAATACCTCTGTGAGCCTTTCACTTTCTTTGACGGGTTGTCTTCCTCCATCTTCCCTTCATTGTGTGGACTGAAAGGCCCAGCTTATACCGGAGACCCTAAGTTTTAACGACATCAAACTGTATGCCTGTGGTTAGTTGTGTTCTGTAGCTCATGGGTTCTTGGAGCGAGAGGCAGGTAATGGGCAAGGCAGAGTGATAAATTTGTGCTAGACTCAGCAAGAGAATTGTATTCACTCGTGATTTTAAATCCTTCCCTTCACTCACTAATTAGTGACCTCTAAGACAAATTTGGCCTCCAACACTTTGCTGGTCTTCTGCCAACGCTGTCCTGATTCATAAATGTTGGAATTTTTTTCTTCTTAAATATTTGTATGATGTGATGTGTGTATGACACACACACACACATACAGAGAGAGAGAGAGAGAGAGAGAGAGAGAGAGAGAGAGAGAGAGAGAGAGAGAGAGCATGCACATGCCATAGCATGCTTGTGGAGGTCAGGGGATAACTTTCAGCAGTTAGTTCTATGCCTTCTTCCACTTTCGTTGGAGGTGGGGTCCTTCTGTTTGTTGCTGCACTGTGTGTCCATGACAGCTGGCCCTGAAGTGCCCTCATCTCCCATCTCACTGTAAGAGAGCTGGAGGGACAGATGCACAGGTACTAGATGTGTTTGTTTGTTTTTCTTTAAATGTAGGGTCCAGGGATCTGAAATCAGTTTATCAGGCTTCTATGGCAAGCTCTTTTGAGTCATCTTCTCATTCACAAAATGTTGGAATTTTGTCAGCTCCCCCCCACCTTAGTTATTTAGATAGGGTCCTCATTGCATAGCCTGGGTTGGCCTAGAACTTACAGAGCTCTGCCTTCTTCTGCCTCTTGAGTGCTGGGATTAAAGAAAAGAATTACCATGCCTGGTCCAGCCCTATATTTTCTGAGGTATCAATGATTTGACTCTGCCAAGAATAGTTATTTTTTTTCTGTTGTACTTCTCTTATCTGTCATTGTGTCTCCTCCTTAACTTTCTTGCTTGGTCTGATATGAAATGTTGATCATGCCAAGGTCTCACTATGAATCAATTCTCCTTTCATTTTGTCCATATTCATTTATAGGAACCTCCCCATGCACAGAAATCAACCACTTCACTGTCTTTATGTATTTCACATAAACCTTCTTTTGTGTGTGTTTCAGGATTATGTAACCAGCGAGATGCTCAGCAGTCTCATTGATAGTTGTAACACAGTATGTTGAAGAGAGAATTTCCATCCAGATTGCTTTGCTCTTGAATTACTTATTTAGGTAGATGGCAACAATATTCATTCTACAGTGCTGTTATTTATTTATTTATTTATTTATTTATTTATTTTTTTTGCAGTATACTAGAAGTCACCCTAAGAGTTTAGTCTAAAACAGCACCCATCTGTAAGTGTACAATTATATGCATCAAGACTGTGGGTTGAGGTCAGATGGGTGGTTCTTCTGCTGTGTTTGGTTGGTTCACTTGTGTCTGTAGTTAGCCAGCAGCTGGTAATTTTGCCTGTGGTGGGAGATGACTGGCTACTCACAGGGGAGTGGGCCTCACTGAGCTCCAAGTCCAGCATCCATCATTCAGAAGTTAGCTCTAACTTACTCAGTGGTGGGAAGCACAGGATTCTTAAGAAGACAAGAAGAGTGAGGTCTCAGGAGGCTTGCACTGGAGCTCATAGGCATACCTAGCAGTTAGCAAGAGAGCTTGCCTTAACTAACCCGGAAGGTGAGGACTAATACCTGAGGTTTTCTTCTGACCTTCATCCACATGCCAGGGTGTGCATGTGCCTGCAGTCACACACACAAACATGAATATGCACACACACACAAAACAACGTTGTTCTAGTGATGAGGCTGAAATCTCATGCCCTTTGTAAAATGACCAGTGTCAAGCATTACTGTAGATTTTGGTCACTATTTTTATCTACTATTCTAGACTCTAAGTTCTTTGAAGGTAAGATATTTGCCTTCTTGTCTTCTAAGTTATGGAACAGTAGATCCCCTGATACATAGTGACTACCTTGAACAAAGCCTGCAAATTTTTTCTGCTTATGGAAAAAGAAGTAAAATTAGCAACCCCGAGGACATGGTCTGCTAGAGACACAATGAACTCAAGATTTATAATGTGAAAAAGAGCAGCTAATGCAGGGTCTGTGCTTTTAGGCTGACCATCAACATGGGTGTGAAAAGATTCCATCTTTGTTCATTCACAGCAGGATTCTAACCAGTACAGAATGATAGAAGATTGACAGAGTGGAACTTCCCAGACCTATTGCGCAATTGGCACCCATTCTGTTAACTAAAGGAATAGGACACCTTGCAAATGACAATGATGTTAGAATTGTGTGAATCATTCTGCATTATTCTAGAGAAACAGACAAGATATTCTCTCTCATCTATCTATCTATCTATCTATCTATCTATCTATCTATCTATCTATCTATCTATCTACCTCTCTCTATCATTTACTGGATCTGTTAGTAATTAATTGGCTCATGCCAATTAGAGTGACCTGTTAAGTCCAAAATCTGCAGGGTAGGCTGTCAGGCTTGAGATGCAGGGAAGAGCCACAGCTTAAATTACAAGGAACTGTCACTCAGCCTTCATCAGACTAGATGAGGTTTACCTATCCCAGAGAGGGTGATCCGCTTTGCTCAAATCCACTCACTTAAATGTTGATCATCCAGTTTAAACACGGCCACAGTAATATCCAGAATAATGTTTGGTCAAACCTTTGGACATTGTGGGCCAGTCAAGTGAACATGTACGATAAACTATACCACACAGTTCATTTCTGATGATGCCATGGCATGGAATATAGTGGTCATACTGTAGGCAAGATCAGATAAAAAGAATTTAGTCACTGATCTGTACACATGTGTAGAAGGGAATGACCTTGAAAATGTCTTTAGCATACTGTGTGATTTAAATATCAGCCAGTGTTTACCAAAGTACTCAGTTGTCCAGAAAGAAATAGCCACAGGACTTAGGGTAACTACAGTAGAAGATAGGAAAATCCCTGAATGTTTAAGAAAACTTTAATAATCCTTATTTGAGGGCTAATTAAATTCTGGTCAATAAGATACAACAGAAATATAGAAATAATATTCATTTTTATGCAAACATGAAATCAAAGTTTATGGTGTGTGCTTGGAATGGGTAAAACAGTGAAAATCAAGAAGTTATTTGATTAGGAAGGCAGACTTAAGAGTTGATGGCCTGAGTACCCTCGTCTTCCCTGACCACTACTCTTTCTCTGGCTCTCGTCAAATGCCTGTGCTTCCTGCCTTTAAGCAGACTCAGAAGAGTTCAGAGAAGAAATCACTCTTTTCTCAGACAGTTTTCAGTTTCTGAGAAAATCATTCATAGCAGAAGTGGTATCCGTGGGTGGTCATTCATGAGGCAGGAAGAGGCAGGTCACTGCATTTTCATTGGGCCATGAAAACACTGATAAAGGTAGGAACTTGGGACAAGCTATTTTCTTCAAATGGCCAGATATTCCGATGATGAAATACTTTCTTCCAAGATGACTGTAGGCACCTGGCCCAGATTTAATATGCAGTGTTTATAAAATCAAGGCGAGAGAGAAAGGTTACTTGTAGTGATAAATTCAACAAGGCTGTTATTAATGCTGCCATTATTTTTGCTAGTGAGTGTCGTCCCTTCAATTTTACCAGGAAAAGACTCTTGGAAACATTTCTATCTTCCAAGGCAGGCTCACAGAAGGATTCTGCATGGCTTTAATGTTGGTATCCTTCCCAGTCAGAGGGAATGTGACTAAATGGGACAGTTGGTTTTGCACATTACCAACCCTGTTTTCTGATCTGTGAAATGGACCTGCAACATCTACTTTCCGACATTAGGAGTTAAGTGAGATCGTACTTAGGAACACAGTTTGGCACGGAGGGAGTGAACACAAGGGGTAGTGATGCCAGTTTTATCTTGAGAGACAAATAGGTCAAAGGATAGAGAATAAATTGTTGAATGCTCAGACATAAGTGGGACATCTGTATCACCCCCAATACCCCAGAGCTCAGAGAACATTACAGAAGAGGAAACAGAAAGAACGTAAGAGCTGGAGGAGGAGTAGTAGAGAATGCTGACAGAGGGCGAGGCATGGCTGTTGTCCCCTTGAACTCAGAGCAGCTATGAGTACCTGCACAAGACCTGCAAAAGCTGACCCATCAGCACCCTGCTAAAGAGAGGGAAGGAGCTTTTGGGGTCCCACCCTTCCTGTTATTTGCAGATAATGGTTGATGGGGGACAGTGAGACATTTTTCTTTAGTGGTAGAACCACATGTAAGGTGAACATTCTCCTGTCAATAAACTAGCACACAACCTACGGCAAACAACCCTAAAGAAACTCAACTGGGGGACACACACACACATACACACACACACACACACACACACACACACACACACACACACACGATGTGAATGAAAACAGAAGAGGGACTAGTTGGGAGGAAGATGGAAGTTAATGGGAGTGGGAGGGGGACAAAAGAAGATAAGGAGGGGATATGCTGAAACATATTATGTACATATATGAAAATGTCACAATGGCCCATTATTATGTATAATTTATATATATATATTAATAAGACATTAAAAACAAAAGAGACAGAGGGATGATATATTAGATGATGTTAATTAGATATATAAGAGGCCATTTTGAGAAACTTTAGTCTGTTTTGTCCAGCCAGCTCATTCTGAATTTATTCCCGGAGACTATGATGATGGTGAGTTAAGTTTCAATACAGTATCTTCTTCTTCTCCTTCTTCTTCTTCTTCTTCTTCTTCTTCTTCTTCTTCTTCTTCTTCTTCTTCTTCTTCTTCTTCTTCTCCTCCTCTTTGGTTTTTCGAGACAGTGTTTCTCTGTGTAGCACTGGTATCCTGGAACTCACTCTGTAGACCAGGCTGGCCTTGAACTCACAGAGATCCACCTGCCTCTACCTCCCAAGTGCTGGGAGTAAAGGCGTGCGCCACCACTACCTGGCCAGTATTTTCTAATAATACACCTATTTATTGCTTTCTCCAGAAGCCTTATGCCCAAATATACACCAGTCAGGTCATTTCTAGGAGGTTTGTAGTCTGATTAAGATTTTAATATTTCCCCCCTGATTTCTGCTTGCAAAAATGGAACAATTTGCCCATTTATTTGCAAGGAATAAAAACATATAATACCAAAGAAAATTAGAAGGCAAAATTCTAGAATAACATGATTCTTCAGAAAATACAATCCAATTATAGGAGACAGGTAATATCCAGTTCTTTTTTGGTTGACCTATAATAAATGCAGATTGTCTAGGTATTTAATATAGAGTGGTATTTCAAAGCCAAATGGTGGCTATTATTTCTATTATTGGGGGAAAAGTAATATCAAGGTAGAAATTAGTACTCTGGGCTTAGAAATGGGGGGATGTCTTATGAACAAAAGTGTCTCAAAACACCCATTCTTTAGAGCATAAGCTAGGGGGCTGTTCTTCCGAATAATGCTTTGGGAGTGCCTATGGCATGGCAGGCACAATTCAAGGACCTGGGCACAGAGCAAGAGCAAAACTAATCAGCTGTAGCTTCACTGGACAGAATGACATCAACACACGATACGATCTGAAAATGACTGTGACTATTATAAAAACCGGCCACATGACAGAACAGTTGGTAACCTGTGACAAGAACAGGTCACACATGAGATGTGAAGTGTCCAGGCTGGAGGTTCACAGGGAGGCTTCCTGGGGAGGTCTTGGTTGAGCCTTCACTCAGGGCAGGTCTCAGAGCAAACACTGTCCACTCAGCAAACTGTGTCTGGGGAATGGAGAGTGTGTGGCCAGAGATCAGGCCAGGGGTCATATAGCCTAGGTCCTGCTGGACTGCAGACCACATGAGGAATTTAGAGTTTATTTCAGTGACATTTGAAAACCCTGAGAATGTTTTAAGCAGAAGAAGGACAAGGCCTGATTGATGTGCTCTGAAGATCAGTCTGGTTTCTTAACGAAAGGGGCAAGAACGAGGTCAGTCGGAGGCTCTTGTGGAAGGCAGGTGAGAGGTGGCTACGGCAGGATTAAAGCAGGGAATTGCTAAGTGTAGTGGCTGGTGTTAGCTGTCATCTCCATACCTCTGGGCATGCCTGTGCGGATTATCTTGATTGCATTAATTGAGGTGGGAAGACCCACTCACTGTGAGTGGCACCATTTCCTGACTGGGACCCTGGGTTGTAAAACTGGAAAAGGCAAGCTGAGCCTTTACAGCATTCTGCTTTTCACTGCGGTTGCATGCTGACCAGCTCCCTCAAGGGCCTGTTGCTGCAGCTGACTTCCTGGTAACCTAGGATGGTGAGCCAAATGTCCTCCCTCCCCCCTTAAATTGCTTTCATTTGGGTCTTTTATCACAGCAATGGGAGAAAAAGATAAGATACGTATTTAAACCAAAATGCATTTGCGAAGCTACCACTGCTTGCCAGCATGCCAGGGGCCATGGGCATGCTTGGTAAGAAGACCAAAGGAATCAGCAGTCGGTCCCTCAGGCATTGGACAGCAGACAAAGCCTCCAGGCCCAAGATGTGCCGACCCTGATGATGAGGTTATTGTGAAGTTGTGGAGAATCCTCTATCCGCCTGTGTAAGAAAACCACGCTTATTTGAGGGAGAGGCAAGGGAATTTAGTGTGGCAGAAGCTAAGGGTGTCTAAGATTCTCTGCTATGATTTTGAATTCTATAGCTGATGAGGAACTGATGAAGATGGAGACAGGTTCTAGGTATTAATTTTTATTTTATGTGGATTGGTGTTTTATCATAGGTGTTGGGTCCCCTGGAAATGGAATTACAGACAGTTGTAAGCTGTCATGTGGGTGCTGGGAATTGAACCCAGGACCTCTGGAAGAACAGTCTGTGCTCTTAACCCCTGAGCCATCTCTCCAGCCCCTACTCTGCGGAGGTTTTTTTTTTTTTTTTTTTACACATGAATGTTTTGGATATTTACGAAAGCAGACAGCTGTTCTGTTGGTTAGGGAGCAGACCAGCTGCCCAGTTGGAAGGGCTCAGCCAGGACATTTCTGGAAGATGTGAGTCATTGCCTGCCATTGTCCTGCCTGTAGAAAAGAACATCTCTTTGGGGCTGTTTCAAGCCAATGTATCTTTCTAATATTGAGGGGAACCTAAATAGGGCAAGAATAGGCTGAGTATATATGAGAGAAGGAGGAGCACACCAGAGACACAGTAGAACCCAGGGACCTGGTCTTTATTCTTCGTTTTGTTTGTTTCCTTGGTTTGGAAGAGTGGATAGCAGAGCAAATGCCCTGGGAGGGCTCTGACATACTTTGCAATTCATGGTCAGGAATGAAATGAAGCTGTGTCTCCTGTGACATAAGGCCAGGCGGTTCTTAGAGCCCATTTCTGTTCTGACTCACCTGGCTCAGGTCAGCGCAAAGGCTGCCGGCGTGTTCTGATCCAGTACTCTCCTCATCTCAGGATCAGAGCCATCTCCTAGAAGCACCCCATCGCCTGTCTCTGCTTCACCTGGCCCAGTTTTGAAGAGGACAGTTTAGTGCTTTGTGGTCAGCCTTGGGAGTCACGGGCCTCATCCTCATTAGTGATGGGAGCCTAGGGTCCTCTGGTTGGGCAGGATGTCAGCAGAGCTGGGTAGGTGTCTGATGAAAAACCGTCATCTGTTTCTCCAAAGCCTCGCCATCATGAGGTAGGAGAGCAAGGACAGAGAGCATTTCTGGTCCTTGGAGAAGGCACTGCTGGTGCCTGTGGGGAGCTGTGGAATGTCTCTAAGGGAGGCTGGGAGGAACACAGTGGCACAGTGGCAGCAGCCAGATGGGAGAGGCTGGCAGGGTAAAAGGACATTATTGGACAGGTGTGTGTGTGTGTGTGTGTGTGTGTGTGTGTGTGTACATGTGTGTGCAGTTTGCAGACTTAGATTTGCAAGAAAAGGCAAGGATGTGAGACAGTTCTCTAGAAGATTCAGTTTCCCACATTTTCTACTGTGAGAGCCGGACCTTCCCTCAGCACCTTCCATGTTGATATTGCACGAACAGAATCTTTGTCTCTCCCCTTTCCTTGATGGATTAAAATACGTGAAGAGTTTCTATACCCAATAACGAAAAACCAAATGGACTAAAGCCGACTCAGAAAAACAAATACCATAAGTTTTCTCTGATACATGGAACCTAAATAGTGTGTGTGTGCGCACACACACACACACACACACACACACACACAAGCTCTTGAGTTTGTACAACATGAAACTAGAGGAAGGATCATGAGGGAAGTGGAAAAGATACTTTACAAAGATGCTTTTTCTTACTTTTACTTATGTGTACTTGTGTGTGGGTGTGAGCACATGAGTGCAGGTTCTCACAGGAGCCAAAGGACTCCGAGTCCCCTGCAGCTGGAGTTACAGGCCTCTGTGAACTGCTCTCTGGGGGTGCTGGGCATCAAACTTGAGTCCTCTGCAAGAGCAGTATGCATTCTTAACCACGGAGCCATCTCTCCCGCTCTGAAGGAGGAGATCTTTAGAGAGGGGGGAAACAGAAAGAATAATGGGATTCCCATGATGGGAAAGTAAAAGACAGGTTGGGGACTAACCAGGGGAAGAAAAGCATAAGGACACACAAGCAATGATGCCATGATGAAACCCACTACTCTATATCCCAACTTTAAAAAAAAAATGAATTAAACACTGTAGGCCAAATACCTGAATACACATATCACCCAAAGAGACTCAGAAGTGGCCAACAGATATGAAAGGACCCTGAGCCACTAAACATCAGGGAAATGTCAATAAAAACCACAATTTGATGTTATCATACATCTACGTGGTTAGCTACTATATAAAGCAATAAACACAAGAAACGAAAGCAACAGCTGTTGGTGAGGATGTAGAGGAAGACCACTGTCCACTGTCTCATTCTGGCTGTGACGCATGGCAGGTTCCAAAGCAAGGTGCTGTCCGGCATTAGAAGCCTGTGGAGAAAGACCTGTTCTCCTGCCAGTGCTCCAGTGGAGTTGAGTGAGCACCTGCCTCCCAGAGATGTTCTCTGGATTCTCAGAAGGCATGCATTTGCCCAATAAACGTAGAAGTGCCTAATGGTGAGAGTCTTCTGATTATTTTTTAAACAACTCTCCTGCCCTTCAGACCTGAGAACTTCAAATTGTGTCCTCTGGACCCCTGAAATGCTTTAAACTCAAACCCGAGCAAACACATTTCATCCTCTGCACGTAAAGGCATTATTATTGTATAATTATGATAAATCCCATCACTGGTGCTTTGAAAGGAGCCTGTGTGAAATAGCAGGATACGACACTGACAGCCTGGTTGTGTCGTCAGAAGAGACAAAGAGGAATTGTCAGGGTATTGATTTTTGTCTCAACACAGCCTCACGAACACATGATTTAGAAAACACTTAAATGAAAAAGCAGTCAGGGAGGGATTATATGCCTTCAATAGAGCAAGACGATCAGTCTTGAGATCTTATTCAATGGTCACACCTGTGGATGCCACTGACCATAGGGCCATGATTCTGGCTGATGCAGTGATTGAACATGGATGTGTGTTTGGGGTAGACCTGACTTTTCAGCATCCTAATCCTGGGAGAAGGTTTCAGTGGACGATTCCCTGAGCTGACATCAGGCCTTGCAGCAGGAAGCATGGCTGCACTACCAGGTCTGGGGTGAGGTTGTCTAAAGAGCCATCCGTGGTTCTCCTTTCTCCCAGGCAGAGGATAGATCTAGTTGCTCACAAGACACACACTCAAGTCACTGTTTCCCAGTACGGCATGAGGCTAGCTCACGGTTCTGGTCCACAGTCAAGCTGTTCTGTTTTATTGAACTAGCTTAATCTTCCACTTGAATGAAACCTTCCCCAAAGGTGAAAATTCTCAAATCCCATTTTTCTTTTTTTTTTTTTTTGCTATAACTTTAGTTTATATGTTTGTATTTATTTACTTTTGGCTTGGACAAGTTCTATAGACTATTAATTTGGACTGCCTATAACCAGTGTTTCTAAAACAGAGGTCTGACTGTGATAATCCCTTAAAAAATACTTTCACAGGGTGGGTAGAATGGTTCCACCTCTGTAATTCCAGCACTCAGGGGCTCAGGCCAAGAGGATGGAGAACACCAGAGCAGCTTGGGCTACCTAGAAAGTTCTAGGCCAGCCTGACCCTGGCTTGGTCAGTTGGTCATGTGTAAGCTTTGTGGTATGACCTTATTGCTTCATCACACTCCTTCCCTAGAGTCAGAGTGACCAGGAGTCCTTTCTTGGTGTTGATGTGTGACATAGCTCTCAAACCACCGAGTCTCGGTTCTCATGGGTCTCTTTGCCAAAATCTTCCTCTTCAGCTCCAATACTTCCGTTAAAAAAAAAAATCATGATTTGCACTGAAATAGTGATATTAAACCTGAAGGAAGAGAGGCAAAGAATATATGAAACAATGAAGATTGTTTGCCCAGCCAGAAAAATAGGTATTTTGTGTAGGTTAAAAAAGCATATTAACAACTTCATGAGGCTAACTAATTTAGGACTCAATTAGGAATGTGATCCCAGGAACTACATACAAATTATTGTAATTATGATGGCAGGAAATGGGACTCCTAGGAAATGGTAGGAGGCAGAGATTTAAAAGGGGGAATATATTATTTAAAAGTCAGGTGGTTTGTCTTGGTGGCCCTAAGAGTTGAATCGGGAAAATTAAAGAGCTCAGATCATAAACTAGCAGCAGAAGGAAGCCCTAAGTTATCCACTCAGCAGAAAGAAGTACCACGACTGGAAATACAGGCTCGTGGTTACTTAATGGAAGTGAGTGTTTAATCGTGTCAGGGCCACCATGTGCCATAGATTTAACATACCATCACGAACATATTTTGCAACTTGGACAATTAATTCCACACCTGTACTGTCCCGTATCCAGCTTTATAAAACATGTCATCCCCATAAAAATAAATGTACGTGGCAAATAGCCCTCTCTCCGTTTGCCAAAAAAACAGATTACTATCAGGAAGGCCGAATTATCACCTGCTGTCAACAAATGGATTACCCAAGTTAAGGTCATTATTGTTGCTGTCATTACGGTGCATATTAAAACTGGCATGTATGAGCAGAGGGCCTGGATGGATGGGCTGGATCGAGCTGGGGCTGCTATTAGACCTTTGTGAACTTCATTGTGCATGCTTGCAAAATGATGAATTAAATCTATCCGTGCAGCCTTACAGTTTTTTTTTTTTTTTTTTTTAAAGAAACTGCTTCTTTAAATGAAGTTTTTTTTTTTCTTTATTGCTAAAGGTTTTAGATTAACTCAGCATCCATGAACCTTTTAATGTTGTCATCTCCTGACATTTTTCCTTCTGGATTTTAAAAAATATAATGCAAGATAAAAATACACTTGGAGTTGAAACAGCAAGAAGTCGAGATAACAATATTTACTTAGTTTACTTGTTGGCTTTTTATTTTCTTCCCTTATTATTTATGGAATTTATATTTCTATCTCCCTTAAAAAAAAAACCCTCTAAAGAAAGTCTTTTGCAGCTAACTTTGATTTCCATGTTTCTATTTTATCTAATTAAACTTTTTGAAGACATTTTTTCACCCCATTTAAATGAAACATGACTGAGGAGGAGATGAATGTAAACATCTTTGCAGAGCCGATATGTTGAAAAATGCATGACCACTTAAATGTCACAACTCGGCGAAGCATTTCCTTTTCATTCTTGTGCTGCTGAATTTTAAGGAGAAATTGCACTTCATATTCCTTGCTTTGCTTAAATCAGGTAGTGCTGTGTGCTTCTGGGTAAGAACCAGCAGCGCCGTGAGGAGCCTGCTAGATCTCAGGGATTCTCTTGTCCTCTCCTCCACTTCCTCTCCCCTCCCTTCCTTTCCCGTCTCTGTTTCTCCTCCTGTCTCCTTCCTCTCCTTTTCTCTTCCTCTTCCTCTGTATTTCCTTTCCCTTTCCTGGCAAATAGCCTGGTCAGTGGGCATGACAGATGTGAGGCTGGTCTTGAGCTGGGCCAGCAAGCTGCACATTGTGGGCACTGGCCCTTCCTCCTACTTCCTGCGCTCTAGGGCCTGAGACTGAGCTTACCCCATTATGCCCCATCTAGCTAGCCTTAGGAATCAATTTTACTGCGGGTGGCCCTGCCCTTGGCCCTGCCCATGGTCCCGCCCATAGTCCCGCCCCTGCTCTTCATTGACTTGCTTCAGAAGCAAGGCTGTGGCAGCCTAGACTGTGAGAATGAGGTAAGGTCTGGTTCAGATGTCCTACCAGCAGGATCCCACTGCAGGAACAGGGCAGGGGAATATTAATCGGAAAAGGAAGTGGAAGGACACAGAAGCAATTAGGTAATTATAGCAAAAATAAATCAAAGCAGGGAGAGGAGTGTCAGGATAGGGGAAGTGGGTCAGGAAACTTGTGCTGAACACCTAATGCAGGTGGAACTCTCCCAGGACTACCGGAGTCTGGCTGCACGGTGACTGGAGCATGCGTTTGTTCTTCACCACGGTTACCACTATCCCACAGTGTCTCAAGCCAATAAGTGACGGCTGTTCAAAGGAACGGGAAGTCTACATTATCTCTAATCTTAGCTTCATATTGCTCTAGATTTCTTGGCAATATGGGGGCACTGTAAACTAAAAAAACCTCCACGTTTAGGGAGGAGACAGCCTTTCTTAGTCAATCATTACCCTGTAGGTCTGACTTTTTCAACCTACATGACTGTTCTTGGGTTACCTATGTGTCTTCTTGTTTTGTGGGTCTGCTAGTTTTTAAATGTGGACAACAAAATAAGATTATAAAAACATGAACATTACCAAATAAGTGTTTTGGGGTGGGGTGTTATGTGAATGTGTTCAGGGCCAGAGGTTATAACTTGGTTTAATGTATGAGGCATGCAGTATGGAGTGTCTTCTGTGATCTATTCATCTCCTAACTTGGTTTAGCCTCAGTCCTAGGCTGGGACTGCTATTCCCTTTGATAGGAGCTAAAGGAAGAAACTAATGAGAGCTTGGAAGAGAACTTGAATTCAGCAAATGCCCCCTGATACCCACTGTATGCAGGAAACTGTACAAGGGTTTCTGTTATGCAGATACTTCTGGTCAACCTCAGAGTAATGGAGAGACATCTGCAAATGTCTCCACCATCAGACTGAAATAACAGTTTAGGACATGGTGCAGGCCTCTCAGGATTCAGTGTCAACCGACTAGCATAGATGACCCTGTTACAGGAACTCTGAGGAAGGAAGGAGATCTCTCTTTGGGCTTCATAGGCCAAAGGATCTCCATTGACCAAAGAAGCAGACATATTCTCCAAGATAGGATGGATAAAGAGGAGGGAGTTCAGAGTGAGAGACTAGGGGTAGCTTCTCTTATGGGAAAAGTCCCAATGGAGAATAGGATCTGAGGCAATGAACTTGCAGAGGGGTACACAGGAAATGAAGCTAGCAAGTGAGGCTAGGGCCTCAGGTCTGGTTGTGTGTGTAACTGTCTACTGGTCATCTTATTAGCTGGTCTTGAACCTTTGATATCCAGGGATAAGAATAGTTATGACAGAAGTCATTCCACACCACTCCAGGGTTTCCGTGTGTGTTTGTTAGAGGTGACCTAATGCTGGCACAGACTTAAAAATTTCTCTGAAAAAATAGTTTTAATGTAAAAGCAGTTGCTGTTGGAACCCAGATGGTGGCTGTATAGTCCCTGGGTATACGAGTCAGCCTAGTATCAGTTGTACATTGTAAGGAGACATTGGGACTGCCTTGGACCTAAAAGAAAAACCTAGGAGTAAAGTACAGCAAGAGGCTATAGCAAAGTATGGGAGGGAGCGAGCAGGTGACTTCTTCCCAGCATGCATCAGGAGCCCCCACTGCTCTGGAGAGATGTGGTTTTTTAGACCTGATCTTATTAACTACAAAGCCCAGTGCTCAACTGAATTTCTCACTCAAAACCCTCAAATTTAAAACAGATGAAAATGGTGCTCGCACCTCTCCCCCAAGCCTTTTCTCAGAGTGCTGTGTTTAGCCCTGGGGCTTGGGAATCCAATATTACATCGGTTCTTCTCTCAAAGGATGAGAAAGATGGAGAATGCAGGAAGACAATGTTCTAGGCCAGGGCTCTCCACACTGCAGGGAGCTTCCCCAGGGTGAGTTCCCTGACTGTGCGGAGAGGGATGGAGGCAGCAGGTCCATGTGAGTCTGCTTTATATCTCCTCAAGTTCTTTTTGGTGTTTGGCTCAACATATGCATAATATGTTAATGAGCTCAGTGGAAAATAATCATAGTTAAAATACATTATAAATTACATTATATTATAAATTCAACAGCAGCATGTTTTAGGAGTATGTACAAAACTTAAATTTCTTTCTTTCTTTCTTTCTTTTTTTTGTTGATGAGCTCTAGTGTCAAAAATATCTAGAGACCACACAGTCCTGGATTATAAATGTCAACCTTTGGTATTGCCAATCCTATCCACTCCAGGATCTAATTCCCACCATGCTAGAAGCGAGAAGCCCAGCCTTCCCAAGAAGGGAGTTTAACTGCCTAGGGGCACCCTGCAATTTGTCATTTATGGCAGGTTTTGAGGACATAAACATTGCAGTGGTATTTTTGAAAGGAAATGTTTATCATTATGGCTCCCAAATACATCACAAACAGAAACAATAATTTCATTAGTAGCCGAAAATTGTGATAATGCTGTTGAATATAAATTTCACTGCTATGGTAATTCTAAAACACAAGGATGAGGAATACACAATTGTAGCAGCATTATTGGGAATAAACTTGATTGCTGTGAGTGAGATGCAAGTGGGAGGGTTGATGGAGACTGCAATTTGGGGTGATTGTTTTCAGCTGGGGGTACGGGCATTGCAGTAGATGTGTGTGCTCGTCTCTAGTAGCCAACTTGCACCAGAGATTGCAATGAGAAGCCCCCTCTCCACCCTGAATCCCACATCTCCTTTGCTTTAAGTATTTTATAATCTCGCTGACTCTTTCCTGTTACAAGACCCAAGGACCACCCTCCCTTTCTCTGTTTCTCCACATTGAAGAAGAGGTGGCTGCTTTGTGTTTAGAGTTAGTTATTCCTTCTCCATCTCATCTGGTAGCTCCTGGCCTGAGTGGACCACAGTGTTGCCTTCCACTTCCCTATTCCCTACCTGTGTGTTCCCCTCCACCTGGACCATCAGTAGACTGAGCATCACTACTATGAGGTCTCGGGGTCAGCCCCTCTTTAGCTACAACCTGCCTGTGACTTTCTCTTTCTTTCAACACCAACCCCAAACTCCTTAACTATTCTTCAAAGCCTTTGTGGTTTCCTCATCCCGTGCACTTTTCTTCCTGAGTCACTATTTCGCATTGGAAGCTTAGACACCAGCCCACGTCAACCCTAGGATACTCCTGCCCCCTCAGCTTATAGCTGACTCATGTCCATCCTTCAAGACTACAGCTATTAGTCCCTTTTCAAAAGGGCTCCCATCTTTCCATGTCAGCTAAAGTAGTCCCTGGGGGCTTTTAGTCCTGTCCATCCCCCTAAAGCCATGACCTCAAGGCTTCCAGGGGGCAATACTCTCATGGAACATGGGGTGGTCCAGAGGCCCCTGAAACTATATCAGGAAATAGCACTCCATCATTTGTGGCTTTCGGGCTTGCAGCTCCACTTCTAATGAGGACAGGCATCATCACCCATGACAAACAAAATGCTCATATGGCCGTGGACACTCCTCTGGGCTCTTCACAGAGCAGGCCAGACAGATGTTCCTAACCTGCCATGGGCCTGTGCTTTGAGGTGTCTGATCGATGTCAAGTTGTCTGCCACCTCTGCTCACCTCTGAGAGCTACACATCTCAGAGCAGAGCCTCATTCAGCTCACTCTGGAGCCCAGGGTAGTGGAAAGATTTTTGCCCACTCTGTCCTTGTGCAAAATGTAGACATTTTTCTCATTATGAAACTTTTGTCTCTCTCTTCCCTTCTCTTTCCTCCCCACTTAAAAAAAGATTTATTTTATGTACACGTGTGTTTTGTCTGCATGTATGTCTGTGCACTATGTCCACAGAGGTCAGAAGAGGGCATGTGATATACCCTAGGACTGGTGTTACAGATGATTATGAGCTGCTGAATTGGTTGGTATTGGAAAACGAAGCAGGGTCCTCCGCAACAGCACCAACTACTCTTAACCACTGAACCATCTCTCCAGCTCCCTCTCTCTGACTTTTAAATGTTAGATAAGTGCTATATCATTGAGCTATATCTCTAGCCACTGATGTCAGTTTTTTTTTTTTTGTGTGTGTATGTGCATGCTATATGTGTGCAGGTATGTGTGAGCACATGTGTGCATGGGCAGGTGGAAGCGAGAAGTCAACAATGGATGTCTTCCTCAATTGCTTTGCCCATTAATTTTTGAGACAGATTCTTTTCTCGTACCTGGAGCTAACCAATTTGGTTATGTTGACTGCCTAGAGAGCTCCAGGAATTCACTTATCTCTGTCTCATCAGTGCTAGGATCACAGATGAGCACTGTGGCACCTGGCTTTTGATAGGGGTGCTGGGGGATACAAACCCTGGTCTTCACATTCACACAGCAAGGATTTCACTGGGTAAACCATTTCCTCAGCCCTGCATGTTCCTTTTTTAAACACTGCGTTGAAGCACGTTATTGCTTATTGAAATTCTGGTGACTTTACATTTTGAATCCAAGGCAAGTGCCTCACCTTCTCCACCATGTCTCTGAACAGTGATGATCAGGATAGGAGGACTTCTCAGGATCCAGAGGGGTTGTTTTATCCGAGAGGAATGCAGTGATTGGTGGATGTCACTGGTTGTGTCTGTGTGGGTGCAACCCAGGTTCCTATCCCGCCAGGCTGACACAACCAGTACAGATCAGGGCTGAGGACAAAATAAATCTATTTATTTATTTATTTATTTATTTATTTATTATTTATTTATTTATTTATTTATTAAAAACCATCGAGTATTGACTGAGGCCCAGGCACAGGTTTTAACACAATGGAAAGCAAGGTTTGGGGGGCTCAGGGCTACAGGTTCAAGTTTTGCCTTTGCCGTCTTGCTGCACAGTCTGAGGCCAGGTCTTATCCTCCTGGAGCCATAAAGTCTCTATTCGTCAAATGGAGAGTTCGTAAAGCATCTATGTTAGGTTGTGGTGAACATTAATGAGACGCTTGGCTCATTCCATGCCTATCTACAGAGTGCCCATGGCTTCCCTTGTAGTTTTGGGAATCAGAGGTGAGAAAGTGCCATGAAAGCATTGCCCTCACCCCCACCTCCTGAATCCTTCAGGTAGAGGGGACAGTGAAAATTCTTCTAGGTCATCTGCTCTTCTGGGTCATATGTGCTCATCCTAAGTCCCCATGCTGTGCTATGAGAAGCCATGAGAAGGCTTCATCGGGGAAGCTAGGATCCAGGTGGTCACAGCAGGTAGGAAGGGCCTCCAGGAAGAGAAGGGCTTAGGTAAAGAAGGTCGTAGGAAAAAAAAAAAAGCCAGTGTATGTGAAGTGCAGGGCGTTCATTTATGTTGCTATTTTCCCATCATTAGCCTCTCTGCTGGGCTCTGAGAGCTGAGAGGATGAATTTTAGATGCTTCCCTGGCTGACTAAGCCACCCTTAGGAAGAACAGTTCTGCCTCCAACTCAAAGAACTGAGTTCTGGGGATAGGACTATACTTCTTGGGAAGTTTCCAGAAAGAGGCAAGCAAAACCTCACGGAGTGAAGAAAGAGGAAGAGGAGTTATGCCAGAAGGAGTCAACCTTGTGATGGACAGGGGGCAAACAAGAAGGGGCAGTTCTGTGTCACCTGCCATTTTTCTCGGGAAATAAAAGTGAGGCTCCAGAAATAACTCAGGTGTTTGGCAAAAAAAAAAAAAAAAAAAAAAAAAAAAGTTCCAAGCTGTGGAAGGGGCTTCAGTGCTGGGGAAAATTCCCTAGTGTGTTAACATTCGCAAACAAAATGTGCAGGCAGCTCTTGCGGACAGTATCCATCCATTTGCCCAATGAGGCAGGTGAGTTAAGGGTTACCCAAAGATTTTAGCTGGTAACTGGTAATATGTTTCCATCAGACTTTCAGGAATGAACAAAAAAAATGAAGAGCCAGTAAGAACAAAACAATTGAAACGTAAGTGAAATCTTTTTTTTTTTTTTTTTTTTTTTTGGTTTTTTTTCGAGACAGGGTTTCTCTGTGTAGCTTTGCGCCTTTCCTGAATCTCACTCTGTAGCCCAGGCTGGCCTCGAACTCACAGAGATCCGCCTACCTCTGCCTCCCGAGTGCTGGGATTAAAGGCATGCGCCACCACCGCCTGGCTGTAAGTGAAATCTTAATGCAGCAAAAGGAAATTTACATTCCTGTACTATTAATGTTGTCAGAACCATTTCCCCTAGAGGTCACAGGACAGGTGGAGAAGGGCCACTGATTCTGTTCCTCAGCCTCATGGCATGACCTCAGAGACTGTGCACTTCCAAGTCCTGCCATGAAACGCCATGGTGAGTGTTGGTCACGTCAATGGCATTCGTTCTGCTGAGACAGGCTGGAGACTCACATCAAATCCACCAGCAGGCCTTAGCTCTTGCTTCTGAGCCAGTGATGGAGAGGTGAGAAATCCTATATTCTGTTATTGAAGTCCCTCTGCTCTCCAATCACCCCAAGAGTGCTGTAACACCGAGGGCCATGTGTGGCATGCTCCATCAGCTCAGGATAAAAGCTACATGGACCAAAAGCCAATCCGCCAGCCAAACCCCATGATGCCTGCTTGGCAATTAACAGTTCCAGCTTTTCTGAGGGGGCTCGTCACCACCAAGCTGCGAAAAGTCCCATCTGA
Organism: Peromyscus eremicus; assembly: GCF_949786415.1. Classification (NCBI taxonomy): domain Eukaryota; kingdom Metazoa; phylum Chordata; class Mammalia; order Rodentia; family Cricetidae; genus Peromyscus; species Peromyscus eremicus. The sequence goes on along the minus strand of NC_081426.1, from coordinate 45,645,083 downwards.
GAGGTGGCGGGTTCACAGCAGAACTCCCTCTGTTGCCTGTTGTTTGTGTCTCTCACAGCCCGAGTCGCTTCTGTCCACCCAGGGAGAGGAGGTCATTCTCAACAGTAGTCTTCAAGCGATCAGGGGGGACATGAGTGAAGATTTTGTGCCATTCAGAGGTCACAAGGTGTTGACAGTGATGGCGTGAGAGGAGATCAACAAGTTGTCCTTCAGTCCACGGCTTTGGAGGATGGGGAAAGGCAGCTATTTTAGAGGCCAGCGAGCTTGGAGCCATTTGTGAACCAAGGCTTTAGGATAGGCAGGAATGCACCATCTGGCCCTGGGCCCCTGCCAGGCTGAGGACACTTTAAGCTTCTTGAGTTTCTGCAGCAAAATCGGGGACCAGAATGTATGCTCAGGAGTGGCAAAGAGCTAGGGCTCAGTTAAAAATGGGGAGGTGGAAGGGCGGGAGGGAGTTCAGTGGTGGTTCACTTGTGTGGCATGCAGCAGACCCAGGTTCAGTCAGAGAAGAGCACAGGGCTAAGAGAACTTACATTTATAGAGAGACAGACTATGAGATGAGACCTGAGTACCTTCTTCAAGGATGCAAAAGGTATAACTATAGCTACAGCTTAGTATCTCAGGTTACCCCATTGTCTGTGGTCTGTGATTGACAGAGGGGAGAGATAGACCATGAAGCCTTACAGTATGAAAACAAAATGGGGAAAAAATGGATGGGTTGGTGGCTTATGTAAACCTGTAATTCCAACACTTGGGAGGATGAGGCAGAAGGATTGCCACGAGTTGCTGCTAGCTAGGCCAACAGAGTAAGATCCTGACTCAAAAATACTGAAACCGACAAGCAGGTAGATAGAACAGAGTACAGAAGGGAATAAGTTATGACCATGTTTAGGATCTATCCTCAAGTAGATCTGGAATCTGTGACTAGGCATGTTGGCATGTAAAAGCCTGTCAAGAGTTCCTTGGAGCGAGAGAGCTCATCTGCTAACCTAAAAGCCTCTAGAAAGGGGCATGGGAGGTGGGGGCTCCCACCACCATTCAGCAGATAATGCTAAATGATAATGTTAGAGACATTGATTTTTCTAGTTTATGAAACTTGTAGGCCAAACTAAAACCCAGTGACCCATTGCATGAAGTAAATGGCTGCCGGCTTGGCAGTCACCCTCCAGAGAGCCACTTGCCCCCCTGAGCAAAGTAAGTTAATATTTATTCATAGCATTAAAATTTTGAAATGAAGTCATCCAGGAGCAGGCTCCTGTGAAAGAAATGAAAATGTGCAGAGACACTGGTTAGGAATGTTGTCACAGATGAAGACTATGGAGGCAATTAATATTGAGGAAAAAGTCAATCTAGCAAGCCAAGAAACTGAAATATTTATATAAAAAGTTAAAGAAAATCCCATTAGTTATTACCCAGGTGGACATAGCTCCATGTAATTATGGAGTCTGCTAACAAAAGCAAATTTCTCTCTCTCCAGTTCCCATCTCCAAGGCATTCGAGTTGGCGGGACTTCTCTTCACGGGGAAGTAATTTAAATAGACAGGGAACGAGTTTAGGGTTGCTGTAAAATTTCCTTATTTGATAGGTCAAAATTGTGAGTCCCACGGCTGGAAACTGCTGGAGAGAAGAGATGGCATATGCCACATGGATGCTCCATGTGTCCTTAGGGAACCATATTATGAAAGATGGTGGAGATACTGTACCATGGGGAGCCACTGAAGCAAAAATGTGAACAAGGTGTAGGAGCTGTTAAAATAACCATCTTGTTTGTGCTAGTGAGACCAGAACAGTGTGTGTGTGTGTGTGTGTGTGTGTGTGTGTGTGTGTGTGTGTGTGTAGCAGTCTTTGTGATGGAACTCAGGGACCCCTACATGCTAAGCAAGTACTATCTCACTGAGCTATATCCCCACCATTAGAGACACATCACAACTCATGATGATAGATAAGAAGCTTGCAGAAGGATAGAGTCCCAAGACCATAGCCCCCTAAGTATAAGATTCATTGTTCCGAGAAGCAGACAAAAAACAAAAAACAAACAAAAAATACTGGGCTAACTCAGCAATTTTCACTGCCACACTTTGGTTTCTTGCTCTCCTTTCTGAGGCTCTGTGCTTTATAAAAGGGTGATGGTGCCAGTTGATACCATGGGGCGGCATGGTTTCCAGCTCTGCCTCTCTGATTAGCCACCTTTAGATTCTAATTAGAGGCACCCAAAAGGTGGTACTGTCACCCTCATCTTCCGTAGAGACAACTAGGGTTACATCATTTAAGGACAGTTTCATTTCTCTTCCATATACATAAACACTTGCTCCCGACAATTGGATCTCACCTCCTAAACAAAAAAGAATACCAGCTCAACTTTTCCACTCTTATTCTGGGCTCTGTACCACTTTCACCTGATTCCAGTTCCTCACTTATGGCTTAACTTTCATTTTCTGGCTGATTTGCTGAAATCTACAATTTGATCTCAGGTTGCTTCCATCTCTCTTCCCCCAAATTAATCTTCTAGTCTCTTGATCCAGCACCCTCCTTCCACTTTCTTCAAAGCCTTAATGATTTAGCTTTCCTACCAACATATTGCAGTGACCCTGGCTAAGCTCACTGCTGACCTAATTTTCAAATTTAATGACCTATTTCCAATCTTCCTTTTTTCCTGATTCCTCTCCTATTTTGAAATCCTTTCCTTCCTTGGCTTTTCTTTGTTTCTTCATTTACTTCATATTTATTGGTCCCTGCTAAGTGCAAGGGCCCACATCCTAGGTTCAGGAGACACAATTGTATAATGTGTTCCAGTGGAAGAAGCAGGTAATGAATACTATAGAAACGAGGAGAAAGATGATGTTAATTAATGATGTGGCCAAGAAGCACCTTCCATGGCTGGCTAACCCTGTCTTTTCCAATGCCTTTGACAATATCTCTGAATATTCTTCCATCTGGTTCTTTGATATTTTTTGTCCCAGGTCCTCTAAGACAGCTTGCTCACTACATATGCATCTCTAATTCTATTGCAGATGCACGTACTAAACTTTTTTTCTTTTTTTTCCAGTCAGTAACTAAACATTTCCATTGAAATGTCCTCACATTTGCCAAGTTCAGAGCGACAACCTTTTATCACCCCAGTCTACTCTTCGTCTGTGTCCATTGCCCTGGTCACAGACAGCAGTCTCTTAATCTAGACTTGTCCCCCATCCCTACTGTAACAGTTGCGAAGGGCAGTTGATTTTGCACCTTAAAGGTCCTGGATCTTGGCCTTTTCCCCTCCTTTAATCTCAGGATCTGTCCCTCAGGTTCGATTCCCGCCTTTCACAGATTCCTGCCCTCTAGCTGCTTCCCTAACCATGGGGCTCTCCACACCAGGCCTTTTTTCACCTTGATACCCAGATCACTACAATGGATACCTGGTTTTGTAATTCCCCACTTTCCCCATTTTTTTTTTTCTTGTGTCTGTATGGGTGCACATGCTCATATGTGGGAGTACATGTGGAAACATGAGGCTGATGTCAGGACTCATCCTTGATTGATCCTTCACGTTAGAGCTCACTGACATGGCTAACCTCACCAGTCAGCTTGCTCTAGGGAGCTCCTGTCTCCATTTTCTGAGGCTGGAATTACAGGTGTGCCACCAGACCTATTCGACACTTGTGAGTTCTGCGTCCTGAATTCTGGTCCTCACGCCTGCATAGCAAGCCCTTTAAGCACTGACATATCTCCCCTAGATCTGTCATTTCCCCATTTTATAAGACTCCCTCGCCTCTTGGTGGCCCATAACATTATGTGAAGAACTGCAGGAAATACACTGAGTTGTGGCTTGCAGCAAATATTCTGAAATGCGAGATAGAAATTATCCACGGGAGTTTCACGTAGGAAGGGAAAGGGTTGCTTTGTGTCCCTTCAGTTTCTACCACAGACACGTGTGGTAATGCAAGAGATTGGGGTGTAGCATCTGGGAAGCTTCTTGAGTGCTGGTTCTGTGAGTGTGCGATAGACTCCTTCACGTAGCATCTAAGACCCATCTCCTCAGTTCTGCCACTGTCATTGTTTTCATCGGGTTCCTAGATTCCCCTCTACTGTAAGAAAGCTCTTCTCAGGTGACATGAACATGGACTCTTCCTGTCCCCAAGCACGTCTGGATGTCCCTTCTCGACGACTTTATCCCTCCTGTCATCTGGCCTGATTTTCTTTCCTGTAGGGAAGTTCTTTATTTTCCACACCTCAGCACCAATGTTTTTCCCTGGCCCTCCCTAGACTGGGATATTTCTGTTTGTTCCTTATTGTGTGTGCAGAGGCATCCTCATCTTCCATTTCTGTTGGACATTTTGGAAAGTGATTTACGTTGATAGGTCTTTTCTCCCTCATTAGGCCATATAGAGGGTGGAACATCAATTTATCTTTGTATCTTTGGGGTTGGGACAAATTTTAGAAATACTGGAAATTGTGGTGTGTGTGTGTATGTGTGTGTGTGTGTGTGTGTGTGTGTGTGTGTGTGTGCATGCTTGCATATGCATGCACATAATAATATATGTGATATAGGAAGGTGTGCATTACTGTCATGGCAGTGATAAACATATTTACATGCCCCACTAACAATGCATTTTTTGGGTACCTTGTGCTATTTACTACCTTGCCCCATATTCCTGAGGCCAGACACTGAGCATGAGGCTGGACTTCAGCAGTCTCAGGCTAATGAGATGTGGACTTCAGTGAAACTGTGCAAGCATTTTGTCAGGTGACAGCAGCAGTGTGACACCTGTCTTTGTCCTTGTCTTGGGTCTCTCATCACTTATAGAGGTCAGTGGCTGGTGACATTGGGTCCATATCTTCATAAAACTGGGAATTGATTATGCCATGGCCCCAGGCTGTTGGAATAAGGCATTTGTATACCTAACGATGAGGAAGACAGAACTCTTTTTTCCTCACTTTCTGAATGGATGTGACTCACAACCATCCTAGGAAAGACAGGGCAGCAGATGACTGGCATATCTTAACTGCTTGTGATTATTTTCTAATTTATTTCAGAACATGTCCACTACTTCTTTGCAGGGAGCCCAAATAACATCCATGGGCATCCTTCCCCGTCAAGGAACACTTGGTCCTGGGATAGGCACAAACCAAGTTTCATCTGAGCCGCTTTGAAACTTGGTGGCTTTGACATGATACACCTATCTGTGATCTTTGGTTTTGCTTTTTTAGAGTAAAAGATAGACAACTGTCCTTGTAGGGTTGCGTTGACAATCACACGGAATAAACAGCTTTGGACATGGGACATGCTTCAAATGTGACAATCCAAGGCAAAGTGATAGACTAGACAGCAGAACAAGATGAGTGGGGGACAGAAATGGGGTGTGGCCAAAGGAGGAGGTGGAAGACTGCAGGATGCGAGCAGTACAGGAGAAGTGCAGAAGTACAGGGTCAGCTTGGTGATTTCGTCAGCACTGGCCCAGGACACCTTTGACTTTTGGGGTCTGATGATTCCTTGTCACAGGGGGCTGTTCCATGCATTCCCATTGAATTCTAGTAACCACCCCTGTCTGGTTCCTTTAGTTATAACCACTCCAAATATGTCCCCTATAGACAAGAATCACCCTCTGGCAGCATTGCTCCAGACAGAGGACATGGCAGCTGTGGGGTAGACCTGATGGTGTCAGGTAGGCCACCATCCAAACATTTCAAAGATTTGAAAAAAGGGTCTTCTAGTTCTTTCAGTAAAGAGTCTACCCAATCCCAGATAAGTGACATTATTTCTAGATAGGCAAAGGGACAATGAGAAATCTGATATTAAGAAAACCGGTGACTGCCCAGGTGTGTATACATCTCTAATCCTAGTACCAGGGAGCTAGAGGCAGGATGAATTTAAATTCAAAGTTGTCTTTGGCTATGTAAGAGGGTTTGAGACTAGCCTGAGATCCATGAGACCTTTTGATGGTTTGAATGAGAAATGTCCCATGTATTATATGAGAAGTGCTCATGTATTGAGCACTTGATCCTTGATGGTGGTGTTTGGGGAAGTCTAAGAAGTGTGGCCTTGCTAGGAGAAATATGCCACTGGGGGCTGGCTTTCAGGTTTCAAATCCTTGTGCCGTTCCCAGTACTCACTGGCTTCCCAGTACTCACTGGCTTCCCAGTGCTCACTCACTTTTGGTTTTGTGCTTGTGGTTTGAGATGTGAACTTTCTGCTTCCTCCACCACACCAGCCTGCTGCCTCAGCCCGGCCATTATGGACTCCAACCCTCTGATATCAGAAGGTCTTTCTCCTGTAAGCTGCCTTGATCACAGCAACAGAAAAGTAGCTAATGCAGACCCTTCCCTCCCAAAGTGAAAACCATCTCCTCCACCCACACAACCAAACAGCCAAAGGACATCTCCAGTGACAAAAGACACAAGTTTATTTGGATGCTGATGCCAGCTTGGAGATAAAACCTTATGATCAAAGGGTGAGGATGTGGCTTTGACTGGACCTAAAAAAGAACAGGGCAGGAACGTTCTTCTGGGGAATGAGTTCATAGGCATAAATAGCGGGGAAGTGGTGCCAACCTTGGTCTACTTTTGTGATGTACTTAGCCAAAACATCCTTGAACTCACTGATTTACTTTATCTTCGTGGAAGGGCCCAGTCTTCTCTATTCTCCCTCTTTTGCTTTGTCAAGAACCAACCAGCGGTCTTATTCTGAGGCCTGGCAATTCTTTTTTTTTCAAGCTTTGCAATGTCCAAGTACTGCTTCTAGACTATAGTTTTTTGTTTTTGTTTTTGTTTTTTCTATCTTGGCCATAGACTTGCTTGCAAAGATTATTGTATGTTAAAAAAAAAAGCATTCCCATTTTTTCCAGTAGAATTTCAAAGAAGAAAATGGGCACAATATTTTATGTTCACTTGAAAATAGTTTAAAATTATTATATTTTTAATTGACATGTGAAAATTGGGCATCTTCATGGGAGTATCATATGAAGTTTTCAAAAGATATCTTTCCTATTTTTATTAGACTATATTCATTGGATAATCAGTTTCATTATGACATTTTAATACATGTGTGTCATGTACTTTCTTTATCTCCTGGTTGTGACCTTTGTTTATCCTTTCTGCCCTCCCACTGGTCCTCTTCCTCTTCTCGGGTAGTCCCTTGTATTAGCTACTTTTCTGTTGCTGTGATAAGACATGACCAAGGCAACTAACAGAAGGAAGGGTTTGTTTGGGCTTACAGTTCTGGAGTGTTGAGTCTATCACTACACGGGGAAGTGGCAGGCCTGGTGGCTGAAGCAGCCAGTTGAGAACTCACAACTTGAAGTACAAACAGGAAGCAGACAATGTGCACTTGAAAACACTGTGGGTCATTGAACTCTCAAAGTGGCTTCTAGTGATGCACCTCCTCCAACAAGGCTGCATCTAATCTTTCCCAAACAGTTCTACCAACTGGAGGCCACACCTAATCCTTCCTAAACAGTGCTATCAACTGGAGGCCATATCTAATCCTTCCCAAACCGTTCTACCAACTGGAGGCCACACCTAATCCTTCCCAAACAGTTCTACCAACTGGAGGCCACACCCAATCCTTCCCAAACAGTGCTACCAACTGGAGACTTAGTGTTTCTATGTCTGAGACTATGGGGCACATTCCAGTCAAACCACCACATCTCCCTTTCCAATATCACATCTTTCTAAATTTTCCCTTATTTTTGAGAATTTCATAGATGCATAAAATACAATATGATCATATGTAACCCCATTTTTCTTCTGCTTCCCACATACCCCTCCAATATAACCCCTGCTAACTTCATATCTTTTTTTCCCCCTTGATAGTCCACTAAGTCCAGTGAGTGCTGCCCATGATGCATGGGACATGGGAACCTACCAATGACCTCATCCTCAAAAGGAATGATTCTCCCTCCCCCAGCGAGTGTCCACCATCAATAGCCCTTCTGTCAGGATCAGGGCCTGGAGATCGTCCAGCCCATCTGTGTCAGGATTTTGTGCAGGTTACCACAGCTTCTGTGAGTTCATGGATGTCCTAGCTGTGCCAGGTCCAGAAGACAGTATTCCATAGCTCTCCTTCCCATCCTGCTGCTCACAGGCAGCATTTATTTCCTTAAATAATCATCATTTATGAAAAAATTTGCCTTCTCATGAGACTCTGAGCCTAAGTCCCCCAAACAGTTGACTCTCAGTGACATCACTTTGCTCCCTTCAGCAGGCAGTTTGGCTCATGTGTGCTTTACTGGTTTGACCTATAAAATGGGAGTATTGTTGCATGATTTCTCAAAGGTGAAGAACATATTAACTAGGGTCCTCACAGCTTTCCTAGCATCTGAGGGTTAAAGAGGCCGAGAAGCCCCCCAGAGTCTGCCTGAGAGCAGTCAGCCTTCTCTGTGTGTTTCCCATCACATTGTCTTGGTCTTTATCTTCTCAGGATAGCTCTATTACCCTAAGGTACATATTTTTCAGATCATTATAAGATGCCTGGTGTGATAACAGCAGAGGGAGAGAAATCCATGCATGTGAGCCAGACATGGTGTGGCTGGAGCACTTACAGCAGGATTGCATTGGCTGTTTGGAAGCCCCACATCTGCAGTGCGCGCTAGGCCATACTTACCCGTAATGCAGGGTTTTAAGGTCACTACCGGTGATTATCTGGCCAGTAATGACCACAGAACTATACATTATTGCTATTAGGAGCCATTTTGGTACTATTTTCAGTTTTCCTTTTTATTGAGGAGCTGCTGACACCCAGACTTTCAGAGGTCGGATTACAGTAGCTGGGAGTCTTGGTCACTCACTGAGTGTTGTGTCGAGGAGAAGTTGTGTACAGCTGCTGTTTTCTTCATATGCTGTCAAGGAGATTGTAGTGGGTTTGAAATGCTCCTTTGATTTTTAAGCAGCATGTGGGACTTTCACCCTGAGACGCTGTGTTTTCCAGTCCCTTTAAATGGGGAACTAAGGTTGGAGGAAAAGTTGGATTTGGGTTTGTTGGTTTTCTTACACTCCCCGCCCTTTTTTTTTGAATAATTAGTAATATAGCTCAAGGGAATCACAGTGTCAGTGATATATATTACAGACTTAGGAAGCATCTCATTGGGAGTTCTTACCTTTCTAAGAGGTGAAATGAAGATGGTGTCTGGAGTTAGCCCACTGTGAGCATTTCCTTGCCTTGTAATTGTAGATTATAGTACAATTATGATGTGTATGCTCCTGAGAATACAGTAGTGCTGGAGTGTGAATTTGTAAGGTCTTTAGTTTTCAAACATGTAAGCAATCTTTTTTGAAATATTTACTGTTAAATAAAAACACTGCAGTAATTTATTTTTTGGTAAGAACTCATTTTTTTCTTGGTCAGCTTTAGCCAATCTTTGTTTTCTGGGGAGATTTGAATAACTATTCAGAAAGTGATATTAATACATGGGGAGGGGAGACCAGGATTGAGGCGTTATGACACCTGATCCAAAACAGAAATTCTCTCCATGAAAATGCATAGTGATGGGAATGGTTCTATTCAGCTGAACAGTTGAGTATAAAGGTCTTAATAATGAAACCTCATTCTGACAGCTTTTACTGTTGAACAGCAGGCTTCATTATATTTGCCTTGTTGATTTATTATTTTTAACTCCTTTTACATATGTATGCATGCCATGCAGCAATTTCCCTTGTATCTTTTCTTTTCCATAGCTACGTGGACTTTTGCAAGAGCATATTAACATTTTTAATGGGAGATTTTATGTAGGAATAAGGAACAACTACCATTAATTATTATACTTGTCGAAAGTAGAGAAGAATCTACACCATATATCTTGGTCTATTTATGTAACTGTCTAATGCTGGATAAATTATACCCTAGTTGCTGCAGTAAATTAAAAAATAATAATAATCCAAGCTAGGGAAGCCGTTTTATAAATTTACAGTTCCATGGAAATACTTCAGGAGAGGATAAAGTTTGCCCAAGAATTTGTTATGCCATGTCCAAACCTTTGCTAATGTGAGTCACTGTGGTCTGGTTATTGAGACAGTCATTGTGGCCTGTGATATTTTATGATTTTACTCTACAATCTGTGGCCATCAAAGTTTTTCTTTTAAAGGAAAAATCAGATGGGTGGCAAGTTGCATCCTTTGTGATTCCTTTCCATACTAGAGGGCCACTGAGTATTTGGATGATGACAGAATGATCTTTTATACTCTTAAATACATAATCCCAAGAAGGTTTAAATCAATGTGTTAATTGGTAAGTGATACTGTAATTATATGCATAATCAGGGAAAATTTGAATGTAGATTATTTACTTGCTCTCAGGAAATTAATCTGTAGAGGTCATATATTAGATTGCTTGTTTATTAAGTAGAACCCCTGTAGTTACAAAATGCTGGCTGGTTCTGCCCTCCATGAGCATTCCTCTAGATGTTCCCAGCAGGTGTCAATGGCACAGAGCCTCGAGTGCTTATTGATCCAGATTCAAACAGTTCATTAATCTAAGCACACATTATATAGATTTTTCAATGTAATTTTGAGAGGGTTGAAAAACTATATTGAATGATGAGATATGATACTTAAATTATGCTTTTTATAGCACATCTCCCCTGGGATGGTGGCATTTGAACTGGGGTAGATACTGGAACATATCCATTTCTCTTAGAGGTAGTTACTTGAGAAGTTTGCCTAGTATTGCTTTTCCCTAGTAGTCTCCCCACCATTTCCTATTTGGTATAACCACGGAGGCTTCCCAAACACTGCCAAACAAAAATAAAACCATCTTTAGAACTGTAAAGGCTGAAGATATCACTTACAAAGCAAAACTTTTGTTTAAAAGAAAACAGGATTTCTACTTTTCTTATGAATACAGTAAAAATTTCTTTAAAGTTTTAAAATTTGTTCTCAAGATTTTTAGTTTTAGACACATTGCCTGGTAACTTCAAATAATGTTATTATGATCTTGAACACACATAGAGGGGTCACAAGGCTCTGTAGGAGTTTCTAGAAAGAATCACTGTACAAAATTGGAGTGCCACCATCATGGCTGCCATTTTGTATTTCTCTGTCTGAGCCAGGGGAGTGTCCTGTTCCTCCTATAGGCAGAGTGGGAAAGTCTTACCTTTCCATGGCCTGTTGTAAATATTGTCGGGCCCTTTAATTTGGGATGATGCCTTTACAGCCACAATTAGAACCAAGGCTGTGTCCTGCAACTGTGTTAGTCACACAAATGTGCAACTTCTGGCGTATTTCCTGAGAAAGAAGCAGTAGAATGAATAAAATATTAAGAAATTGACGGGAAGAGACAGCTTAGGAAAGGGAAAGGCTAAGAAGCCATTGACTACCTCCCTGCCACCCAACACAGCTCACTATATGTTTTACCTCAACAGTCAACAAAAGTTGATTACAAGTAGGATGCTCTCTTGACTAGAGAGAAATATTTACTTGGCTTTGTTTTGTCTTCCTAGTTTAATAGAACATGTAGTCACTTTCTATTTGGGTTTCATATGGAATGACTTTGATAGAAGTCAATGGACTGAGACATCAACCATGACCTTGTCATGCATGCGTGAGGCACTGTAGCAAAATGAGGAAAACATAGGCCTTTGTCTAGAGGCAACTGGTCACTGGCTTGCCACCAGATGTGTGATGATGGCAAGTTGATGGTACTGGCTTTATCACTATGTAAGAGAGCTCCAGATGAGTGACCACAAGGTTTGTTTGGGTCAGTGTGAGGAGGTTCATAAGGCAATACAGAGCTGGACTTCAATATATGTAGTGTTTCTCAAGGTTTGGGAGAGTTTTGGGAACGATTTAATGTCTTCACTCACACACTACGGCTGCAATTTCATTTTCCTTTAAACCCAGGGTGCCTATGTGTCCTCATCTATGTGAACTGGCTTGGGCAGCAGCTACAGTACTGCTGACTTGTTGGATTCCAAAGCTATCATGCTTAAGGATGCTTAACTAGTGGGGTGCAATTATGCTTACTTGGGCATTTGCAATGGATTAAGGCATTCTTCCCATAGCATACCCATTGTTTCAGAAGTAAGTTGTGTATGATTATGGAAGCTACTATGTTAGCTACTTACACAAAATTTAACATGTTCTACACTTAAAAAAAAGTGAAGTTATTACCATCAATTTGCCTTACATGGCTATGGTTTTCTGTAGCATGAATCTTAGAAAGTCTTATTAATAAAAACAAACCTGGAGCCAGATATTGGGGTGAATGCTGGAAGATCAGAGAAGCAGAACAAGCCACAGCCACCTCAACTTGCCAATTCCTCAGCTGATCCTGTTTCCTCAGACTGGAAGTCTCTCAGTCCTCATCCAGAATGAATCTCAGCAGAACTGTTGCTCAAAAGCCTAAAAGCTTAACCAGGCTCTAGTTTCTTGTCCTCATGCCTTAAATACCTTTCTGCTTCCTGCCATCACTTCCTGGGATTAAAGGCTCTTGTTATTAAAGGCTCTTGTTACCACGCCTGGCTGTTTCCAGTGTGGCTTTGAACTCACAGAGATCCAGACGGATCTCTGCCTCTGGAATGCTAGGATTAAAGGCATGTGTGCCACCATTTTCTGGCCTCTATATCTAGTGGCTGTTCTGTTCTCTGACCCCAGATAAATTTATTAGGGTGCACAATATTTTGGGGAACACAATATCACCACAGTTTTCTATGAGAAAAGATTTTCTTTTTCATTTTAAAGAACAAAATGAAAGGCATGCAGATGTCCTCTTACTGTCATATGGTTTGGGGCATGCATGGGCCAGAGTTAATAAGGGGGCTTACTAGATGTGGATTTTATTCTGAACCTTCAAGCATGAGAAGAAAAGGCAGAAAGCTTAGGAAGAAGCTTAAGAAGTATGGGAAGGAGGTTCATAAAAGGAATATGATGTGGAGATGGAAGATCTAGTGAGCTCTAGATGCTATTACATCATATGGCCACTCAGGCCCCAAAAGTCCTTATGGAAACTTTCAAAGTTCTTTCTGTCAATTTGACTATCTGGTTGAGTGATGCTTTAGGAGAAAGATCAATAAACTTCCTTTTTCTTTTCTTCTTCTTCTTCTTCTTCTTCTTCTTCTTCTTCTTCTTCTTCTTCTTTTGGTTTTTCAAGACAGGGTTTCTCTGTGTAGCTTTGTGGCTTTCCTGAAGCTCACTTGGTAGCCCAGGCTGGCCTCGAACTCACAGAGATCTGCCTGCCTCTGCCTCCCGAGTGCTGGGATTAAAGGTGTGCAGCACCGCCGCCCGGCTGCTTCTTTTTTTAACCTGTGGAAAAGTACAGACAGTTAATGTATTGGGCTTTGTGTGCAAGTGATGTTCTAGCCTGCATGAACACAGCCACAGGTAGAACAAAGAAGAACACTGTGGATATGTGCCACATAAAGTTGTATTTGCAAAAACAGCAGGTGTGTCTGGTTTGAAGACAGGCCAACAATTGCTAACTTCTACTCGAGGACATGGCTTCATTCCTTTGGACACTACTGTTTGGACCTTACTTCACCTAAGCAGTATCAGCACTCTTGCTTGCTTAGTTCCTTCCTGTTGACTTGCTTTGTTTCAAACCTTCATATTAAGGCACTCCAGGTCACTAGCATAGAAAAGTGGTACTTATATGTCACTAAGAGGGGACTGCTGCAAATTGACAGCCATGAAGACCAAGCAGCTCAGTAATGAGCTGTTATGCCCTCCCCCTTCCTCCTGCCTACTCCCTCCTCCTCCTCCTCCTCCTCCTTCTCCTCCATCTCCTCCTCTTCCTCTTCCTCTTCATTTTCTCTTTAAATCGTAAGATGATTTAAAAAGCAGTCCCTCAGCATGGATGATTGTCCCTTCAACATCTCAGAAGAATGTAGCCAGGCAGGCATCACCCTGGAGGCTGGTTGAGAAAGGGCTGGAATAGGGACTGCTGTATAAAGGAGTGAGTCATAATATAACAAACAGCCAAGAGGATCTCCAGGCCCGGGGTTTCGGATCAAACATAGACTATCCATTAAACTTTCCAGATCAACAATAATTTTTTTGGTATGAATACATCCCTAATATTAATTACATTGGAGCATGCTTCTACTCACGACAACATTTGCTTTTAAATCTGAAAGTTGGATTTAGTTGGTGTCTCGTTTTTCTTTCTGCTGGATCTGGTGCTGTGGTCTCAAAATGTGTATCTCATGGTGGGGAGTAAGTATTCACGTGTTGAAACCCAAATGTCCAATTTCAGCAGTGCTGGGAGGAGAGGCTTTGGGTGGGATTCTACCCTCATGAGTGAATTTAGGACCCTCAGAAAGAGGCTGGAAGAAGCTAACCTTGTTCACCCTGTGCAGACACAGCTCGAAGGTGCCATCTATGAGGCAGGAAGGAGGTCTGGTCAGACACCTAACTTTCTAGTGCCATGATTATTGGCTTTTTAGACTTAGAACTGTGAGAAATGAATCTGGTGTCTATATGCTACCCCGTCGAAGTATTTTGTGATAGCAACCTAAATAGCCCAAGACACTTGGCAACAACAAAGGCTACTTCGAGGACGTGCTAATGGGTGGAGGAGGGTTGGAGTGCTGCTGCCCGGGGAAGGTAGACATGAAAGCGTCAACTTGGTTTACATGACAGAGCCCATAGAGGATCTCAAGAGAAGACAGATACACTGACCTCTTCAGAAAACATGGGTCAGAAATGAAGGCAGATGCTATGACTTGGAATCTCAGCTAGAAGTCTGTTCACGACTGGGTTCTGTACAAGGAAGGCAGCGGAGGGTTATGAAGGAGGCTACGTGGCAGGACAGAGAGGAATTTTTGAAACCACTCGGTGTCTGCCTATTTATGTAGCTCCATCATGCTTTCAGTGCCCTGGAAAAATAATCAAAGGAGAATTTAGAGCTGTTCTCGGATTGTCAGTTTTTCATCTAAAAATGTTAATGTACATTAAACTTTTAATTAAAAAAAGCATATCCCATCACAGACTATTTTTAATATGGAATATTTAGCGGCGATGCGCACGTTTTGTTCTGAGCTCCAGCAGGCTATTAACCAGCGTAATTTGGGTTTTAAAAACCGCACTGAATTAGGTTGTGTACCCTCAGGTTAAGTCCCAAACGAATCACATTATTTAAACTGTCATCTCGACAAGGTGTGCGCATGTTTTCGATTGTTCTCTGCAGGGTGAAGCGGCGATTCTGTTGTGATTGTCTGATGCCATCAGAAATGCAGCAACTGACAACACCATTTATGGAAAAGGGAAAAGAGGAATCTCATTACAGGTTTTCAGAACCTTTAGACTTGGTCTTTTTTTTTTTTTTTTTTTTTTGCTTGAAAATAATTTTATTTATATAGTTGCAGGCCTGTGATGTTTGAAAGGGCACAGGGTTGCCTGGATTTAGCTCTAAGTATCTGCACAGTTGTGAGCTTGCATGAGGATGCATTTGGACATGAAAACCTAAAGTTGGCAGGATCTTTCCTATCGTCTTTTGTCTCTTCTGGTTGATTTGGATGTGATTACAATCAGGAAATAGTTTGAATGTGCTAGAACCCTGATGATTCCTAATTCTGGCTGTCATGTGCACCAGCCCACTTCTGCTTCTCTCCTGGAGGAACTGAAGAGTCAGCTGATAGAAGTTCCCTTTTCAGACTGTGCAGAACTGGTGCACGCCTAGCTCACCTGGCCACTAGGTGGCACTGCAGCCACAAGGAAGTGTGGTCACAGTTACATAGTTCGGCTGTGGCATTAAGGAAGTCCTTCAAGGCTGAAGTTGGAAAAGGCCAGCCTGAGTGACTCAGGCCCTCCCTGGATTGCAGGGCTCTTTGGATCCTGCTGAATGCTCGATGAATCAAGGCAACTGAGAGCAAATAAGATTATTTGGTTAGGAAGTGAGGTTTCCCATCTGTGCCATGATATGCACACTCACACATAAGCACACGTGCATGTGGAGGATTTGCTGGGATTGGCGTCGGTTGGAGTGGGAAGTGGGTTCTGAGCTGTATTCGTTGCTCCAGCTGGACAGCAGATGGTCTCCTGACCCTACCTTTTTCTTTGGTGTGTATGTACTGGAAATGTTCTCTTAGTAGAGACGATGGTGTTCTGGAACCTGGGCAATGTCACAGCATCTCTCTGTGTGCCAGTCTCCCCTTCCAGCTGTTCTTTCTGTATCTAACTACTGAGAAAATCTATTATCATCTAAAAGAACGAGTTTTGTTTTTTTTTCTTTACAAACAGAAGCCAGGTATTTGAAACCTAGAAACCCTACTCCAGCCTCAAAGAGGATTCTAGCGAGAGTACCAAAGGTTAAAAATGGGGGGGGGGGGGGAGAATTTGCTCTCAAAATACAAGAATTAGCAATTTTATCAATTTTGGCAGAGAATCAGTAGATTTTACCTAATTGGTGAAAGCTGCAATATTGATCAACATTGCAGAGTGTCTGGTGAAATTAAATTTGCTATCAAATAACTCTAGGAAAAACTGCTTAAGAATTTTAGTCAGTAATCCAACAAGCAATGGGGGTCAGAGTAGAAACAGTAGTGGTTTTATTTGCTGTAGTCCTACTATGTGTCAGATACCACTGTATGAGCATTTAGTGTTTAGCCCAAGTCTGTGAAATGGATATTATTATTTGGCATGTAAAGACATGTTAGTACCTGGCCTGGGTTCCAGTGGCTTACCAAAGCTCCAAAGAGAACTAGGCCTGCTGGGTTCTGACCCATATGTCTCATTGTTTGGGGAATGACTTGGTCATGAGACATGACAGTAGAGACAAAGTCAATATTCTTCTTCTTGTAGCTCCAGGGCTGTTGTGGAGTCCGGCTTGTCCACAGTAGGACTTCAGGACAAATTTCCTCAACAGATAGATCTATTAGAGAGCTGGAATAGTCAATGACCTTAAAACAGACAAACAAACAAACAAACAACGCCTGCCTCTGATGTCTGGAGTACTGTAATAAGCTTCAACGATGGGCATCCTTTTCCAGGTTAGAAAGATGGGGACCTACTTATTTTGTTTACCCTAGCCTCTGTTTTGAGCTGAGGTGGCTAGTTTCACTGAATTACAAAATGAAAAACTGGGGTTAAGAACCTTCCAGGGCCTTGGCTGCTAGGTTGTTTGATTTAGGCTAAAGGGTGGTTAATGAGGCTCCATGGAGAATGCTGTTCTTAAAAATTAAAGACTTATGTATAATGAATAATAGCTTCATTTTGAAAGTTCTATGTGATCCTTATTCCTAAAGAAAATCCAAAATAATTAGTCTAATTTGGAAGCAACATAAGATAGACATATAGAAGCCATTTCATTTAAAAGTATCTATGTTAACAGAAAAAGACAGGAAAATAGGCAGAGGTTTGCTGGTAAGAAGAGGGAGTCCAGGGAGGGAAGAGGAGAGGACAATGGGTAGAGTATGATCAAAGTACTGTATATATGTGTGTGTGTAAAACTGTGAAAACAAATAAAAAATGAAAAAGCTTTAGATACAATAAATGTTTATTCTAGAAAAATGAGCAGCCATAGAAGAGCAAACTGAAATATGATAAGTCACCATTTCCTTTGAGAGTTAGTGATAAACATACATATATGTATACATTATATACTATGCATATATGATTTTAAAAGAGAGATCATGTTTTGTACTTTGCTTTTGAAGAGTGGTAGATTGTTCACATTTTATGTGTACATAAATTATTTGTATGTCATAGTTTTTAATAGATGCAGAGTTATCTACAGGACGAACATATCATAATTTATTTAACCAAGCCCTGTTCTTGGCCATTTGGGTTCTTTCCAGATTTGAACTGTAAAAGCAGTTTATATCTGAGAATATTGTAGCTTTGTGCAGTTGGTCCTGACCCGTGAATTTACACCGTGCCGGTGATTAGAGAAGTTAGCTGGGAGGCAGAACGTGGTCACCAATCGATTCTATCTGCCTCACCAGTGGAGGTCACAGAAGCTGTCTGGTGGCAGTGATCATTGCGTCTCTAGAAATCTGTGAAAAGGAAGCCTTCTGGGGGTCATTCAGGAGCAGAGCAAAGCTATGCCCCAAAGGGAAGCCACGTTTAAAAAAGGCAGATCCAGTGACGTCATTAACCCTCAAGGAAGACTCCGACTTTAGCTCCCTTTTTTGCCTTTCTTCTCTAACATAGCATTTCCTCAGTTTCCTTCCTCGTTCTGGGACCTCTTCCCCTTCACTTCCTCGCTACCTAATAGTAGCGAGGATAACACTACCTAATGTTACCAATACATTTTACTTCTGTCTTCAAATCCCTCTTCGTATGACTCCTTCCCCGTTTGAATGGCGCCATCTACCACTGTATCTTAACTCTGAAATCCCAGTCCTCATGAGTCTACTACTGTCCACCGAGTGCTGGGCATTCACATTCTAGAAGCCATTGCTCTCCATGGGCTACATTTTCAGTCATCGGGTTCTTCAGTTGCTACACTGTTATCTCTCTGCTCTTGCCAAGTCTACCCAGCATGCTCTGACTGCCTGGCATTTTGCCCTTCCCTCTATCCACCACCTCTTCCCCAATTCTTAGTCAAATCACCTTTTGCCTGGATGGTGGCAGTGGCCCCATATGGTCCCATTGCCTCCCTGCCACGGCCAAGGCATCTTGCACAGGCTTGGCAAATTCATCTTCCCAGATAGGTCACAGCCCTGTTCCCTTCAAGACTTCAAGATTTGACCCAGAAGTACCTTCTGGCCTTGGCTACCCTCTTTTTCAGTGTTAAGAGTCTAAACCAGGCCGGGCGGTGGTGGCGCACGCCTTTAATCCCAGCACTCGGGAGGCAGAGCCAGGCGGATCTCTGTGAGTTCGAGGCCAGCCTGGTCTACAAAGCGAGTTCCAGGAAAGGCGCAAAGCTACACAGAGAAACCCTGTCTCGAAAAACCAAAAAAAAAAAAGAGTCTAAACCAGTATGTTGGGTATGCTAGGCAACTTGCCAGTAAGTTATGACCCAGGTCAATCCCATTTCTCTAGTGCACCCATCATACATCGGTCCAACTGGGCTCCTTCCTACACCCTTAGTACCCTTCTCAGTCTCTTGCCAAGCCTGTGCAAGATGCCTTGGCCATGGCAGGGAGGCAGTGAGACCGTATGGAACCATAGTGCCTGCCATCTTCTGCCTACCTTTTCCAAAGGCCTTGTCTGGTTTCGGAAGCCAAAGGTGACTGGGTCCCTCTTGGGACCATCCTTTTGCCAGTGACCCGAAACACCTACTGTAGCTTCTTTGGTTTGTGACTTAGGCTGGTTTAAGGACTTTACTCTCCTTGTGGGTAGCAATATGAATCCTTCTCTTACCACTTCCGTCTCAGCCTCCCTCTTAGCATAGGCCTCACCCCCATTCCGCATTCTCAAAAACTACTGTTTGAGCAAATAAATCAATTTGGGATTTAAGGTATGTTATATAAATATTTATTGCACACAAGGTATTTTATATAAATATTTATTGAACACATAACCACACTGTAAAGCAAGCTATAAGGACTCAATATTGTGAGGCAAACCCTCCCCACCTGGGTTTGCAATAGCAATCTCTGACTGGGCCTTCCTCTTGCTCAATGCCCTGGCAACATATGTGAATGGGAGTCAAAAGTAGCTGCTCAGAAGGTCAGTGGAAATGTCTGGAGAGTTCTCCTTTTGTAAGTGGGAACCCTTTTCTTTGTCCTTAAAATACACTCTGGCCCATTTCTAGCAGAAAGGTCACAAGACTGGAGCCAAATGAGTCTGAAACATTTGGCCCTGGCCACTTAGAAACCGTGCAATCCTGGGCCACTTTGGTTACTTATGACCCAGTGATGACTACCGTGTTACTTAAACATTGCATTTGGCTGTTGGTCCTAGAAATTCGAGATGGTGACTTGGAAATGAAAAGATTTATTTTCTTTCTTGTAATAGTCTGAAGATAACCCCCGAGTTCCTAGGAAATTGTGACCTCAGCCCTTACTACTCTGCCCTTGGGTGTATACTTTTCATACTCAAGGGAGCCCCACAGATCAACATGGTGGCAAGAGCTCCAGCCATCCTGTGTAGTTTTCGTAACAATAAGATGGCTAAAACGTTTTCTTCACAAATTCTACTCAACATCTTTAGCTTAGAGCTGATGCAGTGCCTGGTCCCAACAACAAAATCAAAACACGAAGGCTTAAAAAATATCTATACTTAACTTCAATGCATATAAGTTAAATCAGAGTGTGTGCGGTTCGGATACAGAGTCAATGTTTTAAGAATGCTCCAGGTGATCCGGTTATACAATCAAGATTGAAAACCATAGACCTGGGGTGAATATATACTTAATCATTCCAATCGGGACTTTTGAGAGGGACAAGGGACAAATGGTATAAATTGAGCTTGTCCCAGGTGAACTCCGAGGAGCAGTGAGTGTAATCTTGTCCTTCATCTTGTCCCCATCTCTTGAAGGTGGCTAGACACATAGCTTTGGTCTGCTACTGTCTTGGAAGGAGCAGAGGGAATGGGAGGAAGAGATTAGCTGAGAACCCAGCATTCTTTTCTTTGCCCACTCAGGCTCCAGGCAGCATCCAATGAGCTAAGTGAGAGAGAATCACTTTGTAAGATGCAGATGCTTGACGGATATACCTAGACCGGTAGATGTATCTGTAGCTGCCGTTAGAGTTAGCACCCGTAAGTGTACGAGTTTGAATTTACTCAGCTCCTGCTGGATTAATGTAGTGCATTCAGGTCCTTATCTTAACTAACCCTGACAAGGAGATGGTGTCCCTTCCTGGTAAGAATGGACTTGGAGATGGACCATCGTAGGTTCAAATCCCAGCTCTGCTCCCTCCCCTGCTCCTTGCTAGTACAGTCATTTGTCTTCTCTAATTCTTTCCCCCTGAAAAATATGACTGACATCTGGGATGTTTACAAGGATCTAAGACGGATCAATGGGTAAGGAAGCTTGTCTCTAAGCCTGATGACCCGAGTTTGATCCCCAGAAACCACATGGTGGGAAGAGGAAACCAGCTCCTGAAAGTTGACCTCAACATGTGTGCACATGCATACCCATGCAAAACTCTCTCTCTCTCTCTCTCCCTCTCTCCCTCTCTCTCTCTCTCTCTCTCTCTCTCTCTCTCTCTCTCTCTCTCTCTCTCTCTCTCTCACACACACACACACACACACACACACACACACACACACACACACACACACACGAGAAACAGGATGAAAGACACAAACACATGGAAAGCATTTCCTGTAGGGCTTGTGGTGCAGTGGGTGTTCAGTCATTATTGCTCCTCAGATCACCCGGAAGTTGCTGAACAGAGGCATCTTTTCTTTTCCAACCATCTTCAGTGACAGCGGTCCTCTTGAGGAACACTGGGTAAGGTCCCTTCTCTGGAACGTCTTCCAACCTATGGCTCCAGTCCTTTCTGACCGCTAGCAAGGATCTCAGCTAGCTGGAGGAGCTAATAGCCAGAATGAAATGAACAATTTCAGGGACTCACCCTGGGAGATTTGCACCTTCGCCTTCTTGTTGCCTGTGGCGATTCCGCCTCCCCACCGCCCTCCTCCCTGCCTTTGGCCACCTTGTTGCTGGCGTAATCTCCCTTTCCGTTGCAGCCTTGCTAACTTGTACATGTCCTTCCCCAGGGCTTGCTCCTCTAATCTGGTCTGCTCTGAGTTTTGCTGTAGTCTTGTCTTCCTTTATTCCTTCTGCTTGGCTTTTATCTTCTTACCTTTCCTCCTGCTGAGTGTAAACAAACCTTAAGGCAAAGAAAAAAAGAAAAAAAAGAAAAAAAAAAAAAAAGCAGGATACTGCTTAGCTCCCTTGAAGGGGAAATGCTGGCTAAATCTTAGACCAGCACTAGGTCCCGCTGGCAGAGTCAAAATTCAATACTTTCTAGTTGTAGCGTGGCTGCCTAGACAATTCGAAGATACGTGGGAAAGTAACAAGGGCTCTGGGGAGGGATACCGTGAAGGAAAATTGCTTCTCCCTCAGCTACCCTGTGTATTCTGGAGGAAGGCTAAGTCTCACAGGTGTGGTGTTCCTAATTGCAGCTGACATTTTGGGCCATGCCTAGCAAATGTCTCCCGTAGACCTTGCAGACCGCACTACCTATTTGGCAAGTGCCACTCAGCTGGTTGGAGCAAAAGCAGCTGCAGACAGTGGGAAAGCAGTGGGCATGACTGTGTTGTCAATAAAACTTTATTTGTAGGCACTGACATTTGAATTCTTGTAATTCTCACATGTTAAGTCTATTTATTCTTTTAACTTGTTTTTCAGCAAATATATGTGGGGCTAGGGAGGTGGCTCAGTTGGCAAAGTGCTTGTCTCATGATCACAAGGACTCGAGTTTGATTCCCAGAACACACCTAAAAGTGCCAGCAATGGTAGCGTGTGCCCGTACTCCCAATGCGGAGGGGACAGAGACAGGAGGCTCCCTGAGTCTCACGGGACAGCCAGTGTGGCCTAACTGGTGAGCTCCAGGCTAATGAGAGACCTTGTCTTAAAGGTCAATGATAATGGTTAGAGATTGTCTTCTGGTGTCCACATGTGCTCTCTCCCTCTCTTACACACACACACACACACACACACACCACACGCACACGCACATGCATGCACTCACGCACATGTGCACATGTATATACATAGGAACCTTCATACATGAACATGTACACGTATACATGTACACACACACTCGTAAAATTAAAAAAAAGATGTGTAAGTCATTCTTAGCTCTAAGTTGCAGGACATCATAGGGGAGGGACTCGACCTCTGGGCTACAGCTGCTGACCCTCTGCCCTAGTGAAATGCAGGAGACAGAGTAACAGGTCTGAGAAAACCACAGGTGTTTCGTTTGGGGGCTAGGTTCCATTTGCCTAGCTAAAACATTAGATAAGCTAGGCGTGGCAGCACTCAGAGGCAGAAGCAGGGGAATTGCCACAAATTTGGGGTCATCCCAGTCTACATAGTGAGCTCTAGGTCAGCCTGAGCTACATACTGAGACCCTGTCTTGAAAACAAATTAACAAGCAAAGAAGCAGCAAAATCCCCCTAAGCCTAGGTTATATGCCAGCTTGTGGAGTGATCCCATTCATGGACAGTGTGGACTTTCATTTATTGCTTGATGGGGATGCAAAATGGAACAGCCAATTTGGAAGAGTCTGATGGTTGCTCACAAAGTTATCTTCCCCGACCACACCTACTGTCTGATTCAGCAGTCACCCTCCACCCAAGGTTGAAAACTTACATCCCTACCAAAATCTACACACGGTTATTTGTGATGCTTTTATTCATGATTTCCCAAGTTTGGAGGCAACTGAAATGTCCTTTAATAAGTAAATAGAGAAATGAACTATAATGTTACTACATAGCAGAATGTTATTCAGTGCTAAAAAGGAAACCAACTATTAAATCATGAAAAACAATGGGGGGGAAAAACCCAAAATACAGTAGTCAGGGATGGAAGCCTGTGTGACAAACACATTTATTGTGGTATGATGCCAACTCCCTGATATCTTAGAGAAGGCATAACAATGAAGGTAGAGACAGTCAGTGGGTACCAGGGTGTGGGGTTTGGGAGGGGGGACAGGTGACTTGAGGCAGAGAAACTGTTCTGTAGAGTGCTGCAGTTGTGGTGTCATATCCCTTACAGAAGTGCTGCACCAGCGGGAGCCCTGGCGGAACACAGGCTCCACCCACTCTGATGGCGCATGGCCACAGGAGAAGGCTGTGTGCACGCACGCACGTGGGGAAGGGGCGCTATGGTGACGCTGTGCATCTTCTGCTCAGTGGCATAGGCCTTTAATTTCAGCACTAAGGAGGTGGACGCAGGAAGATCTCCATGAGTTTTGAAGCCACTGTGGTCTACAGAGTGATAGTTCCAGGACAGCTAGGGCTATGCAGAGAAACCCTGTCTCAAAAAAACAGAACACACACAAAAAAGTAAAAAGCACAAACAAAAACCAAAAGATAAAACCCAGGGAGACGTCCTAGCAGTTTAGAGCCATTGTTGCTCTTGCAGAGGACCTGGGTTTGATTACCCAGCATCCACATGTTGTCTCATAACCATCTGTAACTCCAGTGTCAGGGGAACTGACACCTCTTTTGGCTTCTTCAGACATCAGGCACACATGTGGTACATAGACATTTATGCAGGCAAAACACCCATTCACATAAAATTAGAAAATAATTTAAAAATTAAAAAATAAAGGCTATCTAAATGTTCTCCTGAAGGTATCTACATGTTATGAGGCTAACAAGGAAGGATAAAATAACAAGGAAGGGTGATGATGGGGGCCAAATATAGCTAATAAACACTTGGGCCATGAAAGAGGATGTAGGGTGGTTATTTCTCTAATTTTAACTCAGTCATGCATTAATTTTCATGTTATAGTAGTGTATAAGTGCATAAAGTATATTTGAACCAGGAGTAGTAGCTCATGCTTTTAATTCTCTCACCAAGGCAGGAGGATCTCTTTGAGTACAAGGCTAGCCTGGTCTACATAGTGAATTCCAGGCCAGCTAAGACTACATAATGAGACCCTGCCTCAAATATAAATATGACAGTGAAAAATGTAAAGTCTAGCATGTAGCACCACAGTTTCGTGTTGGCTATTCTGCGTAGAAGTTCATTGAGATGTACAGACTTTGGATCTGGTTAATCTCACTGCTTTTTTTTGGGGGGGGAGGGCAAGGTATTTAAAAGTAAAGTTTTAATTAATGAAAAAAGCCCATTAAATATAATACCTACTCAATTTAATTAGTCATTGTCCAGTGGCTATGATGGGTCTTACCTTTGTTCTTTTGTTTTGAGATAAGGTCTCACCTAGCCCACACTGGCCTAGAACTTACTACGTGGCCAGCAATGAACTCCTGATAGACCTGTTTTTACACACGCGCACCTCAGGGTTAGTTTGTAAAATTATCAGTGAACAGGAAGTTGCTGGAGTGTTAGTTACCAAGTACAGCTACTGTCTTTTCTTTCCCCTGGGTCTTCTCAGAAACAAGAATCCAGAGAACAGTTCCTTGAATAAAACATGTCTGGGTACCTTTTAGAGATTCACAACATACACATTAATGTTTCTGAAGAGACTTGTCATGAAAAACAGCTGTCACCAAATGCAAAAATCTCATTAAGGTTGTTTAACCCCGTGTTTTCCACATATATGCACAACTTCAAAGTCAAATGGCAAATATAACACCTTTAAAATTAGGTGTCCTGGGGTCTCTGTCACTCTCTGGACAATGCTAGCTTAAGGCATTTCAATTAATGCACAGAAAGATAGCCACACACTACAGATATTTTGGTAGAGAGGAGAAAGGTAATCATGTCTTACACTGATGCTTTTCATTTTATTACGATTTGATGTTACCATTATACAATATATATACATTGTTATATATATTAGAAAATTACCAGCCATTAACAAATGTACGCATTTACAGTGACTTTTTAAATACAATCAGTTAAGAGGCCCTCTCCCCCAATAACAGACTATCAAAATAGAAAAGCAGGGTCTAGAAAGATGACTCAGTGAAGTGTTTGCCAGACAAGTATGAAGACTTGAATTCAGATCCCCAGCACCCCCACAAAAAGTTGGGTGGAACATCCCAGCATTGGGAAGGCAGAAGTGGGAGGATTCCTGGAGCTTGATAGCCAACCAGACTAGCCAATCACTGAGTTCCAGGTTCGGTGAGAAACCTTGTCTTAGAAAACAAGATGGAGATTGAGAAAGGCACTCAGCATTGACCACAGGCACATGCACATACATGGGCCACTGTGCCCACACATGTGTTCACCCATATATATGTGTGTATATATACACACACAAGGGAAAGTTAGGTTAATAGAGGAGTCTGCTTCAGTTACAGAGTTTTTTCTTTCTTCCCCAAAACTCGGTGCGTAAAGAGAGATGTATATAGAATTAATAGTTCTTGATATCACAGCACATGTTGTTAGTAGATTAGTTTATTACTGAAGCTAATGATTTGCTAGCTTACTTGGTGTTGTTTGTGAGAATAATTAACTATCTGAATGTCAATGAACTTTTGAGCAGCTCAGTCATCAAGCTCTGACATGGAGTTGTCCTCAGGGAGAAACAGTTGGGTTGACCTCCCATTGCCAGCACATATGGCTTTCTGGTCCAGGGAAGACATATTCCTGGACTGACAACCACATAACTTTCTTTAGAAATCCCATTTCAGATACCCTGAGTGATGAGCACATGCCTCCTCAAGATGCCCCAAGCTCCCAGGTGAACACTCCACACAGCTTGATTTTCACTGGGCCTTCCAAAATATTCTCCCAAGAGAAGTCCATTCTGTCCAGTTCCTGGGTGTGATGTGTGTTTTAGAACAAGAGTTTCACACTCTTTGCACCAGTTGGCAGATACAAGCATCTCCAGGGATCAAAGACAAGAGCCTTGGGAGTAGGACTTTTTTCTGTTACAGCTCTCAACAGTTATGTACATGTGTTTATAGTATTTCATACTAGTCCCTGCCCCTTCAACACTCTAAGCAGTGGCAGCTTCATCAGGGCAGAGATTCTTTTCATGTGAACCAGCAAAGCTCAGAGAGGTTGGAGAATGTGGCCAAGGACTTCCAGCTTGAGGTGAAGCTGGGGCTTGAATGTCATGGTGGTCTCTAGGTTCTTTCTTCTCTGCTGCTGTCTTCTCCGAGATGGACTTCCACATGTGGACAGGTAACTGCAAATGCACCAAGACTTATCATTTAAATAACATTTGTGGTTCCTTCTACCAGGTAGAATCCCCTGATATCCACTAATATTTCTGCTTTCTGTGTACTTCAGATGGTGTCCTGCTAAATCTAGAGCTCTAACAAAGAACCTCCCAACCACTTCCAAAATATCCAGGAGGGGAGGAGCATATTCCCTCCTGATGCCTATCTGCATTTGGACAAAGTCATTCATGGCTAAGCTTATTTTAACTATTAGCTGGATGGATTTAAAGGTCTCAAATAGACCCCATTTTTTCCCCCGTTACCATCTAAGAATATGTCTCCATCAGATCCAGTTTTCTAAGTGTGTTTTTCTGTACAATGGACCACCTTCCAACTGGCTTGGATGCCAGCTCACAGTTATCTCTCATGGTTCTGTGGCCTGACTGACTTCATTTGGAGTCCAGAGTGACTAGGATCACCTTCCCATAGGGTGGCAGCATCTGGGAATGTGTGAGCATAGATCTCTGGGTCACTTGCTCATCTGATGCTCAATTGGAGACACAGATGTGGCCATTAACTTCTTAGAGATGCTCACGTGTGTCTCTTCTCCAAGCACAGTTGCTGAGTTCTCAGACCTAATGTCCCAAGAGCAAGGGTTTAGAGATGCGTGCACAGAAGTTGGAGGCATTAATGACCTAGTTTTGAGTTACATACTTTTGGTTCTTTCCATTGAAGAAGCCAGTCACCAAGACTGTGGGAGACTCAACATACAGGAATTAGACTCTCCCAGTGGGAAAAACAGCTAACAAATAGGAATTACTTACTATCACAGATATCCAGTTTACTGTTCAAATTGATGGAATTTGAACTTCCCCGCCAAAGCAGGAACAAAAAAGAGGTCTATGCATCGCATTTGGTGGGTGTGACATCCCCGTTTCTTTTAGTCTAAGACGGCCCCTCTCCATTTTCCTTCACTTGTAGTCATTTGTTAAAAAGCGGAGTGGTTCATCTGTTTGATTCCCTGGCCTGCGTTTCACGGCCAGCATCTTCAGTGCATCTCTGTCCCCTTCATTTCACATTTGCAAATGGACTGCAACATCCAGAAGCTTGATAGCATTCAGGACCAAAGGATTTGGTAGAAGCAGTGCGTGGGTGGTGGTGCGTAGTTCTTATAGCATCACTCTGGGAAGAGCAGAATCAGTTTTCCTTTCTCTCGTGATGGTGAAATTGATTTGTGGGTTCAAGTGTTGGATCCTGGGCTTTTGGCTCCGATTGAGCCTTTAAAAAAGAAGCTTTAAAGTACCTGCCTCCCATTTTGCGAACTGAAACGTCACGGGTCTGGAACGGGTCTACATTTGTACTTGTGTGCTAACCAGTGCTAAGCATCTCTTCAGGTTGATTGCCTGATTTACTTTTCATCAACAACATGGCAGAGGGGACATTTCATAGTCCCCATTTTACAGAGGCAATAATTGAGGCACAGGCCCCCTGTGCCAAGCCTCTAGGTGATGGTATCTTCTATTTAACTCTTTTTTTTTTTCTTTCAGGTGGATTAGTTCTATTTTTAGAACTTCTAGGGAAAACCAACCTAGGTCCAGGAGAAAGAGAGAAAGGTTGGTGTGAGTAGAAATGAGGATTTTACAGATGTATTTAATCTCTCTTAAGAACCGAGGGTCGCTGGACCAGATCCAGGAGAATCCAGAGACTGTGAGCAAATTGTGCCACAGCTTCCCCATGTAGGAAAACGATGTATGTCACACAAACATCCCCTTCCCTGTGCATTTTCCCTATGTGATGGGGTCAGCAGGGTGTGGCCACACCCTCTGCAAAGGCTGTAGGATGATGCCCACCCTGGATTACATTAGTGCTATTTGTTTTGCCCAGGCACCAGGCGCCTGCAGGAAGCTCAGAAATGACAATTTTATTTTAAAGAAAATATTTGCAAATGCAATTTGCAGTTTATACATGAAGAGTAATGAGCAAAATGGACGCAGCTGTCTTTTAAAGGAACCCTGCGGTGCCACCCTGTTTTGCTTTCCTACGGAAGTGAGAATGCAGTCAGCTTTTGTGCCTGTAGTGAAGACTTTGGAGCTCTCAGGAGCTTCAAAGAGAGAGCAAGTGGGACTAAAAAAAATGTGTGCATGCCTCACGGTGCCTGGTATGCATTGTTGGCTGCCTGGGTTGAGAGACAGAAGGCCGGAAGGAAACCAAACCAGGGGAACACAGAGATATATAGAACGTCTCCCCCTTCTTAAGTGGCGATGTCTGATATCAGGGAACACAGCTGAGTTGCAGCAGCCTTTCCTGCATCTCTGTAGAGCTTTTTACGATTGGCTTGGTGCTGGATGTGCAGTCTTAAGGTGGAATCCAGTAGTCTTGCTCTGTCTAACCCGTAGCCTTGTTCACTTCCATCTTGAGATTTTCCCTGATCGTTGGGCTAAAATGGAGTTCCTTCGGTCCTCAGCAGAGGACTGATTTTCCCTGTGGGTATGAATGTGGGTAGCTTGGTTGGTCTCCAGGATGATGGACTTTGGATGTTGACTAATGTTTGGAAGGGCAAGATGACTAGTTCTGCCAATCCCTTGGCATTCCTAGTACTGACTTGTGGTTGCTTTAAAGGATATGAAGGGAGTTAAATGCATTACTGCAGAAGAAACAAAGATGGTGCCTATGACTCAGGGAGAGAAGACAGGTACCTCAGGTATAAGGGGGACACATATTTCCAGGAAAATTCTTGGTCCAATGAGGAGCTAGGATTCACTTGTAAGTGTCATGCCTACCTACACAGATAAATCCTGACTTCCTTTTGTAGGGTACTGGTTGTAGCTGCCACACTGGCCCCTATATTAACTTGAGCATGTTGACCACTAAGGGTGAAGGTATTTCTACTGGCCAAGCAGTTGCATCACTAAGAATATGATGACACTTTAGGTATAGCATGACAATGACTGCTTACTGCTTAAGACCTGTTTCTATAGCATGTACCTTTCCCACAAACAAAGAACCATCACCTTATGCTTCCAGGTTTGAGTTTCACCTTTTTATTTTGTATCAGAACTGTAGGGAGGGAAAGGAAGAAAGTGAGGGAAAAGGGTCAAGGGAGAAGGAAGAATAGAAAGGGAGGCAGAGAAGAGTGGCATGAGAAAAGACATGTACAAAATCTTGTACTGTACTAGGTCTGGGCAATCTATGGATGCTCAATTGGATGAAGCATTGTGGACTTGTTTGTCCTCCAGGGTCAAGTGAAGGGATTCTGCTTTCTTGGCTGATCAGAGGCCATCAATGGTTCCACTTTCTTCTTCGGAGAACAGTGTGGTGCCTTCGGTGGGGCACCATACCCATGGGTATCATAGAAGTTTCTGTCTCACTCTTGTATGTCATTCACACAGTGGAGCATCATGGGAACTGGGCTGGATTGATGTTCTCGCCAAGAATAGCACCGATTATAGAACAGATTTTCCCATAGCCAGAGCCATTTTTAATTCACTGCCTACCACAGCTGCCAGCCTATAGAGATAATTCCTTCTAGCAGAATAGTTTTAGTTATTATAGGGAAATAAAATTTGCATAAAAGCACTCTCTCTTCTCCCTCCTCCTCCTCCTCTTCCTTCCTCTCTCTGTCTCCCTCTTTCTCTCACTTCCTGGTACTAAACATATACTTTCCATTATTTCTGTTGAATGAACTCTTTTGGAGGGAAAATACACTGGCCACCTGCATGCTTTCTAGATAACTGAAAATTTGGAGGACTTCCATTTTGGGGGCTACTTCCCATTCAGTACCCATTTTACAGCATTCAACATGCTTTCCAGTTCGAGGGACTTTTTAGCTTTATTTTACTCTATTTTGATTGAGTACTGGCACTCAGAACATAAAATGAACATTTCTTGCTTTTGAAATGATTATTTTATTGGATTTATGCAAAAATTGGATGAAATGAGCAAGGCAGACATCCTCAAGTTCATTTTGCTGATGGAGAAAGTGAAGCTCAGGGAAGAAATTTAAAGGGTCGCTGGGAAAGGGGGGGTAACTGACAGCTGATGGGTGGAGAGTGGGGTCTTTAAAGTCCAGTGTGAGTTTATTGTGTAATAGGCACTATAACATCATTCCACGGGAGAAAGGCTGCAGACTGTCATCTTGTGGTGGCTTGTCCAGACCTTTTTATTGGTCACCAATTAAGAATCAGAAATCTTTACTCCCCACTTTCCCCAATTAAAAAAAAAAACCACATCTGGTTTCTCTAGAAAAATTCCACAAACCATGGCAACTCTGGGCCTGTATTCCATTGAATTAAGACTGAGTGGCCACGGGCTTTTGCGCCCTCATCCCTGAGCCCCTGAACTCACCCTTGGAAGCTGCCAGCTAAAGGCTTTGTGCTTTCTCCTCCCAACAGGGGATAAGGTAGAGATATGAGGGTTTTACTTAGGGCAGCATTCTTGAAGCATTTCCCAATAATCTTTCAGTGTTTTTCCATGCCTTAATTTATCATCTTAAAAAAAACCCCGAAACCTCCCAAGATTATCCTCATGGGTTCCCAAGCCCGATGATGCAGGTTTTGGAGATCTGAGAAAGATGTCTACTTTATCAACCACCGAAGGCTGGTACTCCACCTGTGTTTTGCACAAGCGTTTGGGGCTGATATCAGACCCAATTGCTATCCGTTTCCTCATCTGGTTTAAGCCATATTTGGGGGGATGAAAAGGAAGTGGAAGTCTCTCCGGCACCCACGTTTGCACCTGGGCTTTAATTTGCTGGTCTTGTGGGTCAATCACTGTGCATGTATCTAGGTTCTGCTTAAAAAGAAAATGAGGATATGGCCATTACAAGAAACAGAGACAGGAGCATGGCACTAAACACTCCTTAGATGCAAGGTGTTGCTAAATTCTAATTTGCTGTGCAAGCTTAATTGAATCATTTGATTTAGCCCTGGGAGTTTTAGGTGAGACAGATCGCCTAGGAATCTAAAAACAGCACTGAAGTTCAAGGGACTTTCTGAGCAAGGATCATAGGCAGTGCATCTCTTGTATCCGGGATACTTCTTCCTTATGCTATGTTGTCACTGTCAAGCCGTTAGGGTTGATTGATAGTCTGCTGAGGGTCCCACACCGAGCAGGGTGTTGCTTTGGTGCTCCTTGGATAATCTTGCAAATCTGTGGTTGGAAACTGGGGATGCTATTCTCCATCTACACACTGAGAAGGCGGCTGCCTGGAGCGGTGTGATTTGATTTCAAAGCTACTGATGGCTCTCCTCTATGCCCTCTTTGCCCCTCTCAAATACACTTCTTTCTTCTCAGTACTTAAAATTCCACTTAAGTTGTGCTGTTTTGGCTTTAGGCTTTGATTTTGTGTTAAGAAATCAGTTACCAGCTTTTTAAAGTGCAGAGTTTGCACAACACATTCATACTCCTTATCTCCCTCCATCTTCAAAGTAGCCCCAGTAGGGGAGTGACATTGTCTCCTTTGGGAATAGGAGATACGATTTGGGAACCAGATACGCTGCTTTTGAATTTCATCCGTACCATTCATTAACTTGCATGACCTTTGATAGGGGATTTCATTGCTTTGCCTGCATGCATAGGATTCAAATTCTGCTTCACAGAGTCATTGTAAGGAGTGAGGTGGAGGTTTTCTTTTGCTTATTTGTTCATGACTCATTCATTCTAGAAATATTTGTTCAGTCCCTTACAGAGAACAAAGAACTTGTCCTAGTTTCCAGGGATACGGTAGGAAGTTAGTTTGACTCTCATCCTGCCCTCATGGGGCTTAGTGTCTAGAGCAATCACGGCACTGAGGGGGCAACAGTCCCTCAGTAGCCGGATGCTAGAAGGGGAGCCATAGTGAATGCAGACGGAGCCAAGTTCAAGCCCCGGCTTTGTCTCCAGAGTCTTGAGCCACTGTGGAAGCTTGTGTCATTTGACTTCCGTCCTCATCTCTGGTTGAGACTTTAGGATAACATAGTAGAAGGACTGTGACTCAGTTCTGGGCTGAGCACCAACCCTGCTGTTTAACCGTCTGTACTTGGACGTTTGGCCTGACCACACCAGTTCTCAGATTCCTTATCCAGAGACGACAGTCTCTGCCTCAGCAGCTCTTCATGAGGTTCATATTGAGAAGGTCGTGGAACACAGAGACAGGTTTGCTTGGTGCTGATGGTGTTCACGGGCTCTCAAACAGTGCGCGTGTTGGTGGGGAAAACACAATCCTCTTCTTCCTCAGTATTAACCACCTGATGGCTGGGGCATGGAAGTCAATGGCAGGAGTTAAGTCTCTGACATCTATCTCTCTCTGCCCCTAACAAGTCATCTACCGCCTCTAGTTAGGCTAAGGCAGGTCAAGAGTTGACCAGGCCCAGAGAACAGGACGTACTTTGTTTCTATACACTTCTGTCTCAGGCCACAGTATGTGAGCAGGTGTGGGTTTGAAGACAGAGGTCAGATAGTGTGGAGACAGTGTTGTGTGTCACACCACCTCATTCAGGGCCTGAAGTGAAGTGGGTGTGTTCAAGTCCCAGCTTTGCTTCTAAAAACTAAGCAATCGAATCTGACTTCTTAAAAAAAAAAAAAGATTTCATTATTTTTAACCATGCATATGTGTGTATGTCTATGTGTGGGTGTGTGCATGTGAGTGCAGATGCCCTCAGAGGCCAGAGGTGTCAGATCTCCCTTGAAGTTGGAGTTGCAGGCAGTTTCTAGCTCTCTAATATAGGTGCTGATAATGGAAGCCAAGCCCTCTTCATCTCTGAGCTGTCTTTGCAGCCTCTAATCAGACTTCTATCACATTCTGTTCCTTTGTCTGCCAGTAAGATAGTAATAGCTCGGCCTTGACTGCTCCCGAAGCTTCCAATTGACTAACCCTTCTGCCCCCAACCCCTAGTCAGCCCTTACTGTTATACCTACTGGTAGATTAGGATCCCAAGAAAGTGAAATCGCTTTGCTCAAGGTGAGTGACAGAATCGGGATTCAGACTAGATGCACTGATTCCAGAAATCATGCCCTCAACCGCCCTGCTGTGCTCCTTCCTTTTTTGGGGTGGGTACTAAGCATCTCTCTTAGAGGGTTTTTTTAAAGATAGGGAGAGGTGAACAAGGAAAACAGCAAGCTCCAAGCCTGGCACATGCTAGGGGCTCAGGAAACATTAACTATGTGAATCCCTGAAGGTGGGGTGGTTTCTTCTTTGTACCTCAAAGCATGAGGGTTTTTGAACAGTAGAAGTAAGATACCCTTTGTAGACCTTGGTTTCAGTGCGCAGTATACCTTGATCTCATGCTGGAAGCTTGAAACCTCACGCTGGTGAATTGTACCATGATAATACACACTGTGGTTCTTCTGCATGAGTACTAATATTTCTTGCGAGAATAATGGGTATCTTGGGTACCTACATATTCTATCTGATGCAATTTCAGATGCTTCAGACATGATGAGCAACTTTGAACTCTGCTTTGTCCAAACAAAGAAGGTTCCATTTGTTCTGTACTGGCTTTTGTACTTCATCACTTGGCCTGTGGCCCTCACGTTGTCCATGAATACATTTAAAAGCCATCAGTACCTCCGCCACTATCAGGAGCCTCATCATCACTGTGATTAGTATTGTCAAGTTGCTAGGCTCTAGAACCACCTAGATCACTTCAGAATCCAGAACTGCAAACTCACAAGGAATCTCCTTGTTCTATACTTGAGTCAAGGGAAACCGCAAACGGCAGTACAAGACCCTTAAGTCTATTGTAGGTTACCCATCAGAGTTATGACGTCACTGAAAAACTATACGGACAATGCAACAAGCAGATTTAAAGTGTTCAGTGAAGTCAGAGACCTGCAAACAAGAACACAGAAACAGACTTACGTAATCTGCAGACCCAAAAGTCTTTCAAAGAAACTAGGAAGATGTGAAAAAGGATCAAGCAGGACATCTAGAAATGAAAATAAAATCGTTGAAATTAAATGTAAATTGTTTTCTTTGTCAGAAATTTGAACAGAATTTATCATTATCACTCAGAGTGAGCAATATTAGTTATTTTTAGGCAATTCATGTGAAAATTTTATAAGCATTTCCATAAGGCAAAATAGTCTATACAGGTATAATTTTGCATGTTAACATTTACTTTATAATAAGCATCCCAGTGTATAGAAATAGAACAGAATAAAGGCATGCCACTATATACATGTTTCCTATTGCTGGACTTACATATTTATTGGCTATTACTAGCAACACTCAAGGAACATGTGACAGAAGCTTCTAGCCCTTCTTGATGGGTTCTCCCTTTTGGAATGTAGGGATGAATGGGAGTGACATTATATAATTGACAAGCAGAGAAGAGATTTCCATATCTTACTGTGAGGGGATTAGAGTTTTACAAGTCCTGTGTTTGAGTTCAGAGCCTTTGCCTAGAGGATCTTGTGGTGGTATTGTGTTCCCCAAAATATTGTGCACGCTAATAAACTTATCTGGGATCAGAGAACAAGACAGCCACAATATTAAACATAGAGGATAGACAGTGGTAGCACACGCCTTTAATCCTAGCATTCCAGAGGCAGAAATCCCTCTGGATCTCTGTGAGTTCAAGGCCACATTGGAAACAGCCAGGCATGGTGACACACACCTTTAATCCCAAGAAGTGAGCCTTTAATCCCAGGGAGTGATGGTAGAAGACAGAAAGGTATATAAGGCGTGAAGACCAGAAACTAGAAGCGTTTGGCTGGTTAAGCTCTTAGGCTTTTGAGCAACAGTTCAGCTGAGACCCATTCTGGATGAGGACTCAGAGGCTTCCAGTCTGAGGAAACAGGATCAGTTGAGGAACTGGCAATGTGAGGTAGCTGTGGCTTGTTCTGCTTCTCTGATCTTCCAGCATTCACCCCAATAACTGGCCTCAGGTTTGTTTTTATTAATAAGACTCTTTAAGATTCATGCTACAGGATCTAGTTGTGAAAGTTAGAGGAACTTTCTAGAAAGAGACCAGAAAAATGAGAAGTGGAAGAAAGGGAGTCACAGCGAGTATTACATCGTTGTGTCTGAAGCATGCGTCATGGCCAGTGCAATGTGCTTTGATTAATGAACTGACCACTAGGGCCATATGAATTCTGCTTTGTCAGGCTGGAGAGGAAGAGGGAGAGAGAGAGGGAGGAGGAGAGAGAGGGGAAGAGGAAGAGGAAAAGATTGCACTCAGAGCACAGAGCAATTTACCTTGGTTGTTTCACGGTAGAGCAGGTTGTAATGATACCACCCATCCAACAGAGAGTGCTCCACAATCAGACATATTGTCTGTCTTTCCCTTGAGTGCTCTTGGTAGACATAGTCTCATTCAGTCTGCACTGCAGCATGCCTACAGCAAGAATACATCAGAGCACTTTAGCGCTTGACTCTAGGGGTCAAGACCCAATGGCTCTCCTTATATTTTGCTGAAAAAAAAATCACCATATTTATATTATATTCTCTGAAAACTATAATTTTGTTAGAGCATTACAAGATATTAGATTATGTTTTTAAAGGAAAAATAAGACTTTACATAGTATATATGTTATATTTCAACAATGAATACATCCATAGAAAATTAAAATTTCTGTTAAATTCATTCTTATAAATACACACCAAATAAATATGCATGTATAAAATATCTTCTGATTACTGTCACACTCTCCTCTCCATTTCCCTCTAATCTTTATTACTCACACCATTTCCTGCAAGTCCCTTTCTCATATTCATGTCTTTTTGTCTTGTTTTGTGACCTGCTAAGATTAACCAGTGCTATCAGTCGGTACACAACCAAAGAGAATGTCTTCCTTACCCTAGAATCTATTAGTAGCCCATATTTCAACTCAGAGTGGTAGGTCCATGTAGGCCCTTCTCCGTCCTTAACTGATTGTTGACAGGCCTAGTCCTTACAGGTCCATTGGACACAGACACTGAGATCATGATCACATTGGCGGTGCCATGAGCAGAAGACAGCATTTACATTCCCTTTCCCTATCTTTCTGTTCTTACATTCTTTCTGCCTCTTCTTCTGTGTTGTTCCCTGAGCCTTAGAGGAGGTAGTATGAATGTCCTGTTTAGGGCTGAGCACTTGAAGAGTCTTATGGATAGACTTTTTCTTAGAGATTAGGTGGAACCTTCACCTAGCAGAGAGAGCTAGAAACTTGCCTAACATCCCCTTCCTGCCCCCCACTCCTGCAAGCTTGTTAACTTTAGAGGTGAATCTAGAGATAGCTTCCTGCAGGTCCAGCTGTCTTCTATGCCTTCACCACTGTCTCCATCTGTCCTAAGAGGTAGTACTGTATACTTGCTGTAGAGTGATACTACTGCCTACTGAGTCCTGTTCTTCTCTCTGTGACTGTCCTTGAGAGTGGCACATTCCCTAGAATCCTTCTGGCCTTCTTTCCTGGTCCCATAACTTCCAGTGGCATGACACCAGGTAGGTCCCACTGTGATATGTCTGAATTGGTGTCTTCCTCTGTGTATTCAACAGTGCCATGTTTGATATTTCTTTGGCCTGGCATGAGGCTTAGGTTGTGGTGAAATTTGAATGATGCTACAGAGTACCTCAGACATTAAAGAGATGCAGCTTCCTTACCATAAAGAGCCCCAAGTACTAACCTATGGGGTACAACACTCCATGTATCCACCTTAGGATGGTTCACAGACATAGATATTCACAGGCACATGTTTGTCATTCAGGAAGAGCCCTGGGACAGTAAATTGTGGGGAGCTTGAGTGTGGCATTGTAAACTTACCAGCCAAAATGAGTGGTCTCATATAGAACCCCACTCTATTTCTTGCCAACCAGTTTTAATATCTGTGTTATTGATGTGGTCATCAATAAGGCTTGTGCCATTGGGGATGCTGGATCTTTGGATCTCATAAAATAAAGATAAAAAAGCAGTCTTTCTAACTAATGACCACTGACATCATGAGTTACTAATGGTGATTAGCTTTTGTTGGAAGCCACTTCCGGCAATCTAGGCAGGAAGATGCTTAGGGTCCTTATACTTTTCCATTGGGGGTATGTCAATGTTGGATGAAGCAACTTAAGTTTTGAGATTTTGTTATTCATTAAGTTTCCATGGCTAGTAAGCGATGGAAGCGGGACTCAAACCTGGATCTCCCTGGCTCGGCTTGGAATCACAATTCTGCCCTGCCTCATCTCTAAAGGATGCCTGTCTTTTGCTCTAGTTCTACCCAGCAGGGCATTGCACCAGATACGCCCTTTCATTGTTTTCTGAATGCCAATTAACTTCCAAGGTCTACATTATTTGCTTTTAAGCAATAGTGATTAATAATGTGTCTCATTGATTCCAAGACGAATACCCCCCACCTCCATTATAGCATCTCTCAAATTGGATGCTTCTAACAAGTGATGGTGTATCATCATTTAATTGGCAGCATTTTTCTTTCTTAGTGGCACATAAAATAATGGTGTAGCTCACAATTGATAACATCTTTGACTTGATGAAAAGCACTAATAATGACTGGGCTCCAAGAAAGGATGAGCAGTGTGGGGGAGCATCAGCGCAGTGTGACATGGAATGACAGGACAGGATACTGCTGGGGGCAGCACAACCTAGCTTCCATCCCACCTCCCACTGTTCCAGTTAAGCCTTTTGGTATCTCTTAACTAGATGAGTATCTCTGCTTCTCTCTCCTCCTACATTTTTTTTTTTAAACCAGCTCCCTAGGGACAGTGATAGCCTTGTCAAAAGAGCTCACAATGACTCCAGGAGTACCCTACCACCCACCATGCCTGAGGTACCTGAGGTACCTGAGTGACTTCTGAGTACTTGATGCGGTTTAGAATTCTTTAGGCCCCTCAGGACATGTCAAGGAGTGGGTCTTGGTTTTGCTGCTGGTGAATCTGCAACATCCTATTACTCTGCCTTCCTTTTGTCTGTTTCTCTCTCTCTCTCTCTTTGCTTAGCGTGTATTATTGTACACAAGAATGAGATTCAACATGGACATTTTCATGTGAATTTGCATTGTAATCACCTATGAACCTCCTCTTGTCCCCCATTCTCCCTTGTGCTTACATCCCTTCCCATATTCCCCTCTTACTTTAATGTTTTTTTCTTAGACCCAGATTCTTCATGGGAGAGAAAACATGGTGTCTGTCTTTCTGAGTCTAGTTTCATCCATCTTCCTACAAACAAATGATTTTATTCTTCTTTATGGTTGAATAATACTCTGTCATGTGTATATATATATATATATATATATATATATATATATATATATATATATATATATATCCCAGTTTCTTTATCTACTCACCCACTGAGGGCACCTAGACTGATTCTGTATTTTGGCTCTTGCGAATAGTGCCTCACTAAACATGGGTTTACAGGGATCTCTGTTGCATACTGACTTTTATTCCTTCCGGTATATGTATGAGGAGTGGACTAGCTGGGTGGTAGATACATCGCCTCACCTTTGTAGCATCCAGAGGCCAGGCTCATGCCACCTTCTGCTTTCCCTTGTCTTATTTTCATAATTCTGTCATATGTAGGGCATGAGGCATTGGCTTTCCAGTTATAGCAGTGTCTCAGAATTGCCTTTTGAAGGAGAAATTTCAATATGACTATCAATGATAAAACCAAATAACATGAAGCAACAATCAATGCAGGTTCTGTGTTTCTGCGTTGAGAACTACAAATGTGAGACTCACCCTGCAGACAAGAGGTGGTAGTGACCCAAATTCCAGGAAACCTCTCTTCTCCCCGTGTTAGCCCCTTTTCACTAATGTCAAAACTCCATGCTTCATGTGGGAGACTATTCTAACCCAAACAGATCCCATGTGTCTGCAGGATGCTGCTTGACATTTAACCACATTGTTGATCTAATCTTCTTACCATAACCGGAAAATGGCATACCTATCTCTGCTGTGATGGAAACTTTACAGATAGGGACTGCTTTTTCACCCATCTCCATGTCTTCTTAAAGCCTTCTATGTATCTGTAAGAAAAAACAAAGAGCAATGGAGTTAGCAGTCGTTTTTTGCAATATCCCCTCATATAGATAGTCGGCCAGATGACAGATATCTCCCTGGCTCCCCTTACTTTTGAGTATCACCTTAAATAACGGTTCTGGAAGCATCTGTAGAACCCACATTGTTTATCCGTGTAACTATTATGCAAAGGTCATTGGGTCATCTACCAGTACTCATGAGGAAGGGAATCCTAGGGTAAAGCCAAAGAAAGGAGAAGAGGATGTGTGCCATGCGTACCAGTGTGTGTGTGTGTGTGTGTGTGTGTGTGTGTATGTGTGTGTGTATGTGTGTATGTATGTGTGTGTGTGTGTGCATGTGTGTGTGTATGTGTGTGTATGTGAGTATGTCTGTGTGTGTATGTGTGTGTATGTGAGTATGTCTGTGTGTGTGTATATGTGTGTATGTGTGTATGTGTGTGTATGTGTGTATGTGTGTGTATATGTGTATGTGTGTGTATGTATATGTGTGCATGTGTGTGTATGTATGTGTATGTGTGTGTGTGTGTGTGTGTGTGTATGTGCACATGCACCTTTGTGCATATGCACTGAGAGAGAGGTGCTTCATTGGGCTTAGAGGGTATCTTCTGCTTGACTTCACTCTTCATTTGAAGTCCAAAAGACAAAATTCAGTGACCAAAGATAATGGTAATCTAAGCAGAAAGAAAGAGAGATAA
The DNA here is from genome assembly GCF_949786415.1 of Peromyscus eremicus. Taxonomy (NCBI): domain Eukaryota; kingdom Metazoa; phylum Chordata; class Mammalia; order Rodentia; family Cricetidae; genus Peromyscus; species Peromyscus eremicus. The sequence goes on along the minus strand of NC_081426.1, from coordinate 45,604,895 downwards.
ATAAAATACTAGCAGTTTTTATACTCCAGCAGCCCCGTTATCCTTTCCAGGCTCTTAGATAAGGAGCTTTGCTCAGCCTGCACAGCCGAGGCGATGGGAAGTGTGTGGAATCACAAAGATAGATGCTGCTTTGCCAGAGAGCGCTCCTTCTGCCACCGGCGCTGTCTCCTGGGGAGAGGAAGCCAAAAAAGGATCCCAGACCACTAACTACCGCATCAGTTCAGGTGGACTCAGGGTGCTTAAGCAGCGCCTCATAAAGCCCCCTTGTTTACTAATCATATGTCTGCCAGCCGGGACGGATGCCAGAGTCCACCCGCGGAAGGGAGACGATAAAAATAGGAGGCAGCTTTATGGGACATACCTTTTATCTTCGTGTGAGACTTTCAAAGCGGATCGCGCCGTTCTCTATCAAAAATAGCTCTGCTCAGCTCACAGTGTGTTCTTGAAGAATCCGATGGGGGAGGGAGGCTGTGGCATGAGGCCTCGTGGTGCGCTTCTGGGCTTTCTGTTCCTCCTTTTAGGATTCGCCGGCCCTGAGGTGCTATCAACATGATAGGTTAATTGTACTCCAAGGACTGCTCTCGTACAGTCCAGACTGACACTGACAGTGCTGGTCTACGGCGCGAGAACCTTTATTTTTAAAGAAAAGATCTTCACCTAGTTGTCACTCACTTATAAAGGAGAGTTGGGGGGCGTTTAATGATTTATGGCAACTGGGTGCATGTCGATGCTCTTGTTGCGTTGATTATTGCCTTGGGTCCTAGCTGACAGATCCAACTCGAAGCGGTAGACAATATGGTTCTTCCAGTATCAGGGTTTCCTAGGGTTTCCCTAGTGCTCTGGCAAGCTGAATTGGAATAATAATTAATTTGGTCAATTTGCCATTAGGAGTTAATTTCTGTGGGTACCTTCTGGATCCTGTGGCAGGGAACAAACCTGTGGTCTGCTGATCTTTAAAAGAACACACAGCAAATCTGTCTCTGAGTCCACTGAAAGTGATTTACCAGTCACATGTTAAATATATGGGACAGTTGGTCTGGCTACGCAATACGATTATTCTGGAAAAGAATTTCCAGTGATGAAAATAAAAGAAAGTTAAAATAGTCATAATTTACTGCTCCCGCGTATGGGGCAGCTGTTTTCTGCCTCGATCTGTATTCTAATAAGTCTTTTAAATGAAGAGATTTATGAGATTATTTTAATTTTGATGTCTTTTTAATGCTTCATGCATTTTAAATACAACCTTTTAATAGTTTTGGAGATTGAAGAATTTAATTTTGTTTTATACTGCAGAAATAAATGTATTCTCCGGAGACCACACCATGATTGTGGTTCTTTTCCTTTTTGAGATCAGCATGTCCTCTCCACACAGCTCCGTCGCTAACCAGAATCCTTAAAGTCAGAGGCAACCAAGCCTTTTCTAGGTGGGGAACAAACAGGCTAGAAGAAAAAAAAAAAACGCATGGCTGTGCTAGATGTCCTCCTTTTCATTTAATTAATTAGTTCGTTAACTGATTCCTTCTGTGTGATTGTGTGAATGTCTGTCCAGGCGTTGGTGTGGGCGTGCATTTGGAGGTCAAAACAACTCTGTGGGAGTTGATTCTCTATCATCTGCAAAATCCTGCAGACGAGCTAGCCTGTGAGCATGCAGCCCATTCTCCCATGGCCTCCTCCCCATCCCACTGGGATTAGAGATGGGTACCATCACCTCTGGCTGTTTCCTTCATGTTTTCTTGGGCTTGACCTTGGGTCATCTGGCCTGTACAGCTGGAGCTTTTGCTTATTGAACCATCTCACCGGCCTGGAATAGATTTCTTAATGATGGACCCAACTTACTGATTAGTCAGAAATGTTGGGTGTTTTATGAACAAGGGTGGATGGAGGTGAAGTCAAACTCTGATTGGAGAGATCACTATTGTGTGTAAATAAAGCTGCTAAAAACTGCCTTCAGAATACAGTTTTATGGTGCTGGAGAGATCGCTCAGTGGTTAAGAGTATATGCTGCTATTTTGGAGGGTCAGAGTTTTCTTGCCAGCACCTACATCCAGTGGTTCATAACTGCCAGCTCCATATCTGACACCCTTTCAGGGACTCTGTGGGCAACTGCACTCTTGAGCGCAATACACATAATCACATTAATTAAGAATAAAATAAATAAATGCTTAAGGGATTGGAGAGATGGCTCAGTGGTTAAGAGCACTTAGTATTCTTACATAGGACCTGGGTTCAGTTCCCAGCACCCACATGGCAGCTCACAACCATCTGTTACTCCAGTTCCATGGGATCTGATGTCCTTTTCTGGCTTCCACAGGTACTGGGCATACACACAGACATACATGCAGGCAAACATTCATAGACCTAAAATAAAAATAAATACATCTTAAAAGGTTAAAAACCCTACAGTATTATGAACAAATTTACTCAGAAACATATTTTTAGAGAAGTAACAACCTTTTAATACAATCAGATTTTTAAGAACTTTGTGATAATATTTTACTCCTAACATTCTTGGCAGAGAAACCATAGAGCTAAGGAAAACTTTCACACCTAAACACTTGAAGTACCCCGAGATGCCTGGAAGAGGCAAACACAGGAATTACTCCTTTTTCCTGATAATAATCACAATCTTACGCGGCTTTATCCACCTGTACATGTGCTCACTGGAATCTCCAGGAAGTCATCATGACTCTTTGATGACCTAGCATGTCAGGGAGGTGTGAAACACAGGATACTCTTGAGTCTACTTTCTTATTTTTCTTTTCTCTGTGTTTCTCTCCCTTACTTTCTGTTTCTCTGTCTCTCTGTTTCTCTCTTGTGTTGGGTCTAGAATCCGGGACCCAAAGCACAAGCACACTAACAGTCTTTCATTCGGTGTGCTCTCTCTCTCTCTCTCTCTCTCTCTCTCTCTCTTCAAAGATGGGTGATCAAAATCCAAAGGTCACTAAAAATACCATTCCAACAATAGCCAATACCATGGGCCATGCTCCTGTCAAACTATGAAATACAAAAGGAATAGAATAATTCAGCATACCCCTCATCTCCTTAACGAGGAGAGTTGTGCTTGATGAAAACAGTGGATCACGATGATATGATGTGCATGAAAGGATATGTGTTCTCTTTTGGGGTGTGTAAGAACACAAGCACAAATTGTATGCATGGAGGGAACATAGGATGGAGATTGGCTAGGGATTGTGGAATTTAGAGCAAGTTGTTACCTTTTCCCATGATTTTCTACACAAAAGGGGTTTATATACAGCACTAGCCCTGATAAAATGCACATACTTCTGTAAAGCAATGGGTAAAACCAGTCAGGATTTATTCCATAAATTGTTAAAAATCCTCCCTTTCTGTTGTGATCATAGTATTTTTCAAACAGTGATCTTTTAATTTGTATTCGAGGAGGAAGAGGTAGAAACTTCCTGTCCTGGGATTCAGATCTCATTTCCCAGCTGTAACCGCAGGCCTGTCTGAGGAATAATCACATTCCAGGGCTCCTTGGACTCGGCTGCTACAGTATAGCTTTCTGAGTGCTGTTTTTTTGCAGCTCACCAGTTCAGTACTTTTCTCGGCTGGGAAAAAAAGAGTTACTTACAATTCATGCCTTGGTTAACGATTACTCCAGTTTTACAGTACCATTAAAATCCCTAAACCCATCTAAATGGCTTTGTCAACAAAAAAGCAGATCATAAACTCCCAACCAGTTTTCTCTCCTCTAGATCATACCATGACGGTTGACACTATCCTCCAGTTTGTAGCTTTGAAACAGAGCCTCCCTCACCTCATAGCTAACATCTCCATTTTGGGAGAAGCTTCCAATTGATATGTTTTCCTGGACCTCAGTTTTCTGAGCTTCCTAATGGGTCCAAGACCTGACTTGATGAGCTGCCATGAATGCAAGTGGTGTTTTGTATGAAATGATAGTGTGTATGCAAATGAGGACATGCATTCAAATGGTGGCGTGTATTCAATATAATAATCATGGCTGTTGTCCTTATTTATGTTATAATTATTAGTTGTAATATGAACAGGCTTTCTCAAGGCCAGAGCTGTGGTTCTTCCAAGGATCCCTGTAGTCCCTAATAATAATAGCAGCTAACATTATCTGTGTGCTTATTTTGTTCCAGACATATCTCTCATTGCCCTGCATGCATTAATCTCACTTAATATCTACAGACCTCCAGAGAGGGGTACTCTCTTCCTATTTTGCCAATGAAGAATTTGAAGTACAGATCATTTCTGCAGCTCACGGCAGGTCTCCAAACTAATAATGTCGGAGCACAGATTTGAGGCCCTCTGACTCACAGCTCCCTTCTAACTATGGCAAGCTCTGAAGCAGTAAGCAGAAACAACTGTTTGATGAGATGCTATTATACGATGTAAGAAGTGCAGTGTTTGGAAATGTTGGGACACAGACTTTGCTTGTCTGAGTCCCTTAATGTTAAAACAAGGCCTGTTGCCAACATGTTCTTCTAAGTTTACCTAAGGCTCCTCATTTGGAGTATATTCAAATTGTGACTAAAAATTTTTGAAAAATAAAATCCCCACAAGCATAAAGCAAGCCCTAGTTAAGTGTATTAACAGTTTATGCTAGAACTGTCTGCCATCTTTGTTTTAAGAAAAATTGATGAAAAAAGATGGAAAACTCTATTTGCAGATACTGACTTATAGATAACAGGGTACCTGTCAACGTTGTCTCAATGAGTCATGCCTGCACATGGGTAACTCCATTTAACCTTGACTCAGTTCTAAACAGGGCTCAGAGTCTATGGATGAGTCACAGTCTACAAATAGTCTACAAACATGTTTAGAGGCATTTTTTTTTTTTTTAGAATTTTTTTCCTATTTAAGACCACTTCCTTTCTATTGATTTCTGACCTCAATTATTCTCCCAGCCACCTCCTAGTCTCCCTTCTTTTTCTTTTTCTTCTCTCTTCCTTCTAAATTCTGAATGTTCTTGTAAGAACATTGAAGGGAAATTTGAAAAAGCAAGAAAAATAATTCTTATTCCTACAACATAGCTCTTTTTTATTGCTTTGAGTTTGCATATTATTTTATCTTTAAGAAATTTTTTTTGGTTTACATACATAATTTATAATTATATGATTGCAGTTGAAGTGAAAAAACAATCTTACTCAGCTTTGTTTCATGCATTTAATGAGTGTGCATTATTCCATTAAGCTGAAGTCCATAATTTATGTTGTTTTTTTCCATTTGTTGAGTTTTTGGTTGTTTCTAAGGTTTTGTTCTTTTAGACAATTCCTAGTGAATATGTTTTTGCATTTAGCTTTTGCCTCTGCCAAAGTTCCCAACATTAAATCAAATGCGTCTGTGCCTAAAAATGAAACTTTTTAAACTTTGGTCTGAATTTCTTCAACTATTGATGCTACACAAATGGATTTTTACCCAACCAACCTCAAGTCTACTTAGTGTTGTGAGAATTATTCAGTTAATTTAATCTTGACTACTTGGTAACTGACTTAGGAAAAACTAATTCAATTGTGTTTCCAAATTATTTATAGATAGTAACTGAATTCTTTATATTAGCCATTTTTTCCCAGTGACCTAGTAGCATAAATATTTAAGGTAAGACTTTAGAAATTGAATTTCAGGGTTTTTCTCATTAACAGTTGAGTGCAAGCATGAGTGTTAGCTGGATGATTCTGGCATTTAAAAACCAAGCATTGGGCATGTCTTAGGATATCTTTGTTTGGTGACTTCATGATAGTGCTTTCTCTCCTTGTCTGTGGTCACTGCTCAGGTTTCTGATTTCTTCCCCTGTTCACAGTGAAGTTTGTATAAGGAGCTGGCACATTCCCATCCTTAAATTGGAATCAGCCCTCTATCTAAACGTCTGTCCACGTCACCACTGAGATTGCTCCAGCAGTGGACAGCGAGGATTTCTATCATCAAACATTTCTGTCCTTGCCTCCTTTGACTTCTGATAGCATTTGGTGTCCTGAAAATCTGCACTCCTCAGACCCCATTATCTCAGTCTATGCCATTCCCATCTTGGTCACTTTTGCTGACTCTGTGTCTTTAACCCAATATGGAGAAGTCTCCAGGTCTCTGCACTCATCAATTTGCCCTGCCTTCTACAGTGATCCTCCTACACTTCCTACACTTCCAACACACAGACACTCCCACACACTCCCACACTTGTACACACACACACACACACACACACACACACACACACACACACTCCTCACTGTCCCCTGACTTACATACACAGGGCTATGTGCTATGTGTTCTCAAGTGTGTGTTTCCACCCCTGGCTTCTGTGGGTTGCATGCCATCCTCATTGGCTACTGTTGACTTTCAACCTGGATATCCAGAGTCTCCTTTGGTTCTCTGTACTTCCCAAGTACACTTCTAATTCTGCCTTTGCTCAGATCTTCCTCACTTAGATTATGGTGGCACTCTTCCCTCAGTCACTTTGTCTAGAAACCTAGGAATTACATTAGCCACAGTTTCTCATCCTCTAACATCTAACTGATCACCAGGATACACTTCTTCTGGTTTTTAGCTGGCCCTGAACCCCCTTCTTTTCTTTCTTGTTTCATTGTTTCTGCCTAGGATAAACTGTAGGCCTGCTATAATTTGTATCCTTGCATCTAGTCTTACTTTCCTTCAATTTTCACTTTAGCCAGAGTGAGTAAAATTACTCATCTAATCCTATCACACTCCTGAGCTGACCTCTCCTGATGCCTCCCTTCCTGGAAGCCTCTTTGTGTCATCAAGAAAGGATGCTGTTGATCTTCCACAATAGTCAGACCCATGATGAGCCATGCACCATCTCCTTCATCACCTCCTAAGTGTCTTGGCCACACTGACTTGACCACCATGACTCTCCTTGGTTTTCCATGCATCTCATGGTTCTGTGACCTAGAAAGTCACTCTCTTTGCCTTGCTCTGTTCTTACTAAGCACCTGTTCGCCTTGTAAGACACAGCTCAGGGCTTTCATCTTCTTCTCACCTTGTCCCTGTGTTACTCTCAGGCACTCTGAGATCTCTTCCCGCTTAGAGAGTCTCATGCAGACTGACAGTCTTCTACCTCTCCAGTAGAGTCTGAGTTCTGAGAGCAAAGATCCTGCTTGTGTTTTCCTTTATAACACTTGTGCCCCCACAGTCTAAAACCCAAAGTGATGCACTCTCATCCAAGTGTGGGGGCCCAGGCCTGTAGTCCCAGCAGCTGGAGAGGCTGAAAGGAGAAGAATTGAAAACACAGGTTTGAGGCCAGCTGGAGAAATTAGCAAGACCCTGTCTCAAAACAATGTTAGAACAAAAGGGCTGAAGATGTAGCTGAGTAACAGAACTTACATCACATGCTCAAAGCCTTGGATTGGATGCTCAGTACTTCAGAAAGCAATCAACAACTGCGTTATATTTTATCATGAAAAATTTAATGAATAAACTCCAAGGAAGAAAGTAAAACCCTCAATATTTATTTTTATCCAATTTGCTTAGTAAGTCTTTCCTTTTTTTTTTTTTTTTTTTTTTTTTTGAGACAGGATCTCATGTATACCTAAGTTCAAGCTGGTCTTGACCTTAAAATACAGATAAGAATGACCTCTGTCTCTACCTATAGACTGCTGGAATTACATGTGTAAATCATCATCCCTGGATTTATGTAGTGCTAAGAACTGAATCTGGGCCTTCATGCATTCTAGGCAAGCACTCTATCAACTGAGCGACATTTTCAATCCTTGTAATTATTTCTGTAGAGATTCTTGTGAACTTTAAAAATGGGAATGTACTATGAAAAGCCTGTCTGTGTATTTAGCCTTCAAAAACATAATTTCCAATGGCTGTATTATAGTTGACAATATTATATCATATAGATATACCATAATTTATTTAATCATTCCTCATTGGTGCATGCTTAATTTTTCCAATTTCAATATGCTAATGCTTCATTGAATAGCTTTTATTGATATTTAACAGATTTTATGAGATAGAAGAGTACAAGGAAGAGTGATCATAAGCTTAATTTCTTCGAACTTTACCAAGTCAGTCAAAGAGAGATTTGTTTGTTGAGTAACAACTGCTTGGTGTATTAAAAACTTTGTTAACCCTTTAGTTTTTTTCACAGTGTTGATAATTACACATGTTTAAAATATGTAACTATTGCTGTAGATTAAACATAAAGTGTGTGAGGAGTGTTGCTAAGGGAACCCCAGCTTTTCCATTTTCTGATTTTGCAGTAATATAGCTTTTTATGTAACCAGTTCATATTTGTGAAGTGCTTTGAAGATGAAAGCTATTATGTAAAGGCAAAATCACTTCATAAAAATGTTACATATAAAATACAAAAATCCATAGACAGGCTCTAAGATTTTCAAAGCAACATCAACTCTTTCATGTAATCATTTATAACCACCGTCTTTAAACTAGTAATCCAGCATTCATTTATAGATTATTCTCAGAGTATTTTAGTGTTATCTGTTGCGGTGAAATTGTTTTTCCAGTCAAAGGCAGTGGTTAGGAATGACGTTATTCGTTTTAACCATGGTTATTGAAGTTGTAGCACATTTATAAATACATGAGGATAAATAAAAATTGGCCATAAGTATAAATTATTCTTTCTGACGCTCAGCATTACAGCTCCAAGGATTGGTATTTGGAAGCAAAAGATTTCATCGTGTGCTGTGGAGGCCTTAAAGTTGCAGCATTTGTAAATTGCAGCAGATCATTTTATTTCTGTAGCACATTTAAAGAGAGTGGATGGGGACGGGGTCTGATGAACCTGGATAGGAAGCTCACACGGAGATTCTTCTCCTGTACCTCTAAACAGCACTCCACCTGCTCAATGAGATAGCCCCAAACTCAAGGTGTACCCTGTGAACATTGGATAGCTTTCATTTGAATAATGATTTTCATTTTTAAAGTATTGTGTTGGTGTTGGGGAGATGGATCAGTAGGTAAGATTGCTCCCTGAAGCAGGATAGCCCAGAGACTTAGAATAGAACCAAACATGACTGGAAAAAAGTCAATAAAATGATTCCTAATGATACTCTACTATACTCATAGACCAGAACCTAGCATAACTGACATCAGAGAGGTCTCATCCAGCAACTGATAGGAACAGATGCAGAGACCTACAGACCATTAGGCAGAGCTCAGGGAACCCCAAGGAAGAAGGGGAGGAAGAATTGTAGAGGCCAGAGGAGTCAGGACACCATAAGGACATGGCCCACAGAATCCACTGAGCAGGGCTCATAGGGGCTCGCAAAGACTGAAGTGACATTATAGAGCCTGCATGGGCCTTAACTAGGTCCTCTGCATGTATGTTATAGTTGTGCAGCTTGGTCTTCTTGTGGGACTCCTAATAGTGGGAGTGGGGGTGTCTCTGACTCTCTTTCCTGCTTTTGGTACCCTTTCCTCCTACTCCTGGGTTACCTTGTCCAGCTTTGATATGGGGGTTTGTGCCTAGACTTACTGTAACTTGTTGTACCATGTTCAGTTGATATCCCTGGGAAGCACACTCTTTTTATGGAGGGAATCAGAGTAGGAGTGTATCTGGGGGAGAGGGATGTGGGAGGGGCTGGAAGGAATGGAGGGAGGGGAAATTGGAGTTGGGGTATAATAAATGAGAGAGCAAAAAATGTCTTTCCAACAAAGCAGAATATTTTTATCTGAATAAAACATCATCATAAACAGCAGATACTCACTGCACAAGGGTGAGTAAAGAAGTAAAGAAGTAAAGAAGCCAGGTGTGTCAGTGTGCACCCAGCGCTGTGAAGGGGTGGAGAGGGGAGGATTGCTGGCTTTACTAGCTGCTACCCAGCTCCAGGTTCAGTGAGAAGCCCTATCTCAAGAGAATCAGGTAGAGTGTTATAGAACAGGACACCCAACATCCTCCTCTGGCCTCTGAGTGTACATGCACCACACACAAACATTGCACACATACCCCAAAACCAGGAGAAAGTACTGGCTGTGAAGTTTCTCTGAGTGTCCCCTCTCCAACTTCCCATATACATTGCTGCTGTCCCCTGACACTGAGGCTACATATTTTGAGTGAGTCTCTTTTGTTACGGTAACACTCATCGTGTCCCATGTCAACTTACCAACTCCAGATGCTCAGCAGACCTTCCTATAGTACATGCTTTCCTTGGCCAGAAGTAAAAGTCAGTTTTTATTGTGGAGTTAAGATCAGGACACAGAATTGCTGCAGCCCAAGGCACCAAGAATTGGGTCAAGCTTCCAGTCCATCTGACACATCACGGCAGAAGTCTAGTAGCTTTGCTTTAGCTTTTGTAGACTTCTCTTTTGGGGTTTCTGGGTTATGCACATGTGAACTCAGATTCTTAAGCTTGGTGGCGAGAGTCATGACCCAGTGGGCAGTCTTGCTGGCCCTCTACCTAGCTTCTCCCTTACTTCGTTTTAGTTATTACTCTTTGTTCCTGGGCCCCTCCTTCTCATGTCTCAGCCATCTAACTGAAACCCATGTCCTGTCCTAAGCTGAGCCTGGTTGACTTTTTGGGGTATTGAAGCCCAGGTATACAATATGCCTTTCCATTTAATATCCTGGCCTTTTTTCCAAGTGCAAAAAATTTTTTACAAATTTGGTTTTTCAATACATAATTATGGGGTCTAGTATTTCTCTAGTCTATAACAGTATGGTAACTGATAAATGTTCCAGCATTTTTATTGCATGTAATTTTATTGATTAAAAAGTTAGGCCATTTTGGCTATTTTATTTTAGACTTATCTATCAAACATTGATCAAAGAAATTTAAAATCTTGTATAATTTAAAACATAACCAACATTTAGTCATTTATTTGGATATGGCATCCTTATAGTCAGCATGAGAAGAATCCCAGAAGCAGGACACATGGTTGATGGGCTCATGTCCCTGGAAAGTGGGTCGGGGGTAGCACAGGTGGATCTAATACTCCTCGAAGCAAGCCATGTCTTAGAGAATCTGATGAGTAAGTCTTTCCCTAATTACATTCCCCTTTTAGTCATCCATAAATATTTCTAGAACACCAACCCTTTGTCAAATGGTGAATTCTCTCATTCTGATGTGACAAGGAACAGATCAGCAAGCTGCTTAAAGGAGACTATTTTGCAGTCTGTTTTATCTTCTGAATGGCTTAAATGTGATTAAGAGCATGTTAAGATGGTATTTTCATAAATTTTATAATGCTTTTGGTGGTTGGGAAATGGGGAGATGCTTTGCACAGCTGGGGATCTTTTTTAAATTACCTGAAGATAAAGATAGCCCTATCTGCAGAGTGGATGGAGTATGTTCTAAATGGGTCAAGTTTTCACAAAGACCTGGCCACTTCCGCAGTCCCTCCTGCTCATCCCCTACAGGGCTGAAGTGCCAAAGTGTGTGTACACCGTGAGACATGCAGCAAGTACCCAACTGCTTTCAGACCTCACTCACTGATGAAGGGCTCTTGCCTTACTCAAGGTGGAAAGTTGTGTGCTTGTGTGTGCTACATGCATTAACCAACTGCAGTCATGCACCAAAGGATGATGTCTCAGCTAGTGATTAACACATATACGCAGTGGTCCCATGAAAGTGTATTGCTCAGTGACGCCATCCTTGGTTGTGTAAGTACTGCACGGTGTTAGTGTTCGAAGGTTGATAAATTCCCCTAGCCGAGCAGTCCTGAGAATGTATTCTATTGTTGAGTGGCACATGACTATAAGCATCACACTTAACGTCTCCTTAATGAGTTGATGATAATATTTAATAGCGATGATTTCCCAAAGGAAAGTAAAATGTATGGGCTGTTAGTGTTTAACGTGTGACTGGAGAGCTCTTAAAGGGGAAGTGGAAGCCAATGTGCAGTGTGTTTTTATCTTCTCTAAGGACTATCGCTTGCACAGTCTATAACCAGTGATTTTGACAATATCATTTGTTGCCAGAAGCCACCATGCGCCTGTTCTGCCTCTTGACCCTTAGGCTCGTCTCACTGAGAACATAAAAAGCCCCACTTCGGCTCTTGGGCTTGCTTGGTTCTTCTGCTTTGGACACTAATGCCAGCGTGATTTCCATCTGCTCCTTCTGGGTCAACCTAAATTTCTCCTTTTAGAGGAAGGTGTAGGCACGGTGGTTAGTCTTAGTTGGCAACTTGAAGGAACTGAGAGATGCCCAGAGGATTAGAAAAATGGGACTGTAATTATGTCTGCGACGGCATTTCTAGAGATGACTAGATCAGGAGCACTCTGACCGAATGAGTAAATTAATTTCTTGATGGATTCATACTGTGAAAGGTGGGGTCTGTTTGGAGCGGGTAAGTCACTAGGAGCACATCCCTGTAAGTATACATTTTTTTCACAATTATTAAGTTCTTTGACAACTTCATACATGTATATAATGTATTTGGGTTACTCTTACCCCCAGCCATTTCTTATCTCCCCTCATTTCTTATTAACATCCCCTTCTCCTTAATGTCCCTTTACTAGATTTGTGACTTTTGGTTTTGTTTTGTGACCTGTGTGACCATTGGATGAGTGTGATCCCTTAGACCCTTGGTGGGGCCTTCAGTGGGTACACAACTGAAGTAATAACTCCCTTCTTCTGCATTTCTCAATAGGAACTAGTTCAGCAGTGATAGGTAGGGCCTCTGTACTCACTTCCATTCATGCCTGACTGTGGATGGGCCCATTCGTGTGCAGACGCAGTGAAATCATCTACAGGTGATTTTGTAACTGTAATGGCTGTGTATGGCCCAGAAAACTGAATGTCACCGTGCTCTGGGAATGATGTCCTACATATTTTCCCTTTCTATTTACTGACTGTCCTGATATGATTGCTCTGCTCCTCCACAACCCCTGCCAAGATTGACTGACACCCCTGAAACCATGAACGGTGACAAACCTCCCTTCTCCTTAAGTTATGCTCTCAGGTCCTTTGGTCATAGTGACGAGAAAGTAACAGAGTACCCTATCTCTCTCCATCTTAACCACAACACACTTCCATGTCTGTGGTGGCTTTAGATTCAGTTTATAACGATTTTCTTTAGTTACCCTTTTCCCAATGAGTTTTTATTGTTTCCCTTATTGTTTGTCAGATTCCAAGCTCCCATGATACTCCCTGTCTTGGCGTGGGTGCTGAATTATAAATATTTATCAAAAGGATTAATTGATTAATTAATACAGAAATGCCCAGTGCAAGCATGATTCTTCCTTCAGCTAGTTGACACGACATTTTCCTTTTCGAGCTGTCTTTTGGGCCTGTCCTCTGTTTAACTGTTGAAGAAGCTGACTGATTTTGATAAAATTTGGTACACTGCAGAGCACAAGTCCCATCCTGAATTGGATTTATAACTCAGTCTGTCATCTTGAATCCAAGTGGTGGCAGATAAACCTTGACAAATGGGACTTTGAGCAGATTTCAGTACAGTTTGGTACACGGATCGATGTACCATTTAATTGAAATGTGTGGAATCTTACATTTAACAAATCTTAACTCTAACCTGAACCCACCCCAACCCAATTTTCCTTTTTAACGATACTGATTTCTTCAAAACTTAACATGTGGGGCTAGATTAAAAGTGTCTTGGGAGGTGAAAATCAACAAGGACTTTTAATCGTGGATGTTCAGCTATTTTCTCAAAACGTCTTTGCATCCCTCAACCTGACAGGGCAGATGATGGACACAGTATTTCTGCATGACTTCTATCAGCCAGACCATGTGGAAAGGCTTAGAAAGACAGAGAGGGGCTGTGGGGTCGTTTTTAGCCATACCAGCATGCCAAGGGTAGATGCAGATAGAAGAAAAGACATGCCATTCTTGGGTCAGTGGAAATGAGCCTGTCCCATGATCTGTCCCTCATCAGGGGTATTAAGGATCCCAGTTTTACCACAGGAAGCATTATGAACACAGTTGGGAAAATTTCACTCTGATATTTGGCCTTTTCTCTTTGAAATCCATGGCATACCATAGAAAGTTTCACTTCTTTCCTTATAATGTAAACTTTATGTGTGTATATGTGTATTCATGTACGTGTGTGTGTGTGTGTAGGGATACCATGTGCACATGTGAACCAGACGACAACTTATGGGAGTTGGTTCTCTCCTTTTGCCATGTGGGCCACAGGCATGAACTCAGCTCATCAGAGTTGGCATCAGGCTCCTTCGCCCACTGAGCGGTCTCAGCAGCCCTCCTGTATTTTCATGCTTTTAGGAAATAGGGTTATCTGTCTCCTTGCTTCGGTTTGGGAACTGTCCGCCTGGGCTTGCTGCAAGGTTTCTTCTCTGTAGCATTAGCACGGGTGTCCCTCCAAGGCTTATTGTGTTTGCCGTCCGCCGCACAGTAGTTCCCAGCAACTTCCCAAAGCTAAGAAGAGTCAGTGCCAACATAATAGGCAAGAAAGGTGAGTACAGACCACGGGTTGTTTGCTATCTGTAGTTGCAAATTCTGACCTAAGTAACCTCCGGAAAGTGGTCCTTTGACTGAGTAACCACCAGAGTTTCATTTGATCTGTTCTTAAAAAACACAGCTCTCTCGTGATGGCTTCCTCCCGTACACGCCTCCTCCTCACCCCCAGCCTTCCTCTTTGTCTTCCCCATCTCCCCCATTGCAAGCAAAGACAACATGTTGCATCTCTTCCCCCCATAAAAGACATGGATTTATTATAGATTTGCAATCTGCAGGTATATATTTGAAAGAGAACAGGAGTCACCCACAGTCCAATGCTCAGAGATAAACGGTATTCACATAGGTTTAGCATGTTTCCTCTCAGCCTCGTTCCTTTGCCTATATATGCATAGACAGGGCGAAGCTGCTTTGAGGCAGAAATCTTACAGCCTTTTTCCTTTCTGCTTATTCTCAGTGGTCTGAGAAATTCATTCAGTGGCCTTGCCAAAGACGGAAAGAGCAAATATCTTGTATTTGCTTGTCTCTCCTCCTCCATCTGTGCAGACACCTCCTTGCCCTGGTATCACTAGACCGACTGTTTGTCCATTAGCTCCTTTTGACCGCATACTTCCCTTCTCCTGCTCTCTTGGCTGCAGGAGTCCAGGACTGCCCTACTTATCTCCTGGCCTGTACTTCTCCGAGTTCACACTTGGAGCGTCTCCCTTCCAGGGTGTGGATGTGGCTGCTCATGGGAGGGAGGCTGAACTTTGAAGCTCTGAGGGTCTTCCTGGCTGGCACAGATCTGCTCAGCTAAAGACAGGGATTCTAGAAAAATCCAGCCTGGCTTTTGTCCAGCTCTTTCTTCCGTTCACACAGATACCTCTCCACTCCCCGCCCCATTACCTCCAGGCTGTAGGAGGAGGTGGTGAGACATAGTCTTCATTCATTCTCTGTGCACATGCACTCCTCACCATAGCTCAGGAAATAGATATTGCAACCCCAATTTTGGTGCCGAGAAAGCCAAAGCTTGGGGGGATGAAGTGGCTTGCTTAAGGTCGCCATGCGAGGCTTGTAAACCAGATCTGCATTGCTGTTTCTACCATCTACAAAGTCTTGGGCAGGAAAGGAACCTATAGTCATTTGGTGTTAGCCATCTCTGGGTAAGGCCAAGAGCTGTTGTTGCCATGGAGGTAAGTATATTACCAAGGGAAGCTGTATAAATGAATGGATCCAAGACAAGGCTAATGGTCCCCACATTAGGAGCAGGCTTGTGAAGAATGGGAGAGTTAGACAGGCACTCAGACTTTATGTAAGCTGGAGATAGTCAGCCTGGCTGGGAATCACCCATTGGTCAAACCACATGACGGTGCCATTTGAAACAGATCTTTGTGTGTGTAATGTGCATGTATGAACATGACAGAGAACAGCCTGAGGTCTTTGTTCTGAGGTTGGGTGCCCTTTGCTTGTTGGCTGCTGAGTGCACCTGCTGGAAGGCTCACACTTGTCTGTGGATTTCTCAGTCTCAGCCTTGTGTCCTTCAGGAGGAAGGCTGGAATTATAGACGGACCCTATGGCATCTGGCTTCACTTGCGTTCTGGGGATCTGAACTTAAGTCCTCACACTTGTGTGGCTAGAACTTTATGCACTAAGCCATTGACCCAGCCCCACAGGTGCTAAGCTTTTGACCTCTTTAAAAATAAATTTTCAAAGAAACAGGAGCAAAATAAAAGAAACAAGAACAACAAAATCCATCACCTCTACCTCCACCTCCACCACCACCACCACCATCACCTCCACCACCAACACCACCTCCACTACCACCACTACCACCTCCACCACCTCCACCACCTCCACCACCACCACCACCACCACCACCACCACCACCACCACCACCACCTCCACCACCACCACCTCCACTACCACCTCCACCACCACCGCCACCTCCTCCACCTCCACCACCTCCACTACCTCCACCACTACCACCATCTCCACCACCACCAGCTCCACCACCTCCACCTCCACCACCACCACCTCCACCTCCACCACCTCCACCTCCTCCTCCACCGCCACCACCTCCTCCACCACCTCCACCTCCACCACCTCCACCGCCACCACCTCCTCCACCACCTCCACCACCACCACCGCTGCCTCCACCACCACCACCACCACCACCACCACCACCACCACCACCACCACCACCACCACCAGCACCCTTCCAAAAACAACCATCCATCCAACCAACCAACCAACCAACCAACCAAAGAAAAACTCTAGGGTTTCATATGTTTTAATCTGGTAACTATTCCCCCCTCTTTTTAACCTTCAGAAATAAATTCACAGAAGAAATCTCATGTTACTATTTTAAATGGAAAATCACTATCTCATGCTGAAAAGAGAAAGGCGACTGGAAGAATCTCCCCAAAGTTAACACATTTAGGCGGACCCTGCTACCTGAAGGTTGGGAACTGAAAGCTGTTAGGAAGCTGGGAGCTGAAGCCTGTTTGTCCTTTGCTAAGAAAGAGCATGGGATTTTAGAGGGCTCTGAGAGGTGGGGAAAGCTTACTGTCTCCAAGCCAGCGCACCCTTTGATAGCATCTCTGAGAGTGGAGGCAGATTGAAAAGGGACAGCACAGGGTTAGTGCTGTGTGCGACCACTGCTTACTGAAGGCATCTATTTTCTGAGCCCCAGTATGTGGTTGTGACTGGCTGGGCCCCTGCTAGCTTGGCAGGGTGGCAGGCACCCCAGCCTTGGCTTCCTCCCTTCATTGTGACTTAGTGAAATGTGTTGACGGCACAGTAGTGCCTCCTTGAGTGATTATGCAATGGCAAATATGCCAACATTTTTCTCGCTGCATTTATAGCTACAGCTTTGTGGGGTGTTAAAGAAGCATGGCGTGCTCCCAGTACCGTGCTTTAAAAAGTGAATGAGGTTGATGTTTTCTATTTCTTTCTCTATGTGACCACAGCATTCTCCCTCTTTCCCTGGAGCTTCAGTGTGCTCCTGTATAAACTGGCTTCTGTCCAGCTTCTCTTACCTGCTTCACAGGATTATGATAATGATGGATGAGACGGTGATTGGCAAGCACATTTAGGATGTAAAGTATTGCTATTACTCTATTCAAATTAATTTACCTGTAACTCCCATGCCACTGAGCAGGGCTGTTGTAACCCTTGCCCTGATCAGTGAAAATGAGCTGTTAGACAAGGTTCCTATCCCTGATGGAACAGCCACGCTCAGACTTTGAATGTGAGGTGAGATTCTGTTGGAATTTAATTGTCCCATGTTTAAAATAACTGGCTAAGCAAAACTGCATAAAAATAATGTGCATGCTTATTGAAAACCTTGTCGAAACAGAAAAAAACCCAGAGAAGGAAGTCTCCATCATCTGTGTTCCTACTCTGCTTTTTCCTCATTTTTTTTTCTGTGTTAATGTTTCTATTAATTACCATGGATCTTTAAGTCCTGTGGCCTTTGGCAGAGATAGGGCGCTTGCCCAGGCTCAGGCCACTCTGCTGTGGTGTATGGTCAACCAGATGGGGTGCCAGCGGGAGGCTGGAGGGATGTAGAGAAGGTCCGGGGATCTCTGACTTGTCTGCATCCCCTTGTCAGGAGAGTTTGTGCAAATCTTTTCAAAGGAAAGGAATAGAGTCCACAGGTTGTAAGAAACTTGCCTCCTCCTTTCCTTCCTGGGCTCCCCATGTGTCTCCCAGTGTACATAGCACATGCTGGGTTCAGTATTAGGGAAGTTCTGATTTGATGCTTGTTAGATCCTGACTACCTCCTTTCTGTACAGTACTTAGAGAATTCATTAAAATATTAGTCAGTTCCTGGCACAGCCCTCTGTGGATAGGATAACTTAAGGCTTTTTTCATATCTTGTGTAGTGTATATTATATAGAACAAATATATGGAATAACATTGATATTTTAAAAGCCTTTGGTCAGGGACCTGCCTTCAGATTGTGAAGCTGTAGCTGGAAGGGAGAAACTCTAAAATCCAATTCCATTACTGTAGGAATCTTGGTCACCTGGCTTCACATAGGAATATAGTAAAGGGGAGAATTATAAGTAAAAACAAGAGAACGTTTTTTCCTTTTAATTCTAAATTTGCCTGTAGGTCACTCTGACTGCAAAATATCTTTATCATGTATTGGAAGTATCTGGTTAACCTTTGGTGCTGACCCATCCATTACTTTAGGATCAGCATTTCACAACTGTTCCCTGAACAGATTGCCCATTCTGAACCGGAGAAGTCCAGATATTATGCAAATGGAGTTCAGAACTCATCCCATCTCCCTGTAGCTTCCAGTATGCATTTGACCCAGCTGGTGATGGCCATCTTGTCTCACATCTTCACATACAGCGAAGCATTTCGGTACTGTGACTTGAAAGTCAATGAGAAATTTCTCTGTCATTTTGGCAAGATATAGGAAGGTATTTTTAGAAAAACCTGACTTATATAATTGTGGTGTCTTTTACTTCCTCTCTTCTCCATGTAGAATTGTAGGTACATAAAAGCCGGGTGTCTGTAGGAGTGAAGATAGTTGTTGCCATTGAACACAAGGTTGTGTTTGCTAGCTTTATACTGGGAGAGATGGTCCCCAATTGCTGTGACTGTCCCTGTTTGTCAGAGTGTTTTGTAGTTTCTCTTGATGCTTGACGCAAAGCACCTTTCCAAGCATAAAAGGAGACTAAAAGTGGCTTGACTGACTTGCACTTTTTTTCTAACAACAAAGAAACAGCAATATCTTCATTAAGACAGTATGAATGTTAACACATATTGACTCAGTAAGAATGTTTATAGACTATGTTACAGTCATGTAGCTTGGTCTTCTTGTGGGACTCCCAACAGTGGGAGCGGGGACTGTCTCTGACTTTTGCCTGCTTTTAGGACGGCTATCCTCATGCTGGCTTGCCTCATCTGGCCTTCAACTTGTTATGCCATGTTTGGTTGATATTCACAGGATATCCTGCCATCTTCTGAGAAACAGAGGAGGAGGAGTGGACTGGGGGCTGGTAGCAGAGCAGAGGTGAGGGGAGGGACTGGAAGGAGAGGAGGGAGGGGGAAACTGCAGTTGGGCTGTAAAATAAATAAATAAATACTTAAAAAAAAGAATGTGTATAGACGTCAACTTCTATTTCTAAGCAAGTGCAGGAAGATATTGTAGGGAATCCAGGAGATCTCTGCTGTTTTCTCACTCTCCTTTCTAAACCACTTATTATTTGCATGAATCTAGACTTGTTTTCATTTTTTCAAAACAGAAGAACACATTGTTTGTTGACGTACGTGGCTTTGCTGAACAGATTCTTGACATAGTAGAACTCCTTGCAAAGTTTATTTCACTCGGAATTTTCTAGTGTTTGAGCCTTTTACATTGGAGTGATTAAGTAAGTGCTTTCTAAGTCAAGAGGTGCATTTAGGGTCTACACTTCCTTGCTAACTTTATTCATTCAACTTTGATTTCAAACTAGATGATTTGATTCTTATGACTAATCTGGTCCAGTTATGGTTGGTTAGTGTGTGTTTCTCTCATGATGGAAGTGCAGGGTTACACTCTTTAGTAATTTTCCTGATACTACCTCCCATTTCTTCCTCAGGTGCCCACTTTTCCTTACACAGCCATGACCACTAACCCTTGGGCTGTTAATAGCAATAACCAGCCATTAGCCCAAATGCTTCTCTTGACAGCAATTGCCTTTCAAAAGGACTAAAGTCACATTTTGAACAATTTTATCCATTATGATCTATTTTGATCGTATACAGCAGAAGAGAGCAAGAGTTCAGAAACATACAGCCTCGTCATTTCTTCACAAGTGTTCACATAAAGTAACACTCCCTCAGTCACTGCTTTCTCCCCTCCTAGAATGTTCCTGGATCGGATCCCAGCATAGTTGTCATCTTGCAAGCATGATCAGAGTTGGAAGGTACCCGAAAAGAGTAGAAAATAGTTCTTTTTTATTTCAGAGAAGCAAACCTGCTTGTGGATGGCTGGTCCCAGTGGCCTGTTCCTTTGACTGGCCTCTGAGAACGGCCTGCCCATGGTAGCTTTTATGGGCTTTAAATTCCTTATGCTGAAGGCGTTGCCTAAAAATAGCATAAGGATTTCAACCTTAAGGACAGAATAGAGAGCCTTCATCTGGGCTCAAGGTTTTTGGGCAACATCTGATTGAGTCACCAGGCCCTTTGGAAATGTCAAGATGCTAGTTTAATAGGTATCAGTTTGTGTCTCCCTGTTTGAAACAGAGGCAAGCACCTACTGTCGGAGGTGGAGCAGGGAGGCTTGGATTAGAAGACAAAAGAAGCAGACAAAACAACACATATCTTTTCCTAGCTAGATTCCTAGAAGTTGAATTACACATTAGAGCAGGAAAAAAGTCACCGATAAACAATTTCTGGAAGAGACAAGCTCAGGTAAATAGCCACTCTCACATACATTGCACGGTCAATAAAAATTGGCCTCATCATTTGAATAAACATGACATGATTTCCTTTCTCATCAAAGATTTAAGGAGTCATGCTACGCAAACTATAACTCTCTCCAGTGAATGAAAGTATGTGAATAAAGTATGTGAGAAGGATTTTTGGCTGCTTTCGAGAGGAGATGCTGGTGCTTTGGTTTAAATGCCAAGGAATCCCAGTTTTCTACTTAGTATTTTTGAGGTTGTGAATTTCAGCTCTTGGCTAGGAAGTTTCTGACTGATGGGTCTTTTAGGCTCAAAGGTTCTCACCCAGGAGCTTGAAGAGCAGGGGCTAGTTAGCTCTTTTCTCTGCCTTAACCTCTCTGCCTCTCAAGTTGATGATTATGAGAGAAGCCAAAATTAGAAGTGTAGCATAGCAAGTGAGCTGGCTGTTCTAAAATTTTCATTGTATATTCTCTAATTTTGAACCTGTCAAGTGTTATCTGTCAATCACCTGCCTATAGCTCTTTAAGATTACAGAGTCGTGAATGCGCATAAAGATATCGGCTAAATCCTGTGATTAACAACGCAACTTGAAGAAGAAAAGTTAAAGCATACATTAAAAAAATACAAAAACGTATTTCTAATAAAGGCCCCAGTATTCACTTATGAAAAACAGAATACGTGATTGGGAAAAAAAGGCATTTTTGGAGACTGCCGCACAACTGGAATTTATCTGATGTACCTTTAATAATATAATAATGCTGCTGCACCTGCAATGCTTAAGAACAAGAGAGATGATTAGATTTGTGCATGGAAGGTAAAATTACTGCAAAGAATTGCTTTGGGGAATATACAAGCTCCAGGAAATGAAATGGAATAAAATAAATACAAGGGAGAATACTGGTTTTCCCCATTGCTGGGTGCATTCAATTAATTGCTAATATCTCACTGAGCTATGAAAGACTCAATCATGGCCGTCGTTTCAATTTTGGAAATTTCCTCTTAAATACAGATTCATTAGAAAAGTGGAAGTCACTGGGAGGGGAATAAGCTTATGGCTTCAAATGCTGACTTTTCACAGTCAGCTGTGAAAGACTGAAGAATCTTGCCGAGATCATTTTAAACAATTCAGATGATATCCCTCCCCCTTTTATTTTGGCTTTATTGTCCTTAAAAGTCCTGTTGGAAGCTGAACTAGGCCAATAAGCTGGTCCAGTTTTCAGAGCTCTCTCTGCTTATGGTGTTATTGTAGGTGTTCAAGGGTCAGGAAGTGTGGTGGAGAGAGCTGGGGAGTTTTGACACCAATAGGTCTGGTTCAAATCCTAGACTTCTTGTTTTCCAGAACTATGTCTCCTAGTCACAAAACTTTCTGAATTCCAATCTTCTCAGAGGGGTATGGCAAGGGCTAGTGTAGTTAATTCATGCACCCTTTATTCAGCACTGATATCTGGCAAATCCTGAGCTCCATGAGTTTATTGAGAACTTGGTTGTGGTTGGGTTTTATGCTGATTAGTTCATGACCAATACGTAATTGTACTATTGCTATACAACATGTATATTATATACACTAACATAGGTATAAATACAACTATATATGTATTCACATAGAAATATGGAAATGAATAGTAGTTATATTATAGAAAGGTTATAATATGATCTCAGGAACCAATGTTCTCATTAGAGATATGTTTACATTTCTTTATTTCTAATGTTTTCTTCTTATTCTTGGAAGAAAGGGGCAGGCTTGGTGTTTCCAGCCTGGAGTACCAGTGACTCCGGAGGCTGCAGCAGGAGGACCACAAATCAGAGTTGTAGCTGGAAGTTCAAGGCCAGCCTAGTAATGCAAAATAACAAGTGCAAAAAGGTAGAGGCTATAGCTCAGTTAGTAAAGTGCTAGGCAGAGTGTGAAGTCCATGTTGAAACCTAGTGTAGCTTCCCTCAGGCACTCAGAAAAGAGGAAGCTTGACTATAACTGACCGGAGTAACTACAGGAAGAAGATTTAGGGAGAGTGTGATGAAAGGGAGGAGATGCCCAAGACTTTGGCCTCTTATGATGGGAAGTGTGTTTGTGTGTGTGTGTGTGTGTGTGTGTGTGTGTGTGTGTGTGTGTGTCCTTGAGGCATACTCCCTGGACACAACACGATGCAACCCATGGTTTTAGCACTCAAAGATTAAAAAATATATATTAGACTGTTAAATCATCGGTGTGCATATATAAATGACACATTGAGTTTACTCCCCTTCATGCCCCTGTCCTCCCATTTCCCCTCCCCTCTTCTGTTGTTCTTGTCTGTTCCGTAGACAGTTTTACTTTGATGTTCACATCATATGTACACACATGATTTTCTGTCCATGTAAGTGGTGGAACCACAGACGAGAGACAACATGCGATACTTTTCTTTCTGAGATTGGCTGAATCAACTTAATGGGACCATCTCCAATGGTATCCACGTCCCTGCAAACACCATGACTATTCTTCTTTATGGGACCAAGTTCCATTGTGGATATCAAGCACGTTTTCTCTGTCCATCCCTCTGGATCCAGGCTGGTTCCATATCTTAGTTGCTGTGAGTGAATCTGCAGCAAATGCTGCTGTGCAAACATCTATGACATGCTGACTTGGGATCCTTGGGCCAAATACCTAGGAATGGTATAGCTGGGCCATATGGAAGATTTTTTTCATCTTCGAGGAACCTATATACTGACTACCATAGGGACTGAATTAGTGTTCATTCCTAACAACAGCTTTTAATGTTGGCTATGGGTTACGCTATCAGACCTGACATGCAAAACACAGTTTGCAGTTCATTAATGCATAGGGAAGACAGTGTAGTCACACACGAAAATCCTCTTCTATCGCTCGAATGTCTTTAAACAAGCCCCAAACACCTGAACCCTTACATCTCTAGACAGCCGGCCTTGCTTGCTGTCCCTGTGAACCATGATGCTGGCTCCTCCACTGTTGGTGTTTGCAAACCATTTATTTTGCAGTTGTGGATGTTTTAAAAAGGGATGGACTTATTAGGGAGATCTTGGGCATCTAAAGCTTAGTCTCCCGAGGAAACCTTTAGCCAAGTCAGGTTTTTAATCGCTATGTTAGTCATCCTACTGATTACATAAGGAACCCGGTAGGAGCATTCAAATGCCACCAGCTCTTGGCAGCAGAATGACAATGGGGAGGAAGCATTCAAAAGCAGGTACTCAGAAGGCAGGCATGGAGAGGGACCTCTAACTCTCTGCTCCAGAATATGCCTCTACATTAATTCTGTTCTTTTATAAGAGAACTCACTGGAAGAGAAGCATAATTTGAATTAATTATTTGCACATATGGTGCATTCCTGATGTCAGCTAATGCTACATTAAGGACAGACATGCTGGGCACCCATTAAATAATCAAGTCAATATTTGTATTGTTTATGATAAATGCATTTCTTCTGTGGATATTTTCTGTGCCTTTGTAAACATTCCTTGAGGAGGCAGATTCTGTTTGTTGGGGCTCCATACCGGGCTTAAATCTGACAGAGAGTGCTGTTTAAATTCCAAACATGACAAAGAAACCTCACACCCACTGTGTTTTTTGGAGCTAAGTGAATATTTAGTAACACTTTAATATAATAGCCAGATCATTATGGTGTATTACCAAGCTGAAAGCTGTGTTAGTACCATTAGTCACATGCTCCCGTTCTCATCCGAGCCTGTGTGTTGTAAGTGTGTCTGTGTGATTCCCCACTATAATTCAATAGTAATTAGTGATACAATTAAATCAAACTGGCACCAAATGTGGATATTGAACCAACACAAGCGCCGGGGTGCAGCATCTAAGTGAGCTGGGTCTCTGGGTATATATTAGGGTCAGTGTAAAGTGCCTTGGCTTTTCTTTGATGACACATGTTATGCCACTGAAATGGTGAAAGTGCCTTGGAGGTGTGATCCAGGTTGACTCTTTACAGTATCCACTGAAGGTCACACTGTCAAGGGGAGGTGTGTAAAGGATTGTTTTCTGGCCAAAAGTTGTATTGTTTTTTCCCCAAAGAATCCAGATTGGGAAAAGCTCCCAGGGTGTCTGGGAGAGAATGACATCAAGAGAGGAAGTCCTTAGGATGTGAGTGTCCAGTTCTCTGCATGTAAATTGCTAATGACTGTGAGGGCCTGCTGGAGGAGAGTCCCAATAATGATTCTCAATAGGCTACGTTAGGAAGCCTTGACAGTTGGTGCATGGCGTTCGAAAAGAGCTTCTGGTGTTCCCTTTTTTGCCTCCTGGAAGGAAGGTGATTGTGTGCTCGATCATTTCCCTTAATACAAGTGGGGAAGGGAAGAGTGGTATTCACCCGGGATTCTGTGGGAGCTCCACAGATTGTGCCCGACTGTCTGTGAATGGAGACGCGTAACCATTTGGATGAACAACCTCTAGACATTTCTTGGAAAGTTAGAGGCAAGATCTCATTCATTTTCGGAAAGTGGAGAGAGTGGGCCAGCAAATGCTTTTATTCACTTTAAGGCCGTGTGGCTGATCCTTGGCTACTTCTCGGCTGTGGCATTTAGTTAGCGACAAAGAACTATTAATCATTTGATCTGTCCTTGCACTTCACTTTAAACAACACAAATGCAAAGCGTATTTACTTTTTCTCTGACCGCAAAAATAAAACGCTGATCTCCTAAATATTTATTCATCCATTTGGTCATTTGCTGGGCTTTAGGAACTGCGCTGGATGAGGACAGTGACACCAGAGGCTGAAACTTGTGATTTTGGAGGATACAAAATGAGAGGCAGAAGATGAACATTCCAAAAAATGAAGCTGGCCACAACCAGTATCTGAAGTCAATGAACTTTTATTTTTAAGAGTAGGTACTGGGAAGAGCACCTATGAGTGGATCTCTTCAGATGCTGGGACTGGGGATCAATTGCAACACGGAATGAATACAAGTTCCCAAAAGAGTGTTCTCTGGCTGCTCCCAAAGCGTTCTTATGACAGGAAAACTCTCCCAGAATGTCAGGATTGGACTTTCTGTTCCCTGTTCCTTCTTTTTTTATTTCTCTCTCCATTCCTTCCTTCCTCTTTCCTTTCCTTCCTTCATTGGGATTGAACCCAGGGCCTCTTGAATGCTAGGCAAGCTCTGCTTCTCTGAGACATACCACAGACTGTGGTTTACCATTCTTCTTTATTCCCCATATTGGAATTAATCCAGACCATGGTTTTGGTCCAAGAGAGGGATTCTGTTGGTAGCTGCCATCTTCCTGGCTTTCTGGATGTTGGCACACAGCCTCTCAACTGATCCCAGAGGCCTCAGCCCCTCCACAGTAGAAAGTTGTCCTTGATGGTGGGATGAGAATGAAGTGGCTTTCTTTTTGTTCAGGTTCTGAATATTAGCTCCTCAGCCTTCACTTGGATGGCTTGCACCAAAAGCAGCAATTTTGATTTTCTCTTTGATTTTTAAGTTCAGATTGGTTTGGGTCAACAGTGGATAATCCAACTCAAAGTGTTACATGGATAACCCATTGTTTTAATGACTTTCCTGTTGCTGTGAAGAATCACCATGACCAAGGAGACTTTGAAATAAAGCATTTAATTTGGGGACCCATGGTTCCTGAGGGTAAGTCCATGACCATCACGGCAGGAAACGTGGCAGCAAGCAGGCATGGCGCTGGAGGAGTAGCTGGAGCTTATATCTGATCCATAAGCACAAGGCAGAGAAAGAGACAGAATGGGGAATGGGGAGGGCCTTTTGAAACCTCAAAGCCTGCCCCCAATGACACACTTCTTCCAACAAGACACACTTCTTAATTCATCCCAAATAGTTCCACCAAATGAGGACCAAGCATTCAGATATGTGAGCCTATGGGGGCGGGGCAGGGGGGGACTATTATTCAAATTGTTACACCTATCAATAGAGAAAGATGAGTAAGACAGTATGGAGAGAGACAGATGTTAGATACACACATGTGCATGCACACACACATGCACACACGCAGAGAAAGGGAGGGATTTTTTTTTGCAGGAGAGCTCATGACATTCATTCTAACACTGCCTTTGAAAGACAAGGGGTCTCGTTTAGACCTTGTTTGCTGACTGTTGCTATGGGAACTAAATCCTTGAACCCTTTGAACCCTTGGACTGTCTGAGGTGAACCTGGAGTTTCAGTACTCACTCCGACCTGCTATGTTTTGTACATGCTATTTAAGATAGGCATTTTCCTTTAAATGAGATCCTATCCACACTTCCCTTTGAAGCCTTTTGCGACTGGCCTTGTTGTCTGTGTCATTGGTCTCCGATGTCCCTGCTCCTGACTGCCCTGCTGTGGCCTCGGTCATACTTCTCTACCCTAAATCGACACCTGGGACCTCATTTGAGATCTTGCCTCCTCACCTGCTCTCCTCTGTCTGCAATTCCCCTCTTCCCCAAGTGTCATCTGCATCCTATTGAACGGAATTCTCAAGCTATGCATCTGTGCATCCCCATTTAAGCCATAGGATATCACTGAGTGAAACCAAGTTACATTTTCCACTATGCAGAACATGACATTCTCCTATGGGATAGATGTACATCTCATCCCCCTTGTCGAGGTGACAAGAAATGTGGAGGCTTCAGTAGGACCAAGCCCTGCCTCGTTGGCTCTACACCTGCTATTGCGTAAGCAGATTCCCTGACGGTCTCTGATAAGCCAGCTACTGCCTGCAAACAGTGGTGCCTAGATTCCCCAACCGTGTTCTTATGGGACTTCTCTTCCACGGAGGGAGGTGGGGTTCACACCAACAGACATGTCACAGGCTAAGCAGTGGGAGTGATAGATGCTAAGGAGGCAGGTAGGTAGACTCCAAGATGGGGGAGAGAGAGCTCTTCCAGAGTCTGGCCAGATGGAGGTGAGTGAACTGAAGCAGAGTAGCTGGCGAGGGAGCCAGAGTTTTGAGGTCTGGAGAGTAGGCGGGGCAACAGGGAGGCAGGCTTGGGAACTCCAGGTAGAGTTTGGATTCTGTACTGAAGCCAAAAGGTAGTCCAGCAAAGAGTGACAATCAGATCCATGGTGTGTGTGTGTGTGTGTGTGTGTGTGTGTGTGTGTGTGTGTGTGTGTGTTTGTGCCCATGTGTATGCACACTCCTCCTCTGGCTTGCCATTCACCTTGTATTTTGAGAAAGGCTCTCTCACTGGGATGGAGGGCTTGTAGATTATGTTAGGCTGGCCTGGCCATCAAGCCTGTCTCTGGCTCTTCAGCACTAGATTACAGGTGCACATTACCACACCAACCTTTTTATGTGGGTTCTGGGGATGAAACTCAGCTTCTCACACTTGCCTGAGAAGCATCTTAGGGGCTGAACTGGCTTCCTAGCTCCAGGTTATGGTTTTGACAGCAGATTCCTGGAGCTATGTGGAGTACAGATTGTGGTGGGCTGAGGGTGGCTGTTGGGGACCAGTAGACAAGCATTTAATGTTTAGCCTCTTTTCCTTGGTCTGTGTACAGCCAGTAAGAAAAGCTGTTACGATAGAACAGAACAGCACAAACAAGGCCTCTATACCTTCCAGAGAACAGTGTCCAGTGACAGTGCTCAGGAAATAAATGATTAGAGCTTGTGTCCATTTAATTTGCTTGGAAAAATGCCCATGATAGTACCTTCCACCCTTGGTCACCTGAAAGAATCATGTGTGTCTGGCACACCGAGGACATTTATCCACTCAGACAGTAGGTTCATCCTGAATAGATAGTCTGTAATTTACTTACATGTGTATATAGTGGGATAACTCAGGTTAATGTCCATGAACACAGACCAACAATTAGCAAGTTAATTAGGGTCCTGATTTTAGTAGCAGAGGATAATCATTTATTAGCTTAGGTCAGACCCTGGGCCTTCCTGTGAAGTGACTTTGTGGGAATGTTGACTGAGGGTGAATCCCTACACCTTCCCACACAGAACTCACACGAGCTTGGGAACCTCATTATCTCACAAAGAGACAGCCTGGAGGACTGCTCAAAGTTCAGAGGCTTGGCTTTGACCAGTGTGGTTAAGTTGATGGCCTTAATATAAATAGAGTTCTGACATGATATGAATACTGCATTTGATGTGACATTGTGTTTGTGACTGGTGCACACTGTTTCTTTTAAAATGAATTTTAGCTGAGCAGTGGTGGCGCACACCTTTAATCCCAGCACTCAGGAGGCAGAGCCAGGCAGATCTCTGTGAGTTTGAGGCCAGCCTGGGCTACTAAGTGAGTTCCAGGAAAGGCTCAAAGCTACACAGGGAAACCTTGTCTCGAAAAACCAAAAAAAAAAAAAAAAAAAAAGTAAAATGAATTACTTTTATTAATTTAATTAAGTATTAACATGTGTGTGTGTGGGGGTGGGGGGGTGGGTGTGAGTGATATGTGTACCATGGCACACGTGGAAGGTCAGAGGACAACTTCCTGTAGTCTATACTTGTCCCTCTCTCTCCCCGACTTTTCTTTGAGGCAGGGTCTCTCTTGTTTTTGCTGCTGTGTTCCTTAGTGATTCTTCTCTGCCTCCCATTTCCCTTAGGGATTGCCCCCTTCTCTGTAGGTTCTGTGTCCTGGAATCACCCCCTTGTTTGTCGATTCTGGGGACCTCACTCAAGTCACCACAGTGAGCGATTTTTACCCGCGGAGCCATCTCCCTGGCCCTCCGCATGCTCTTTTCCACTTAAATCTCAGATCCATTAACATTACCCCAATTGAGCACTTACGGAAGAACAAAGCGGAACACCCTACAAAGGGCATTGTTGCACCTGGGTGCTGAAAGGCATTAGCAAACAGCCGGCTTCCCTTTTTTCTTGTTTTTCACATTGACAGCCATTGACCCACACCTGGGATTCTATACAAGAGACTGGAGATTATAAATCCAATTTAGAGAAGGGGAGAGGGCATGGATTGAAGGGTCAGCTTGCCATGGAGGAAGATTGAGTCGCGGCTCCTCTTTCCTGCAGTCAAAGGCAGTTTATTATGTGTGTTGTGATGGTGTTCCTCTCTTCCACCCTTCCCTCTTTCTTTTGGCACCAGCGTCTGCTTAGAGCAGTGGCCAAGTTGCTTAGCGTGTCCCCTGCCTAATAAGGTGGATGGTTGGCTATGCTTCATAAGCTATAGAAAGGATGATGGACAAGGCATTTCAAATCTGTTTGGCTCCTGTTTCCTACCCCATCAGTCATGAATTGTACGAGTGAGTTGTTTCTGTTTGTGAAATAGAAGTGAAGAGGAGGTCGAGACAAATGCAGCTTTGGTAAAGTCACTTTAGCTTTCTGAGAGAAGTCAAGCCAGGGCTCTGGAACATTCTTGATCTTCCTTTGCTCTCGGCATGTTACCTGTTGGTTTCAGCTGACGTTGCTTGAGGCAATGCTTAATATTAAAAGCTCAAGTTAAGACAAAGGGATGGTCTTAAATGATATATGACCTTTTGGTCTTAACAATGCCTTGAGAGACTTACTTTTTGGCAGTACAGGAAAACTAAATGATGGGACCACTCCATCAGTGATTTTCTTGGCTGGGGTCTAGCAATCCAGTTGTCAACTGTGGAACAGTGTTGAAGGTTGTAGTTAAACACTCCTGTACTGTAGGCAGAATTATACCTCCCTTCTTGTAAGGTCTCTGTGTCCAATCCCAAAGCTGGAGAATGTCATTTGACATGGCAGTGGGACTTAGCAGATATGGTTAAGGTTATAAAATCTTGAAGTGGGGAGATAGTTTTGGTGGACTCAGAGAAATCACATGAGTCTTGCAAAGTGGAGACTGTATCCTAGCCATGGTGAGAGTGTGTGTGTGTGTGTGTGTGTGTGTGTGTGTGTGTGTGTGTGTGTGTGTTTGTGTGTGTGTGTGTGTGTGTGTGTGTGAGAGAGAGAGAGAGAGAGAGAGAGAGAGACAGACAGACAGACAGACAGACAGAGACAGAGACAGAGACAGAGAACGACAGAGAGAATGAGCATATCAAGAAGGATTTGGCACCCACTGCTGGTTCTTAGATATAAAGGACTCTGTGCACAGAACTGCCATCAACCTTAGGTAGTAAATGATCCTGCCCCTGAGGCCCAGACAGGAGCTTTGTCCTAACAAGGCTTTGATTGGAGACCAGCGAGATGCTTGTCATGGTTCTGAGCCACAGTGAGAAGATGCATTTGCTTTGGTTGAAGCCATACATTTGTAGTCATCTGTTGTAGGAGTGATGGGAACCCATATACCTGCTTTCTGGCTGAGCCTGGGGTCTGTATGCTGCAAGCAGAGTGGGCTGTTAAATATCCCAAAGCAAATCTCTGGCTGCGAAGTGGTCCAAAGAATCCTCACCTGTGCTCTTAGTTGCTATGAGGTCAGAAGGCAGGAATGATGGAGCTCCAGGAAGACTGGAGTGAATGTTCAGTAGATCCTCATGTATCTAACTCTGCTAGATACTCACTGTCTTAACCCTCGAAGTCATCTGTCACATGGCTATATCATATTTTACATGCGGGACTCTGGTTCTGAGATGTTAATATCTTTCCCAGGCTTTTTGCAGAAGTGGTGAGTGACATGATGACATCCTGGACCTTCAGAAAATATTCTCTCTCTCTCTCTTTTTTTTTTTTATTCTGCCCTTCTTAACAAACAAGTCTTAAGAGTTGGGACATTAACATTTAGTGGCCAATTCTTCTGCCATAGAAACCAACGAGTCAAATGTGGTGGCTCATATCTACAGTTCCAGGACTCAGGAGGCTGAGGCTGGTCTACATAGTGCGTTCCAGGCCATCTGGAGATCAGAGTAAGTTCCTGTCTTAGAAAAAAAAGCAGAACCTTGCCAGTCTCTTCTTAATGTTCAGTCACAAGTACATGGATGAAGGTAGAAGACATTTTGTCTGCATGTTTCACAAACCCACAGTGGGAAGGTGGGACCCAGAGGAAATGGTTCATCTCTGTCTCCATATAAATCATCTCTGGGCTGGGCTTCCATGGCCAGCAATGCTTTGTAGTCTGCAGAATGAGCACCTAGTTTGTTAGAAAGGCAATCAGGTTGGTATTTAAGAGGAAAGGATCTGAAAAAAAAAAGATTATTTCCAAGTGTCACTTGGGACCGGCTTTGCAGCCTCGACACCTCTAAGCCAGACTCAGGTTTGGGGGAGGGGAGCACTGGTTGGATTAAATACAATGTGACCATGACATAGTAGGTCTGCAAGCCACTCAACAGTCAGAGCGAATGCTGACCATCTATTGGTTAACACAGCCCAGCACCCTAGTGTGTTGGAAGACGGCTTCTTTGAATGCAGCTGGAATACTTATTGGCAGAACACTCCACAGAATTAACTCTAGGATGACTGAGAAGCATCATGAAAAGCACATCTGGCTCCTGATGATCTTCTTGCTGAGGAGAGAGAAGATTGATTGTAACGGTGAACGGAAGACTGGGGAGATTGGATAGACAAAGTGCTTGCCTCGAAAGCATGAGGACCCGAGTTCGAGCCCTTGTACCTATATGAAACACCAGGTGTGGTGATGTGTACTTATCATCCCAGGGGCTTGCTGGTCACTCAGTTTAGTCTAAGATCTCGTGAGAGGCTTCGTCTCACAAAACAAAGTGGTGGGGCTGGAGAGGTGGTTCCGCGGTTAGAAGCACTTGCTGCTCTTGTAGTGGACCCACCTGGGTGAGTACTCAGCACTCACTTGTTGGCTCACAACTATCTCTAACCCCAGTTCCAGGGGACATGATTGGCTCTTTTGGCCTCCATGGGCACTAGACATGCACATGGCATACATACACACATACATGCAGGAAAAAATTTATACATATAAAATAAAAATAAATCTCAAAAGGGTATAATTTAATCTCCAAAAGAACTAATAAAAATAAAAAGCAGAACAAAAACCAAAACTGAATGGTTCTTCAGAAATAGCACTTGAGGCTGACCTCTGTCCTCCACACGCATGCATCCACATTTACTGTTACCTCCCACATGTGATCATGCAAATACATGTACGTGTGTGTACACACACACACACACACACACACACAGAGAGAGAGAGAGAGAGAGAGAGAGAGAGAGAGAGAGAGAGAGAGAGAGAGAGAGAGAGAGAGAGAGATTGGGGACAGGCTTTGGTGAACAGGCAGGGAGGAAACCCAGAGATCGCTTAGCTGGCTGTGGCTGTTGGTGGTATATGTCTGCTCATGGGTTGGTTTGGAAGGATGTCCAAAGTGTCCTTGTATCTCCCAAAGTCAAGAAAGCCTCAGCCTTTGGCCTGGTTCTGATGGCTGGACTTGAATATCTTATTACAGATCTGTGTAGCCAGGTACACCCTACCTCTGAGATGTGAGGGGAAAACTGTACATCTTCAGGGTATCTTTACCCACAGGAACTGGACGCTGCCAGTTAGCCATCTGTTCTCATCAATTCCCTTGCTTAGAGTTGTACCGGCTTCTGCAACTTTCCTTCTGCCCAATATTAGGATTTGGCCTATTTGTGATGGCCATTCCTGTTGTAGACTCACTCTCACCTAGATTAGGTCTGGCATCTCCCATCGTATTGCCTGTCCCACCTCGTCAGCGACTGACGCCTGTGTGTGTTTGTCCTCTGGTGTGAAGTCCCCTCTCCCTGCTGATTCCTACATCTGGGTCAGTTTCCATTTCTCTCCTGGTCATAGCTGCCCCAATGCCAGAGGCTCTATGTAGTTATAGACACATCCCATTAGGGAGTTGGGATAGGAACTGAACCTCCAAATCAGTTCCCGAGTCGGCTTGATTGACATCCTTAGGTTTTTAGCTTCTCTTTGAGGTTTTTGCTATGATGCTAGAACCTGAGGAACATTGTTCTCAGCTCTGCAGCTTTGCTCCATGCAGGGAAGAATGAAAATCCTCGTTGAAACCACAAAGCTAAACCTGGCTCTTCTTCGTTGTCTCTAGCAGACTTAGAGACTTTCTGGGTCTCTGCCTCACCCAGTGTAATGTTTCCCAGCTCCATTTATTTATGGGCTAAATTAATCTTTCTCTACAGTCAACAAATTCCATTGTAGAAGGGTAGATTTTCACTATCCATTCATTTGTTGGTGGACATCCCGGGTGCTTCCATGTCCTACGTATTGAGAATAGAGTAGCTATGAGCACAAGCGAGCATGCACCTCTGTGGTAGGACACAGCGTCCATTTGGGTGCACGCTCAGGAGTGGTACAGCTCGATCACGTGGTAGATTTATTTCTCGTTCTCACTTGGAACTGTCACTCTGATTTCCATAGTGCCTGCAGCAGTTTGCACTCCCACCGGCAGTGACCAAGTGTCCCCCATTTTGCCAGCATTTGTTAACTTTTGTTATTTTAACACTAGCCAGGGTAAGATGACTGGAGCTAGATGAAATCTCAAAGTAGTTTTAGTTTGCGTTTTTCTGATGGCAATGGATGGTGAACACTTAAAAAATTTTTTTTGTTGTTGTTGTTAGCCATTTGTATTCCTTCCTCTTCTGAAAATTCTGTTCAATTCCATAGCCTACTTTTTAATTGGATTGCTTGGTGCTTCATTTTTAAAAATTATTTGTATATTCTAGATCCATCTTCTGCCAAATGTATAGTGCCAAAGATGTTTTCCTGCACTCTCTAGGCTGGCTCTTCAGTCAATAAACAGTTTCCTTTGTATCGGAGAAGCTTTTAAATTTCACGAAGTCCCATTCTTTATTGTTGATCCTATTTCCTGGGTGACTAGGATCAGATTCAGAAAGTCCTTACCTGAACTTGCATCCTTATGTGTGCTCCCTTTCTTTCTTCTAGAAATTCCAGAGCTTCAGATTTAACATTGAGATCCTCGGTTCATTCGGGATCGATTTGTATGTGGGCTTAGAGAGATGGATCAAGTTTCATTCTTCTACATGTAGATATCCAGTTTCACCAACACCACTAGCTAAAGATTCTGTCCTTAATGTATACTTTTGGCATCTTTGTAAAAAATCAGGTAGCTTTAGGCAAATGACCTTATATCTGGGTCCTCAATTCTATTCCATTGACCGATGAATGCACTGTTTCTTGTTTGTAAACATGACCATTTAATGTATACGATAACATTTTTACTTGCATATCAATGTTTATTCAACACTGTTCAGCCATAAAAAAATGATGTTATGCCATTTGTGGGAAAAGGAATGCAACCATGGACATTAACTAGATTAAGCCAGTATCAAGGAGATGAATATTATATAAATTTCTTTCTTGATAACTGAATTTTCAAGAAAAATTCCTTAGTCAATGTCTGCATTCAACCTGCTTTCAACAAAGCCGGTCTTCTACCCAGAACTTTTGAGTTGTTTTCTCATCTTTTTGTCTCCCATAACTTTTGGACTGATTTTTCTAGGCCTTTCCCCATCCAGTTTCAACTGTCCTTTCATTTTCAAAAGTTTTTTTTCTTTCTTTCTTTTTTTTTTTTAACATTCCTTTCTCCATCTTCTGCTCTGTTGATGTTAATCATGGAGACTCTAACATCAGAGCTCCGGGGTCCAATCCTGATCTATTATTAGTCCCGTGATTGACAAATTGTCCAGTTTGTCAGTTTCAGCACCCCCATCTGTAAAAAGGAGAGCAGTAGGAGCATCTCACAGGGTCTGATATGAAGGTCAAATGTATTCTTGGGAGTGAGATGCTTTCCAGAACACTGGAAGCATTCCATAGGTGTGAGATACTATAACATTCCCTCCTGAAGGGATTAGTGATTTGGATAAAGGAAATAGCAATGTTTTCTTTGTTCCTTTAAGCCACTAGTATATATAGCCTCTTGTTAGGCTTCCCCTGAGATTGGCCTGCCATTTAGAACATTTTTAAAAAGATACTATTGTATCACTGTATCTAAACACAGCATAATTTTCTTTCTTTCTTTCTTTCTTTCTTTCTTTCTTTCTTTCTTTCTTTCTTTCTTTCTTTCTTTCTTCTTTCTTCCTTCATTCCTTCTTTCTTTCTTCCTTCGTTTCTTCCTTCTTCTTTTCCATCTTTTCTTTCTTTTTGAGGTGGGGGTGGAGGGTGTGTGTGGTGGTATTGTGTTCCCCAAAATATTGTGCACCCTAATAAACTTATCTGGGGTCAGAGAACAGAACAGCCACTAGATACAGAGGCTAGAAAATGGTGGCACTTATGCCTTTAATCCTAGCATTCCAGAGGCAGAAATCCATCTGGATCTCTGTGAGCTCAAGACCACATTGGAAATAGCCAGGCATGGTGACTCATGCCTCTAATCCCACGAAGTGAGCCTTTAATTCCAGGAAGTGAGGGCAGAAAGCAGAAAGGTATATAAGGTGTGAAAACCAGGAACTAGGCTGGTTAAGCTTTTAGGTTTTCAAGCAGCAGTTCAGCTGATATTCATTCTGGATGAGGACTGAGAAGCTTCCAGTCTGAGGAAATAGGATCAGCTGAGGAACTGGCAAGGTGAGGTGGCTGTGGCTTGTTCTGCTTCTCTGATCTTCCAGCATTCACCCCAATAACTGGCGTCAGGTTTGATTTTATTAATAAGTATCTTTAAGACTCATGCTACAGGTGTGGATCAGAATGTACTAACTAAAGACATTTCCCCAAGGTAGCATACGTATAAATCTTGCTTTCAGGCCCAATCCCTTGCACATGCATATGTGGTATTATTTTTAATCAAGAAAGCTAAATGTATTTTAGGTATGGATCATTAACTTAGTCTTTTCGCACTGCTACAACAAAGAACCACAGTCTGTGCAATTTATAAACCACAGAAAGTTACTTTTCACTGTTATGGAGGCTATGCGCTCAGGTGGTAGAATACAGGGCAGAATAACCTTGCCCCTCATGTCCCTTTTTAAAGACAGTGATCTGATCCATGAGTATAGCTCTCTTATGGCCAATCACATCTAACAGGTGCTTCCTACTTAAATCTGTTGTTCTCAGAGCCAAGTTTCAACCTTAATTGTAGAGGGGCCCAAGCGATTGAACATAGAACCCACTTTCCGGAATTTATTTCTGTGTCATTGGTTGGAGCTTAGGAACTAGAGACAGCCTAATTCATCTATGAAGACTGGTTAAGCTTGGATCAGGAGACTGTATAAGTAGTGTCTTAGTGGTGGCTTTTGCTGTTTTGAAACTTTCTGTTCTGATTCTCTACCTCTCTCCCTTCCAGAGGAATCCCATACAATAATTGACCTTCAGGTCTTACTTCGAAGCTCACTGAGAATGCCAGAAAATGAAAGAGCCACAGTAGGCTGAGTTTCTGGTCACTAGCCCAGCTTTAGGAAGTCAGTTACCCTTCCCTATCAGCCAGTGAGTCAGACCAGGTTGGGTGCCATGGTGACCTAGAGGAAAAGTCAAAGGCTCTGTAGCAGGGTCCTTAAAAAGTTCCAACCATTCCAAAGTTAGTTTAATGAAAAGAGGTGGTTTTGTTTTTAATCATTTCATCCATTTGCTCTACAGCATACGCACTTTGATTTTACCCTCTCTTCAGGAAGGAAATTCACTTTGAACCACACATTTCAGTGTTGATAATGCAATGGAGGAAAGACTTCGGTAGGCATGTGATTGAGGTTTTTCTCTGAAAGAGGAGTCAATGGAGGTTCTCATATTTATACTTTAGTTGAGGGAGGTGAGATAGTGCGATAGATAAGAATGGAATATTAGGCTGAAAACCAAAAATTGGTGATTGTCAGGAACATGATTCCGGACATGCTCCTCCCTGATGGTGTTAGTCTTCAGTGTCAACTGGCTATTGAGAGTGCCCAGAGGGTTAGTGAAGCATGCTGTGGGGTGCGTTGTGGTTGGTTGCTTTACTCTTTTTGCTCTTTGCCCCTTTTGGGGGCCTGCCACCCAGCTCCCAAATAGTCACACAGAAACTTATTCTTATTTATAAATGCCCAGCTTTAGCTTGGCTTATTTCTAGCTAGCTTTTCTTAAATTAGCCCATCTACCTTTTACCTCTGGGCTTTTGCCTTTCTCTATTTCTCTATTTCTTTCTTCACTTCTTTCTCTGTGGCTTACTGTGTAGCTGGATGGCTGAACCCTGGAGTCCTTCTCCTTCTCCTGCTCATCAGTCTTTCTCTCCCCAGAAATCTCCTCCTATTTATTCTCTCTGCCTCCCCCCTATCCTTTCTCCTGCTTTGCTATTGGCCAATGAACTCTTTATTAAATCAATCAGGTGTTTTAGACAGGCAAAGTGACACAGCTGGTTAAATAAAGGCAACATAAAAGAATGCAATACATTTTTGCATCATTAAACAAATGTTCTACAGCATAAACAAATTTAATGTATCTTAAAAAAATATTCTACAACAGTGTGTCTGTGATGATGTTGCCAGAGGCATTTCATCATGGGGCCTCTGGCCTGGTGAATGGATTAATCCCTCAATGGGTGCATAATAGGATGCTGTTACTGAAGTGGTTTTCAATCTGTGGGTTGTGACCCTTTAGGCGTCTAATGACCCTTCCACAGGGGTTGCCTAAGACCATTGGAAAATACAGATATTAACATTACAATTCATAACAGTAGCAAAATTACAGTTATGAAGTAGCAACAAAAATAATTTTATGGTTGTGGGGGTCACCATAACCTGAGGAACTGTATTAAACAGTCAAAGCATTAGGAAGGTTGAGAACCACTGTGTTATTGGGAGGTGGTGAAAGGTATGGCCAAGTTTAAGAAATTAGTTCACCAGGGAAAGTTCATGGGCTATATCTTGCCTTAGGCTTTTCACACACACACACACACACACACACACACACACACACACACACACACACACACTGCTTCTTGACCACTATCAAGTACACTGTCCTGCTCCATGCCCTCCTTGATGTGAAGGACTGAACTCTCCAAAACCATGAGGCAAAAAAATCTTTCCACCTTTCAGCTGTTCCCTCTAGTGTTTTGATAGCAATAAAGAAGTAACAAATACACCTCTATGAAAGATTTCTCAGGTGAGGTCAGAGACATGCACATGTTAATACACATTTGTACATTTTTTTCGAGTATGGTTGAACTAATGCATGTAAAGTGCTTAGGGAACACAGCAATAGCTCAGACAGTGGGAGCTCTGCTGGTAAGCACTCACTGAGTGTCTTTTCATGAATATGAAAGGGCCAAGGACCACAGAGATGAATGAGAAATGTCTCCTGCCTTTGAAGGTGTCACGTAAAGATATGATGTGGTAACATATTATGTATCTATAACAGCTCCTTGGAGGTAGAGGCAGAGGATCCGGAGTTCAAGGTTATCTATAGCTACATAATGAGACTGAGACTAGCTTTGGCTGTGGGATATCTCAAACAAAACAGAACAACACAAAAACTACAAGATATGGGAAATTTGTGAGTTTTAGCCATAAAAGAAGACATAATTGATTTGTGAATGTTGCAAAGGGATGGTGGAGATGCCTTTCAGGTATCCATCAGGCTGTTCAGGATCTGGCTTCTCATAAATCCAAGAGCCTAATATTAGGCTGTTCTTTTTATTGCTTATTACACTCCACCTATACTTGTCACTTCCACTGACTTAATAGTCACCAGCAGAGATGCTCTGAGCACTGGATGTACATGGTCTGGATGTACAGTGTGCACAGATCACACACTGGTCTGTGTGGAGTGGTGAATGATGCAGCCTTGAACCCTTCAAGAACGCCATTCTGCTAGTGCCACACCCATGCTTGAATGTTTTCCCTTTAATGTGTTCTCTAGGCCAGCTTCCATCTATCCTCTATATCTTCAGTTTTTCTCCCTCCAGCAAACCTTGCTGGTCTCTGAGCCCAAGCCTAGCCTCAGCGAAATGCCACCATTAACTCGGTATGGTTTATTAGTGTCATTGTTTCCTACCTCATCCACTATACTGGCAGCTCCATGATGTCACAGGCTGTGTTGATGTCACTGTCACTTAACTGATTCCAGTGAGGTTCTTAACATATGTATAATGAATGAATAGAATACTTGATGTGGTATTAAAATATATTTTCATTTCACCAGTACAGATGGGCATGTGCAGAATTTTAGTGGCAATAAATACATTTAGATTGATATGTTTGTTTTGGCTCTTTCAAAAGATTTTATGTACACACACACACACACACACACACACATATATGTACATACACACATATGTTTTAATTGTTAAAGTATGATCCCAAGGAGCTAGAGTCTTTATCACTGTAATGCTTTCAATCCGGTTTCTTTTCCTCCTCACAAGATTAGCTCTTAAGAGTGCTATTTTCCTTGGGATTTATGAGTGATCTTTCATCTTTGTGATAGTATGGGTTGCTCAGAACGAAAGTCCTTGGGTTCTGTAGAGGCTCAATTCTTCACGTACGCGATGTGAATCTCTCCCTGATTTCCCATGTCATCAGAGGAAACCCAAGTGTCTGGAGACCACTTAAAGACAAAAGCAAATAGATGATGTA
This sequence comes from Peromyscus eremicus, assembly GCF_949786415.1. Classification (NCBI taxonomy): domain Eukaryota; kingdom Metazoa; phylum Chordata; class Mammalia; order Rodentia; family Cricetidae; genus Peromyscus; species Peromyscus eremicus. The sequence goes on along the minus strand of NC_081426.1, from coordinate 45,564,858 downwards.
AGGAACACCAGCCGCCCATTTGTTTGCCTGCTGGTATTAGGGAGGGGAGTTAGGTGGTCTTTGTATTCCAATGGTGGTAGTGTCAAGTATTGCTCAAACAAACGTCATCTTTTTGGCTCAAGTGATGGAGCCAAGCTGTGGTCTTATTCTCTCTTGGAAAATGTGGCCGTTCCAGTTTCCAATACTGTTATGCAAAAAATCTGCCATCATCGCAATGATGCTGTTGGACTCAGACGGAAACCCCATAAAATCGTATGGGTGATATTAATTTAGTCACCTACGGCTTAATAGTCATTTTATGGACATTAAAGAAAAGTTGTGTAGCCATAATGTTTTATCTGTCTTTATGGTCTCTTATGCTGTGTTTAATCAATGTAATTATGGGAGGAGATAATTAAATATAGTACTATACAGTTCTTAAGATTTTAATGCTGTTATTACTAATTTAACCACAAAACATGATGTATAAGAGCTAATGGCACATCTTAAAGAGAAATATCCAGTCAGAATTTTCAGGAAGCAATTTGAATGACAGAGGAGAAGTTGTATCCTTTTCAGTTTATTTATGCCATTAAGTCTACTTTTTAGTCACAGCTAGCAAGGAAAATCAAGAGGAAATGATATTTGTCCTACTATTTTTGAACCAAGTTATATGTCTCGACTGCTTAAGTGTTTATATCAAAAATAGTTTAGTGTCCCCAAAGGCTAGTCATGACTACAGTTTCACACTGAGATCACACATGCAATCCATTTTATTTATGCATGCTCAATACACATTAGCCATAATTTTGCTTAGGCATAAATAAAAATAATTCCATTAAAAAAATGAAAACAGGATGTCCAAAGGACTGACAAAACTGACTGCTTTGCTTTCCTGGAGGCTGGACTGAGCTCCTTTGCAGCTATGAGAGCTCATGTTTCATAGCTAGCTGGAACAACTAAAGTGTGCTCAGTAGCATGTCTGGTGTAACAGGTATTTTTAAGTGAACTACTTGTGTGTGCACATGAACATGTGCATTTGTGTACCAAGGCATCATGTATGGACGTCAGAGGGCAACTTTGTGGAGTCAGTTCTCTTCATCCTCCTTTTATCTGGGTTCTGGGAATTACACTAAGGCCTCCTGGCTTGCTTTACAAACACCTCCACCCACTGAACCAGTTTACTGACCCTTGACACACGTTTGTAGTGGAGACCACAGAACATGTAGGATTTATGTTAGGGAAATCAGGGTGTGAGGTGGGCAAAGGAAAAAGTCTTGAACTCTCTGGAACAAAATCATTGCACTCCTGTCTAATCTCTGAGCTAGAGAGAGGTATGGAGGCCTGTGTTATGAGAACTTAGTTAGGAGAAGGAAAGTAAATCAGTCAACCATGTGGGAGGCTTAACCCATTACACAAGTGTATACAATGGGCTATTATTCAGCCTCAAAAAGGGATGTTATTCCAATACAGGTATGACATGGAAGGGCCTTGAAGATGCTGTAATTACCGGAATATGCCAGATGTAAAGAAGCAGATGCTGAGTGATGCCAGTGATGACAAGATGCCATTTGTATGAAGGCCCTAGAAGTCAAATTCATGATGGCAGAAGGCAGACTAGTCTCGTAGGATGAGAGAAGGCAGAAATGCCAGCTACCTTTTGATAGGTACAGCAGAGTGCCTGTTACCATGTACTGGGGTGTATCCATACACCAATATTAATGAACTTAATACCATGAACTACACACTTAAAACGGTTAAGGTGGTTAATTTTATGATATTTATATTTTAACACAATAGGGAAAATAAGATCTGTAGGGAAGATCTGTAGGCTTATGGATGGGAGGAAGTGAGCAGAAGGAAGGGCTTGGAATGAAGCCATTAGTTTTATGCAGTTGTGTACTTTGGTTGGCAACTGTGCTGAAGCTTATTGTTGTTTCTAATGCATAAGAAGATGACTCTGTGGTCCCTGCATTTTTTAGGTGATACAGCACAAACAGCATCAGTAGGTGGAAATTTCTAATGGGAAGGGTATTGTGGGATTGGAAGTGGGACGGCAGGAAAATGACATGTATCTTCTCTCTGAAAGACTTCTTGGCAGTGCAAGAGTCGTTTTGATTTCTTTGTATATTTCTAGAAAACATGGGCTGGATGAGACATGAGGGCCTAATGTTGCAAGTTAGCAGCCTGGAATTAATGGAAAGTGTGAGACAAGACCCTCTGTCTTCAGAGTAGTTTTGTATACTGAATTGATGTGATGTTCTTTTTCATTCCCCAGGAAACATGTTCTCATTGTGTGCTCCAGGGAAATGATTCAAACACATCATTAGAACACTTTTCTTCCTTTCTTCTTTTCATTGGAAGATGCCACAAGCGCCCGACTTTTCAATTTGAACCAAATTTTTGCTTTTTTTTTTTCTAATAGCTGTGTGTGGTTCATTGTCTTGTAGGATTTCACAGCCAGAAAAATCAAAAAGGGGTGCACACATCACCATATCTCATCTTGGTTTAGAGACACAGTTGGGGCCAAGAAGGTCGTCATTGAATCCCTTTAGAATTCCATTGTTAGTCTGATGATAAGAACAAATGGCATGGATAAGCAAGGTGACATATATTGGGGCATGAAACTCAAGGACAAAGAAATGTCCCATAGCATGATTAGAGAGAAAATCTGGGAGGCCACTCCTTGGAGGACAGAGAGGGAGGTGTCTCAGAGGAAGCAGCTCTGAGGGGGAAGGGGTGCACTCTGAATTAAGTCACAGCTCAGGTCCATAGGAGCCTCACTTGGCTTGTGAAACCTTTGTGGTAGGTCAGATAAGCTAGATATGAAGTTTTGAGTTTAGATCTGGGGCTCCACGTAGGCATCACTTTTCGTAAATGATTTTTGGACAAGTTATTTACTTCTCTAAATTTTGGTTTTGCTATTTATGAAAGAGTAACAATATCTTATATGTGGAGCCCTTTGGAGAGTCAGGGAGGCAAGGTTTGTAAATTGCCTGTGCCAGGAAAGAAAGGCCGCCACCGTGTCATGGGGTGAATGGTCAGCTATCATCCCCACTGGAGGTCCTTCTGCCTCCTCTGTTCTCATCTCCTGCCCCTGAAGGAGCCCGTGTGCACTCCAGGCTCATGCATGAGAGAGCCCGTCTTCTATTAGGCTGGCTTGTTTGTGTGTCTGTCTCCTCACAGCACCGTCGCTCCTTCAGGTTACAGACTGTGCTGGTCAAACATGAAGCTCACACTCTGGGAACTGACTGTTCAGGGAATGATTGGGCGAACCAATGGGAGAATGGCTTTGTTAGGCTTGTTTTGCATAAAGGAGGAATAAGACTTAGCAGGCAGAGACTGGTGACTCTGGGTAGGTTGTGTGTTCAGGTATTGGTGAGAGGTAGGGTGAAGATGGGCTCTTTTCATAAGTGGAAAACTGAGATGTGGTTTTTGGCTTTCTAACATTTCTCTACAAAATCTGCTAGAAGATTCTTTGCTTGCTAAAGGACTTGGAGAGAGTACAAACCTTTTGAATTATAATTTAACAACAGAAAGAAACTTAAAGGATTGCTGACTTTTGATCCAATAATTCTACTTTTGGAATTATTTACTAAAGAAATAATTGAAAATTGCAGAAAGAACTTTTTTTTGTAGACAGTTGGTCATGGTAACATTTTGGAGTAGCAAATAATAATAATAATAATAATAATAATTATTGAGGGCCAGCAAGATGGCTCAGAAAGTAAAGGTGATTGCCACCAAGCCTGACAACCTGAATTTGATTCCTGGAACCCGTGTGGTGGAAGAAAAAAATAGACTTCTCAAAGTTGTTCTCTGAGCTCCACATGAACACCACGACACATGTGCCCTCCCCACTAAATAAATGAATGTTAAAAAGATTGAAAAACAAAAGACAAGTATTTATCAACGAGTACATTTTAGCGGGAATATTTAGATATGTTCACACACTAGAATAAGGTGTAGCCATTGAAACTGATGTTAACTAGGATCATAATCTCAAGGATAATATATATTATATATATATAATTAGTGATATATGCAAATATATGATATTTGTTAAATTACAAGAATAATGCACATATTTGACAGTGATTGCTTTCATATGTATTAAGAATGGTGATTGCTCTTTATAGTTTTCTGAACTTTCAATAAATACTTCTTTCTTTCATAATTAGGAAGCAAACTGCCCCAAATAAGCTCAGTTTCCACCATTCTTTTGCAATTAGACGAGGCTGCAGTTGGGCATAACTTTCCATATGCATTTCAGAAGAAAATACCATTGCTCTAGGGGCACTTACTCCATCTCATGTCTTCCTAGTGGCAGAAGAGGCCGGTGGGCTTGTGGACACATGGCAAAGCTCTCCCGAGCAGAGAGGTGGAAGCCGTGCTTGGGGCAGAGGCAACAGGTCCTCCGGAGGGAAGTGGGGACAGATTTAGAGAAAGTACACAGAAAACAGAAACGCGTGACAAGAACAGGGAATGGAGGCACACGAAGAAACAGAGAGAAAGACTGTGTCGGGGGAACGCAAAGAATTCCCCCAAATGCCTTTTGTTGCTGCAGGCCTCCTTGTGTTCTGGATAATAAACCAACAGGCACTTTGCTGTTATTTATTTAGCAATTGTAGCATTAAACAGTAAATAAATTGGCCAATCCACCTGACTTCTGTCTCCAGGAAGCACTTCTAATTTAAATTGGAAGCCAGACAAAGTTTTCTTCCCACGAGTTCCTGCCTCCTGGAGCAGCTGGTCTCCCCTGGGACCTCAGCCTTGCAGTCTGGACTGTGTGCGGTTGTTGTCTGCACACCAACACTCTGTGTTAACTGAGTACAGGGCCCTCTGAAGTCTCTCCCAGGGTGGTGCTACGTTTTTGTTTTTATATATCATGAACTGGGATTTACTGAGACTGGTGACATCCATGCCACTGGCATCTGTCACCTGCTGGCTGGCATCTTACCTCTACCTGTCACCTAAGCACTTGAAAGCATCACTTAATTTCTCAGGATCTCGGGTTCGTCAGGGGTAAATGAAAGTAGTCAGGCCCGACTACAGGGGCAGTATGAGTGACACACGTCCATCACCTCACACATACTTGGTGGTCCTCCACCGAATCCTTGTTCCGTTCATTGTCTTGCCTACCTTATGCCAACAATGATGCTAAATGATTTCCAGGGCTCCTGCCTGGTAATTTGGAGAGACAACTCCCATTATTTCCTCTGAATGCAATAAAGTTGTTTTGAGTACATCCTGATAAGTAATTGCTTCCCTTAATGATACTCCAGTGGAATACAATATGGAAACCTCTGAAGGTTTTTATTCTCGAAACTAATTTTTAAGTACAAGTGCTTCCAATTAGTCCTGGCTCCGTGTGATTTGTAGCATACCAAAAAGACTAGGGGTTCTAAATATAGAAATCAAAACACTTTGTATCCTCTGAAAGCCAAGTCAGAGAATCTTACACAAAAGGAGAACAAGCTTACGTTATTCTCCTGTGTAGCTTTGCATCACATCCTAGGGAATGCTTTCTCTCCAGCTAATAGGTATCTCAGAAAGGGGAATGTTCCTGTTAATGATTCATGCCTTGGGCTGGGGAGATCATTCAGTCAGTGAAGTGCCCACCTTGTAAGTGTGAGGACCTGAGTTCCAGCCCTAGCACCTATGGGAAGGGGATCACTCAGCCTAGCATACTTGACAAGTTCCAGGCCAATGAAAAGCCCTGTATCCAAAAGAGGTGGATGGTGCTTGAGGCAAAACACATGAAGTTGTCTTCTGGCCTACACATAAATGCATATACACATGCATACATACTCATACATATGTGAGCATCTTTCTCTCTCTCTCTCACACACACATACACACCACACACACGCACACACACAGAGTTCAGGGGCAGAAGTGCCTGTAATTCTAGCACTGGGGAGACAGAGACAGGAAAATCCTTACAGCTTGTCAGCCAGCTAGTCTAGACAAATGGGTGAGTTTGAAGTTGAGTGAGAGCTCTTGTCTCAAAAAATAAGGTAGAGAATAATGAAGGACGTGCCTGACGTTGACTTCCAACGGCCATATGCATTTGCGTGTGCGTGTGCGTGTGTGTGTGTGTGTGTGTGTGTGTGTGTGTGTGACACACATGAAAAATGGAATGAAGAGGCTGTCACATGACAGCTCAGGTTTCAAAGTAAGAGACAAAGACCCCCACCAATTAGTGGGAGGACTGTCAGGGGATTTGTGTCTCTGATGCCTTATGCTGGTAGAGAACACTTATCGATGAACATGGGACATAGCACACTTCAGGGATGATGACCTCAACAAGCAAGGGAGGGGCCGGAAAGTCAGGCAGGACACATTTGCTAGGACAGTCGTGATGCAACCGTGAGGCCCAGGGAATCCATATGTTACATGACAGGGAGTTGGAAGGAAGCTCACTCCCTTGTTTGTGCACATGCAACACAAAGGTGTTGTCCTCTTGGGCAGTTGCTATCTCTTGCACACCATTTCATTTATTCATGCATGCGAGCCAAGAGACATATGGGCATTGCACTCAGTGCTAGACATATACAACTGGGGAATAAAAAAAAAAATAGCCAATGGTCACCAATGAATAATTACTTGTGATTGTGCTAAGACTGTGAAAAATCAATACTCAGGGCCCCCCAGGGTCAGAGGAAGACCCAGCCTTGTCCTGCAGATGCCCCTGGGTCTGAAATAAGAAGGTTAGGGAGGGGCTGCCAGGTAAAGAGTGGTAGCAAAAGCTGCTGCTGGAGAGGAACAGAGGCAACTACTTCGGTAAATGCAGTATTCCAGTGCTGGGGAGGACCAGGGCCCCATCCCTCGGACTCCATCACTGCAGAGCCTCCTTAAGGCCTGGAGATTGAATCCTAAGGGTAATGGAGTTCACTGGACTGGTAGCATTTGAAGACTTCCCCAAATCGCTGTTTTTTTTTTACCTGAAGAAGAAGAAGAAAAAAAAAGCTTAAAGAGATGAGGGACGGTGCTGAGGGATGAACTTGGTTGGTTTCACTTGAACAAATAAATCACCAGTTGCTATTTATCTCCAATCAGCAATAGTCCCAGCATGCTCACCTGGGGTCAGTCTGGACAATAGCAGCCCACCCTGCCCCGCTCCATATTTGCCAGCCTGTAATAGCATCCTTATCAGAGGAAATCTCTCGATTGCTCCCCAACATAAACTGTTTGCTGGCCAGCCAGGGTCAGCAGGGCCCACTAAGCCCTCGGACCGACCCAGGTGCCCCTGTTTGAACTGCAGAGAGTTCAACAGAATTGAAGCAGCCAGGCCGAAGCGGTGATGTTTACCCAGACAGGTGAGAGGCAGGGACTGGAATTTCTCTGAGCTTGTGATTAGCACCTGCACGCGTCAATTCACCGACTGAATGGTCAAGCAGTGAGTGCCACCAAAAAGGGACAAAATTGCTTCCCCACTGCTGCCCTCAAAGAATCGAGCCATTTAAAACCAGTTCCACCTCATGCAAGGAAGGGAGCTTCCCATAGATTGCAGTGGACTGTGTGTGGAAAAAAAAATCCCCCTGGATTGCAAAACACACAAACAACATACATGGCTATCACTTTTTCTCATGCCTTTGAGGAAACAAAATAGCTTCTCTTGAGGGGAGAGGTGAGTTTAAGGGGTTAACTCTTTAACTACCCATTAGACAAGCTGCCTGGGCTGACAAGCCTGACGATTTCAAATGAGCAGTTTGGGCAGGAAAAAGTCCTCCTCGCCCACAGGGGTTAAACCATGGAACACACTGCAGAATCCCCCTTTTCTTTTGTTAATGGGAACTGACATTCCCTACAATCAAATGGGACAGAACTTAATCATATTCTCCATGACAGAAGAAATTAAGGTCTGTGGTAGAAGACATTATAATCTTGACAGAATTTTCATGCCTTCCAAAAGCCCAAATTACTCTGTTTACTAAAATCACATGTTGGCAGAGCTGTGTTTGAATGCTCTGATTGGGGGCCTGTTAATTCCCATTTCTTGGGGGAGGGGCCGCTTGTGTTATCCCTGGCTGACTGTCATTTGTTTTCCGATGTGCTTGAGCAGATAAGTGGCCGGTCCTCAACCCTTTGACTGGAAACTACCCCTGTGCCGGATGACTTCAGGCTTCGTCAGGGCCAAAGGCAGCAGCGAGCCCTGAGTCATGTTTCTTGTCACTAAGGCCCAGCATGCTTCTTCCTTCCAAAATGATCTGTTTGGGGTCCGGTAGCAGTGAGCTGCCAGGAATGTACTCGGTACCTGAGGTCCAATCTCCTTCTAAAAGAAAAAAAAAAAAGCCTAGTTAAAATGATGGAATCTGACACCTCTTGAAATCTAAAGGTAGACATGAAGTTACTTCATTTGGTACACAAAGTGACAATCTAAGTGTCCACAAGGGAGCTTGGTTAAGTTGACACAGTGGCCGGGCAGGATGGATGTTGGGCAGGATGGATGCTGGTGTCTAGCATGTTGGTGTTTGCTTAACAACTGATTCCCCATGTGTGATTTTCTGTGGTGTGACTACAGCCATCCAGGCCAATTTCAAGCTGTTGATGTGCTATCAACTGGCTTGCAAAACTCCTACAAATTTAACAACTGGCTCTCGGGAAGTCAGTATAAGTCCATTTCAACACAACCCTGCCTGTAGGATGTCCTCTTGCTCTTATCCCTGCACACACCTGCAGATCCACATACACCCAAGGCAGACTCTTCTTCTAAAAATGTGCAGTTGCAAGAGACACCGAGGCACAGCCTGGCAGGGAATAAAGAACCTGAAGTGTTACCAAGTGAACCGTCAGTGCGGACAAGAGAAAAGCTGGTATTTGATGATTTCCTGCCTCCCCATTGTCAAGAAGCCACAAACTCAAGCTTCGTTTTCCAAACGAATTTCTCACCAAATACTTAAAAAAAAAGTCAATTGAGGAGGAGAACGTAATTTTGTATCTTGGCCACCAGTAAAGCTAGCTTTGAAAGTTACCAATTTAAGAGACCGTTTTCAGATTTGGTCTGTGGGCAAATGAGTGGAGGCTATAATCAGGAGACCCTGCATAAGAGCAAATGGATTTGAACTGATTTTAACTCAGTGGGTAACAACGGCTCCAGCATTACGGTTTGAATAATCCCTTGCAAGGCTTCTTGGGGGTAGCTATGTTCTAAAAATGGTTGATTCATCTATTAGGTCAGTGTTCTCCATTAATCCACCATCTATTTTACAGGAAAAAAAACCACAACCACAATTGCGTGCAGCCCGTGAGATTTTTGATTTGAGTCCCTTGGTCAGTGGCCGATTAATTCTCTTTCGTGGACATGTCCAGAGTTGCGGCTTGCAAGCGAAGTCCCTTACAAAGAATTCTAATAGGCATCCTGCTGGGCTGTTGTTGTTCTTAAGTCACTTTTCATTTGCTTTGGTAAGAAACAGCAGTCAGCTGAAATGGTGGTCTCTTTGGAAGTGGCCTTTGCAAAGCTGGACAATATAAACCAACATTGGTCATCATCCATTGCAACTAATCCATTACAGTCCTTGTAACAGATACAACTCCTGACAGACATGGCTCCATCCATCCACAAACATGTCTCCTGGTACCCTTCTAGGACCTGGAAAGGTGGTTATATCATGATACACTGTGAAGAAATGATCTGTGTATCATCTTTTTTTTTTTTTTTTTTTTTTTTTTTTTTTTGCCTTGATTTCTTTATATACTGAAATTAGTTTCTGATTCTCACTTGGGGGAAAAAAATAATACAGTAGCCCCTAGTGGAAAACCTGTCTTCGGTTATATTTAGCAGGGAAATGAGTCAAACTACTGAGAGACTGCCAGCTTCATCATTATGGGACTATGCATTTTAATGGGACACAAGTTCGAAGGCCTTCTGGTTTGAGCGTTACGTCACACACATTTTATTTTTCCAAGGCCTGGAAACTAGGGAGATTTTCAAAGCCAGGTGTTGAGTGACCTCTGTTTCTTTTTGCTTCATTTTAATCACTTGATCCTTCTTACAGGCATCCTGGAGGATGAGGGTGTCGACACCAGAGCATTTAATTCGAAGGGCACCTCTATTTTGGAAGCTTTACATGATGACTTAGCAGAGTTTCCTCCTCTTAGGAGCTTGCTTAGGTAATTCAGGTTTGCATAAAGAGAAGCCTGGCTTTACATTTGAAAGCTACCTCTTGCTCAGTTCAGCTGGGACTTCTATAAGAAAATGGGAACCTGGATGTCTTTGTAGTCATGTCAGGCTGGTTTTTGGAAGGGGCTGGAATGGTTTAGCATTTTGGAGGACTATCAGGGCAGGCTTGCTGGGGGCCGTTTCTGGCTCTTGACCTTGTTTGCCCAAGTTTAAATCTTGGTGAAATAATAACTAGGCATTCAGCAGTTTATCATTTATCTTTCCCCAACCTGCCAGTCTTTATTCCGTTTGCTTTAATCTTCGGCACGGGAGGGTCTGCACACGACACCAATTTTCTCTTTAAATTTAATTTTATTTGATGTGGATGTGTGTTTTGCCTGCATGTGTGCCTGTGTGCCATGGTTGTGCAGTGCCTGAGGGGGTCAGCAGAGGGCGTTGGATCTCCTGGAATTGGAATCATAGACGATTGTGAGCTGTGGTGAGGGAGCTGGGAATTGAACCTAGGTCTTATAGAAGAGCAACCAGTGCTCTTAACCACTGAGCCATCTCTCCAGCTCCCAGCCCCCCACCACAAGTGTTTTTATATAAAGCTTTGGCACACATTGCCAGGAGCATCACTCCACTTTCTAGGAAAGAGACACCTGTTTACTGGCTCAGGACTACAGACTTGTGTCTCTGTCTTTATGGAAGAATGCTTTTTTATTTTTTCCAAAAGACATTCGTTACCTGGCAAAATGTTTCCAAGTTCTTAATGCTTAAATGTATTTGGGAAATGTCAAAGAGAGTGAAAAGCAAGCCTCCATCTTAAATACATTGCTTTATGATGAGAATGGGGAGTAAGAGGAGCATATAAATCATGACTAGTATTGAGTGTTGGGATTGTTTACTGTCCTCTGGAATTGGCCAGGGGCATGTAAGTCTGGTAGGATAGAATCTATGAGATGTAGAATGGATGCCGTGGTATTTATATTCTGTGAAACAGCTATGTTACATATTCTAGAAGGCAAAGGAGATGTAAGCTTTTCTTCCTCCCTTCAGTTGATAGAAAGTGGAGGGCAGAAAACCATTTTAGTAAACCTTGTCAAGCCGAAACAACACGCCCCGGGAAGGGTGGGCAACCTGGCAGTAGTTTATAGCAGATGCAAATGTTCTAAGGAAGTCCACTCTTTAGAACTTAAGTTTATACGAGAAATGGGAAGGAAATCCCTCAGACCCCTTTAGGGAGCCGCCCCCTGGGGCACCATTCAGGCCAAAGGCAGTCACTCTGGTTGTCTGATGCTGCCATTTTCCTGGAGCCTTCAATAAAGCAGGACACATCCGGATCCAGAAGGATTCTTGGAGAACAATTGTCTTGCTTTTTGCTGAGCCAGCATTTGTGGCAACAAACAGGAGAACAGGAAAAAAGAAAAGGAGAAAGGATTACTGTGAAATCGGCAACATCCCCATGGACAGATACGAGCACTTTAGAGGAAAGCCACACATCCTTCTTAAAGCACATTCGACGAATTCTGCAAAAATGGAACAGGAGGAAAGAACTCCTCCCAGACCCCGAATGTCTGCCTTGAGTTATGAGTATCAATAACATTAGCCGCAACTACAGATACAGCCGTTACTTGAAGGAGCATACAATTCTATTAAGACATAAAGTGTGCTGAAAATACTTGGGGGAAAGAGTACTCATAGCAACCACCCCCCAAATTAATTGTGCTTTGTTCAAGGTACTTACCAACCCATTTATTATTATTTTTTAAATTTCCTTAATTTTATGAAAAATTTCCTTGATCTTGCCTTGATCTTTGGTTCAAGGTAACAAAAAGCATCCATCTGGCACACTCATGAACTTCACATGTTAATTACTGAGTTCATTGTTTCTTCTTGGCATTTCATTCTTCACAATGTATCCACTCTCATCTCAGGAAACATGAAACCTTTTCTCACATGGATGAGGTGTTTTTTTTTTTTTTTTTTTTTTTATGTCTCTTCTTCATTTCTGTTTCCAATTGATCTTCCTGTCTCTCCCCACCCTGTGGGAGCCCAGCTGGGAGCCCAGCTCCCACATTTTAGGACAGGGTACTTTTGAGGAGAGAGGCATAAGAGATATTAGGTAGAAAGATAGAGGGGAGAGAAACAGATAGAAAAACAGGATAGCCTAGGGAGGGCCTGGCTCATTATCCACCTACCCACTCTGTCTCTTCTAAAGGGCCTTTTATAGGAATGCCAAGCGGTGGAGCAAAAGACCTCCTCCTAGCTCAGCCAAGTGTAGACCCTTCCAATCACCTAGTAACCACATACATGGTCAAGCAACCCTCTAAGGCAGCTCTGCTGGGTAAAGCAAGCTCAGATCTCAGTAGGAAACCTTTGTGGGCCTCCACACCACCCATTTTTCTTTTTTATTTATTGATTTATTTTGGTCTGTGCCTCTCTAACCACAGAGTAGAGTCATTCCTGGCAATGAAGCTCACTTGTTACCTTGTTTATAGGTTCTTCAGGTTTTCTTGGCTGGGCCACTAGCTTGGCATAGCCAGTAACAGGCTGCCATCTCTTTTGTACTTGTAAGTCCAGCAACCCAGACTGTGGGTTCTTAAGAGCGGATGTGCAGGGGTCCCCAAGTTACACACCCTCATCTGCATTAGTGCTCGCCTGATTTATAAAGACCCTCTAACAACATCAGAGCCAGGGTGGGATGGCAGCTTGATTTAGGCCACGGCCTAATAATATTTTTCTCTGCATTTTCAGTGCTTTTCACAATGCTGCGGGTGGTTTATTGACACGTTGGGTGATGCCAGACAGACTAGGCACACTCATGAAGCTGGCTAACCGTGCTTGGAGCAGTCTTAGAGACAGTGTACTTGGAGCAGTCTTAGAGACAGTTATCACTTATTTAGAACCAATCAGGGTAGAAATATTGACTGCCTTTCCAGACACTCTTTAGATCATGATGTTAGCTCTTTCTTATTTTATTTTTGCATGTTTTCAGAATTTTATGCATGGGTACTGTATTTACATAACTTCTACCCCCTCCGATGCTCCTATGTCTCCTCACTCCCTCTCAAATTCATGACCTCTTTAATCATTATTGTTTTATGTACACATACACACACACACACAGATGCACAGCCAGACACACATACACATGTATACACACACACACACACACACACACACACACACACACACACACACCCTGCTGAATCCATTTAGTGCTGCTCTTATGTATATGTGTTTAGGGCTGATCTCTTGGGGTTAGATAGCCTGTCAGGTGCTTGCCTCGAGAGAAGCCTGATTCTCCCTCTCTCAGCAGCCATTAATTGCTCGTACCTCAAGTTTCAAGAGTTTTAATTGGTTTCACAGAAGATTTGAAGCATCTCAGAAATGTCTTGCATCCTCCCATTATGCTAAGGCTACGGAGACAAGAGGCACAGACAGAGGATGTAAGAAAATGCCTATGCTGGACCAAGTTCCCTAAACCCTAGCAGCTCAGGGCTCTCCCCTCCACCCCCCCAACCACGTGGCCTCCTGTCATTAGCTACTTGCATTTTTCTATTTACTGTACTTCATTTGACAAATCATTAAAAATAGATAGCACAACACTGGCCTCGGGACTAATCTTTGAGCGGCCCCATTATTTTTAGCTCCCCATGTGGAGAATTGGCTATTTATTCCGGCGCTTCGGTTCCTCTCGGTTAAGAAGGCTTTAATCACGACAGAAGTTCACCTTTTACCCTACGGTTCCCGACTAGCCCGCCTGGCTTTAATAGCCTCCTATGAGAGAGACCTTCCCAACAGCCTTTAGAGAGTCTAAATAAATTATACCCACAGATTCCTTTTTATCTGCTGTTTTTAGCACACAATTTTCCCAAACAAAAAAAAAACCAGGCCAGAGTGCACGTTTGTCTCTGTAGGTGCTTTGAAATGCGTTTCTGTAGAGTTTCGCTGTCTTGAGGCTCTGTCAAGATGGATGGATGCTTGTCTGGCGCTGGGGCTGGGGCTGAAGAGGGCATCAGCAGCTTTGCCGAGAAAAACCCTGCCAAACAACGGATGCTGGGCTCTGAGACGCCAGGGAGTCAGCCTGCCGCATCATTTTTAGGGCTGGCTCTTTCGGAGTTCACTTTCTTCTCACTCCTGTGCTCGTAATACCAGGCCTCCCATGAATACCTTCTCGTAGGAAGCCTTCTTTCTTTTCTTTCATCTCTGTCCCTCTTTCGGCCCACAAAGCAAACACGACTTCTTTTTCCGCGAGGTCTTGTGGGTATGCCTTTAGTTTCCTATCATGAGCTGCTGTAGCACTTTTACGTAAGTGTGAGTTTTACTGAGAGTAGCTGGAGTTTTCCCGGCACCTGCTAGTGTGTGGGGCAGTGCCTTAGTCAGACTTTTTGGAACGGTGACAAATATCTGAAACCTTTAAAGTAGACGAGATCCATTTTGACTCCTGGTTTTAGCACGTGGTCAGTTGGCTCTGTTGCTTTGGGCAGAACATCATGTCGGAGGAAGCAAGAGGCAGAGAGAGAGGCAGGAAAGGGGCGGAGACAGGAAATGCTTTCAGACACGCCCCCAGAGACCTACTTCCTCTAACTCGACCTACCTACTACTAGCCATTTGTCTATGAGTTCATCATCCTTTGGTGAAGCTAGTACCCACAGGATCCAGTCACTTCAATATCTGAGATATTTAGGATATTAAACATAACAGTAGTAGAGAGGGTTGAGCAGTCATGGTTGCGTGCCGAATGTACTTCAGTGACCATGGGTAGGACGCTTATGCAAGCTTTTGTGTGTGTGTGTGTGTGTGTGTGTGTGTGTGTGTGTGTGTGTGTGTGTGTGTTTATGTTTTTGCTTTTGCCATGCTGAGGATTGAACTTAGGTCCTGTGCATTCTGGGCCAGTACCGTACCACTGAGCTACATTCTTAACCCAGGCTATACTTACAGAGACTCATCTTTCTCAACTATGTAATGGGTATACTATTTTGTACCTCCTAGAGGGACAATGAAGGTTAAGCCATAAAAATCCTGCTAATGATTCTTACAGTTTGATATTACATCACTTTTTGTTCCTGAATTGGAATGAGGTGACTTTCTTTCTACCTGCACACAAGGCAGAAATGAACCATGGATCCTACCGTAAGACTGTGGAAGTGGTTGGGATATTTGTGACTCTGACACTGTGCTATATTTATGCTGATTGCTCTGTCTTCTCAGGTGACTATTAAAGATTAGTCACCATTTTTAGGACATCTGTATCGATAACCAGAAGGCAGAGAACATTGTGGAAGAAGGGGTGGAAAAAGGAATGAGCCAGAGGGTGGGTGGGTGGGTAGGGTAACTAAGAAGTGATGTCTTCCAGCCATGACAGGCATAGATATTGCATTCATGAAGTCATCTGCACAAGATCTATAGAAGACCAAGCCAATCAATTTTCTAGTATGGTTGGGAGAGGGGCTCATGATTCCCTATCACAAGGTGAGCAGATATTGCCGGTTGATGGCTTTTGGGGTAGGAGGTGTTAATGTTCTCTGTGGTTGTGGCCACTGGTAGGTTGCCTACGTTCCAGTGGATCGCCTCATATTCATACGCATTTGGGCAACACTAATTGGATTCAGTGGTTTATAAAAACAAACAAACAAAAGACATGCAGAGGAAAGGGAGATACTATGAGAGGCAGTTTGGAGAAAGTTACATGTATAACATTGTTAGAGCATAAAATTATTCATTTAAAAATTAGTACTGCCGGGCGACAGTGGTGCAGGCCTTTAATCCCAGCACTCGGAAAGGCAGAGCCAGGAAGATCTCTGTGAGTTCAAGGCCAGCCTGGTCTACAGAGGAGATCCAGGACAGGCATCAAAACTGCATAGAGAAACCCTGTCTCAAAAAACCAGAAAAAAAATTAGTACCATTTTCACAGTTCTTACAATGTAATGACACAGTTCATATTTGGTTTCAGTTATCCCTCAGAATAAGTCCTTAGTAATGAATTTTCATTCCCATTTTACAGGTAATGAGATGGAAGCTCACAGGTTCTAGAACAAGGTTATTGCGAGACTAAACAAACATCAAAGCCAAGTGTGGGCTTAGGGTCTTGCTCCCACTGTGGGATTATACTGGAGTCTTTGACTTGAAAGATGCTGTGATATTTAATATTGATTGTTTACCCAATAGAATCTAGAATCACCTAAGAAACAAACCTCTGGTCCTTTTGCTGAGGCAGTTTCTACGTTGGTTAATTGAGGTGGGGAGACTCACCCTGACTGTGAGGTGGTACCGCTCCCTGGGCTGGGAGTCCTGGACTGAATAAGAAGCAGAAACCAAGCTGAGCAGCGCTGATCACTCTGCTTCTTGACTGTGGATGCAATGTGACCAGCTGCCTGCCTCATGGCTTGTGCGGCAGTGTCTTCCCTGAATGATGGATGGTACCCTCACACTGTGAGCCAAAATGAATCCTTCCTTCCTGAAGCTGTTTTTCAGACACATTTTGCTGCCGCAACTAGAAAAGTAAGAGAGGCTGGTCACAAGAAGTGATATGGAGGGTTTGATATATATTTTCATTAGTTCACTGAGAATTCCATACATGCATACCATGAACTCTCATCATATTCACTCTCACTCCCCCCCCCCAACGCTTCCCCAGATCTACCCTACCCCTACTCACCCTGACTCATGTCCTCTTTTAAATTTTGTAACCCACAGTCCTATTTCTGCTGCCCATGAAATCATGGGCATGGAGTGCCAGCCACTGGAGTGTGGTTTGATGTACGTAGGAACACACCCTTAAAGCAAATGACCCTCCCTTTCTCAGAAGCCACCAACTGCGCTGCTAGGGCTGGGGACTCATGATGTCCTCCTCCTGGAATGTTGACTACTCCATCTTATCAGGCAACCACAGCTATTGCGTGTTCATGAAGGCAGCACTCTGCCATGTCTGGAAGACACTTTCACTCCCATCTTCCCCAGTGTCTGGCGCTTAAAACCTTTCCAACCCTTCTAACATGACAATCCTGATCCTTGGTGAGAGGGAGTTTTAAAAAAAAGCATTCTTGCATCAATGTTTGAGAAAGAGTTTGCTTGTAATAAAGGCCCAGCAGCAGCAGCAGCAGCAAATGCAAATGCAAATGCAGGCCTCTTTATTTTTGCTTCTGCAGGGACATATAATAGCAGGTTATTAAAAAACAGCCAATTAAATAACCATTCTGGATAAAGAATTGGGACTTTGTGCTGACTGACGTCAGAAGTTCTGGTGTAGAATCTTGACAAGATTCCCCTACTGACTCAGCAGCTGGTGAGATCTGGTTTGCTGCTCTGCCCATATATCCATCTTTCCTGGTACAGTTGTCCCTGGACAGGGAAGAGAGAACCTGCTGTGGCAGGCACATCTGGTCTTGACAAAGACAGCATCACTTTGGCTGGTCCCTTCTATCACAAGTAGTTGTGATCATCCAGTTGGACCAAGATGGATGAGAACATTAACGGTCCTAAAAACCATTCTGGAATCCCACAGAAGGGACAAGCTGAGCAGGGCCCTAAGCCCATGGAGGCCAGAATGAAAAGTGCTGCATTCAAAGGCTGCACCTTTGCCTTGGCCTAGGTGGGCATTGGGTGCATGCTGACCTGAGGCCTTTTATGCAGACTGGAGTGTTTGGGCAGGCACTGTCCTTTAAGACTTCATTCCAAATGGAAACTTTAGACCATCCCATACCTGTTGAGTTTGGTCTGGTCTAAGGGAAGAGTTTCTCAGCTCCAGCCTATTGACATTTGGGGCAGGCGATTCCTTTTGAGCAAGTCTTGTTCATTGCATTGTCGGATATTTACCAGACTTCCTGGTTTCTACCTACTCTTCGCCAATAATATTTCCTAACTGTGACAGCTGTAATGTCAGCAGATGTTGTTGAATGTTCCCTGGGAGGAGAATAAAGTTGGCCCGGATGGGGAAACACTGCTCTATGGGCACTGGCTTGTGACCAGTCTTTTTAGTCTGGTCAGAGCCAGCTAGGGAGGCTTGGTTTAGTGACATATTTCGTGTTCCCAGTATACTCATCAGTCAGCAGCTAGAATGGGTAGTTTGTAAGCAACAGAAAGTTATTCCTCACAGTTATAAGTGCTGGGAAGTCCAAGACAGAGGCACCAGTGAGCTCGTCACCTGTAAGGACTTCTCCCTCTGTGTGGAGGTCTAGAAGCATCCTCACCTGAATGAGGGATGAAAGGGCCTCAAAGACATAAGCTAGTTTATGCTGGCCCCTGTGTAAGGCATTCTTCATTGATGAAAGCAGGGTCTTATGACCTAATCACTTCTAATAGACCACCACCACCTCCACAACCACCACCACCACCTCCACCACCACCTCCACCACCACCACCACCTCCACCACCACTACTACCACCTCCACCACCACCACCACCTCCACCACCACCATCTCCACCACCTCCACCACTTCCACCACCACCTCCACCACACCACCACCACCTCTACCACTATCACCTCCACTACCATCACCACCTCCACCACCACCACCTCCACCACTACCACCTCCACCACCACCTCTACCTCCACCATCACCATCACCACCACCTCTACTTCCACCACCACCTCCACCTCCACCTTCACCACCACCACCACCGCCACCACCATCACTGAGGTTAAGTTTCCATGTAAATTTTCTGGAGGGGGCACATTTAAAATGAATATTCTCTGGTAAAGTAAATAGCTCAACAATCCCTTCATGCTTGCTCTTTCCAAACTTTTCAAAGTTATACCACATTAAGAATTTGCTGGGGTGGAGAGATAGCTCAGTGCTTAAGAGTGCTTGCTACTATTCCAGAGGACTCAATTTCAAGTACCAGTACCCATGTCAGGTGGATCATAACTGTCTGAACTCCAGCTCTAGAGAATCTAATGCCATCTTCTGGCTTCCATGGACACCCACACACACATCACACACACACACACACACACACACACACACAAATAATAAATCTTTAAAAAGGAGTTTGTTATGTATCTTTCTAGTGTATGTCCTACTATTATTTACATATACATCCATCTGTGAAAAATGCATTGTTTTAGGAGTTATTTAAAATTTTTAATGAACATTTTGGAGAGATGACTCAGTGGTTAAGAGTACTAACTGCTTTTCCAGAGGACTGAGGTTAAGTTCCCAGCACCCACATGGCAGCTAACAACTGTCTATAACTGTAGTTCTAGAAGATTTAGAGTCTTTTTCTGGCTTATGTGGGAACTGCATGTACGTGGTGCACAGAGAGCATGCAGGTAGAACACCCATGCATGTAAAGAAAAATGAGGTCTCAAAAAAATTTAATTATTTTATATGCTACTTGTTTTTCTTGTAAATGTCTTTCTTTCAAAATGTTAGACTGTTGAAGTCTTTCCACATTCTTAAAACCCAAGTTGATTAGGAGTTGAAAACTTATAATTCACTATATGAATCTATATTTTATTATCTAGTTCCTTCTTATAGAAATTTATGTTGTTACCCATTTTTTTTTCTTCTACAAACAATCTTGAAATGAACAACCTTGTAACTTTCCTGGGAATTTCTCTAGTGTGTGTAGCAAACAATGAAACTGGCAGTTCATCCGGCATAGACATTTGAAATTTCACTAGGTAATGAAAGTTTAAATATTAATATTTAATATTGATATTAAATAAAATATAAGCATATTACAAGGGAATATAAATGTTCTCTACAATTGGTTATATTCCCGTTATATTCCCAATAGCAGGGATTAGAATTGCTACTTCTGTGTGCTCTCAGGTGGGGTGGATTAAAGCTCCTTTCTCTTAGTTGACTTTTGATCAACAGTAGGTAGGAGTTCCCTGGACTGGGTGGAGCTTTTGAAGAATTACTGTTTTAGGCTTATTTAGAGAGAGAGTGTGTGTGTATGTGTGTGTGTGTGTGTGTGTGTGTCCATGTGTGTGTCCATGTGTGTTTGTCTCTCTGTGTGTGTATGTCTCTCTGTGTCTGTCTATGGGCATCTCTATCTCTGTGTCTCTGTGTCTCTGTCTCTGTGTCTCTGTCTCCGTCTCTCTGTCTCTGTCTCTCTCTGTCTCTGTCTCTCTCTGTCTCTGTCTCTGTCTCTCTCTGTCTCTCTGTCTCTGTCTCTGTCTCTCTCTGTCTCTCTCTCTGTCTCTCTCTCTGTCTCTCTCTCTCTCTCTCTCTCTCTCTCTCTCTCTCTCTCTCTCTCTCTCTCTCTCGTGTGTGTGTGTGTGTGTGTGTGTGTGTGTGTGTGTGTGTGTGTGTGTGTCTGTATCTTGCTGGCCAGTGCAATTTGGAGATCTCTCTACCATAGAAACAACAAGCCTTTCAACCTGGAAGCTGGCCTCCCTCTGACCACAGTATGAAGCATTTTAAGTGGTAAGAGGGAGCTAAGGAAAAGGGGAATAAGAGATTCTGGACTCTCCTGATTCCGCCGAGTCTCTGGTGACTGCCCTGCTCTGACTGGAACATGGCAAATACCTCCTTTCACGGTTCCATTGACTCCTGCTCCTCTTTGATGTCTCTATTTGAGCTGGGCCTCTCTCTCACACATAATGAAGTTTTCTTCTCTTTCCTCTACTGTTCTATTCTCCAGTGTGTGAGAACTGATGCAAATACATTATTTAGTCTCCCTGCACTCCCTTATCCTTCCAAACATCTCCTCTGTGCCTGGCTCGTCTCCCCAACTCGCTGATCCCTTTGCAGTCGTCTTATTTCTGATGTACTTAAAGAATTTAATATTATTTGTTGTGTTATCATTGGCTGTTTGTTTTCAAACACCATTTTTAATCCCTTCTAATCTATACTTTACATCTCACCTGCTAAAGTTGATTTTTCTGTAAGCCTCATACGGGAATGGATTTCAGTGTTATGAAAATCCCTTTTCTTTGGTCTCAATAAACTTCTGAACCTGAATGCCTTTTTTTTTTTTTTTTTTTTTGACCATGTTTTTATTTTCTTGGTTCTGATTATAGGTTGAAAATTTGGAACTTCTCTCTTTCAGGGCATTTTACAAGACAGAAATATAGGAAGACTGGTATATACTGCCTAGCTGTAGATGAGTAAGGGAACACATGAACGTACATTTCTTGATGTTTTGATATACCGCTGCCCTGTGTGCTACTGGTAAAGTCCCAGTGGCAGTAGAGAGACCTGTTGGGACAGTGGGTCAGTCAAGTAGCCACCTTCCTTCCTTTGATAGGCCAATGAGATTCTCTTCTTTGGGGGATGTATGAAGTCATAGAATTGAGCCAAGAGAGTAAAAACATCAACGCAGGTTTTCTGATAAAAAGGTCAGCGTGCCTTCTCTTGTCGTCCTTGTTGATTCTTTCTCTGCAGAGCCACCTAGGTGTCCCAGTGCCTCCATCCATCCTTGGGTAGCTCCATGCTCTTGTCCAGCTCGGCAATCTCCTTTAACAGGTTAGATGACACACACTTCAGACTAGTTGGGTAACCTTATATAATAGGTTAGTTGATGTGCACTTCGGACTAACGGGTATTTTATAAGGCACTGAGGCTCTGCCTAGTTTTCCCAAACTCATTGTATAGTGTCTACTATTCATATTGTATAGTGCCTATGATTCATATAGTATAGTGTTTATTATTTAAGAAAAACAAACTCAAGACGCTTTGTTTTTTTTAGTGAATATTTTAATTCTTTATTTTCTTATAAGAACTTTTTTCTTTATTGAGAAAATTTTTTTTTCATTTTACATACCAACCACAGATCCCCCTCTCATCCCTCCTCCAGCTCCCTCCCAGCCTTACCCCCCAACCCACCTTCATCCCCTTCTCTGAAAAGGTAAGGGGAGTCAACAAAGCCTGGTACATTCAGTTGAAGCAGGATCAAGCTCCTCCCCCCTGCATCAAGGCTGTGCAAGGTGTCCCACCATAGGTAATGGGCTCCAAAAAGCCAGTTCATGCACCAGGTATAGATCCTGATCCCACTGCCAGGGTCCCTTAAACAGACCAAGCTACACAATTGTCTCACTTATGCAGAGGGCCTAGCCTAGTCCCATGCAGGCTCCACAGCTATGGTCTAAAGTTAATGAGTTCCAGTTAGCTTGGTTTGGTTGTCTCTGTAGATTTCCCAGTCATGGTCTTGAACCCCCCTCTTGCTCATAGAATCCCTTTTCCCTCTCTTCTACTGGACTCCTGGAGCTCATCCTGGTGCTTGGTTGTGGATCTCTGCATCTGCTTCCATCAGTTACTGGAAGAAGGTTCTATGATGACAGTTAGGGTATTCACCAATCTGATTACCTGGGTAGGCCAGCTCAGACACCCTCTCCACTATTGCTAGTAGTCTAAGCTGCGGTCTTCCTTGTGGATTCCTGGGAATTTCCCTAGCACCAGGTTTCTCCCTATCCCCATGATGTCTCCCTCTATCAAGATATCTCTTTCATAGCTCTCCCACTCCGTCCCTGTTCCAGCTCGACCATCCTGTTTCCTTATGTTATCACCCCCTATTTTGTTTTTATTTAATGCCATTCTTTAAAAAAATTAGTTCCTTGAGAATTTCATAAATGCATTTTGATCATATTCATCCTCCAGTCCCAACTCAGAATTCTACTTTTTTTTTTTTTTTTTTTTTTTGGTTTTTCGAGACAGGGTTTCTCTGTGTAGCTTTGCGCCTCTCCTGGAACTCACTTGGTAGCCCAGGCTGGCCTCGAACTCGCAGAGATCCGCCTGGCTCTGCCTCCCGAGTGCTGGAATTAAAGGCGTGCGCCACCACCGCCCGGCCTTGTTTTTTTTTTTAAACATACTTTAGTGTTTATTTTTTTCTGGTGATAGATCCTTTAGAGTCATTCATTGCATGCATATTTTCTTTTCTAAATGTTTTTATTAGCATATGTTGATTATATATAACTATGTGTTTATTATGACACTTTCTTATATGTACATATGTATTTTGATGTTATTCATCTCTGACAGGGTTAGCCTCTATGTCCCACTCCCAGTTAGGGTTTAACTCTATTGTCTGAGACCCAGAACTTCTGATTTTCCTGCCTCTGTTTTTTGAAGGCTGGAATTCCTAACATGTGCCACAATGCCCAGCAACAAATGTTCTCTTTTCCTTCATTGAGCATAGCTCTAATAATTTCTCCGAATAAAATCTGCTATCTTATTCCATTTTTTATTAATCCTGTAATATTTTCCCCAGTTTTTCAGTATGTTAAGTATTTTAAATTATATTCCAGACATTGAGAATTTCATGTTGTGGGGTTCAGGCTATGTCACAATCTTCTCAGAGCTCCTCGTTTTAGTAGGCAAAGACTTTGGCTGAACTCAAAACAGAAATCCATCTTTTGGGTGGCAGCTGAAATCTCAGTTCAGTTGTTTCCCCGCTTAGCTGATCTAAAGCACCAAGATGAGGTGGTGCGGGGTCCCCAGGGATTTGCTGCCTTTTCATTCTCCAGTCCTGAAGAATAGGCTCTTCTGTTAAATCAGTTAAAGCCATAAAAATGGGAAACACCCGTGACAATATCTTTTATCCTGTATTGATTTCTTTCTGGAATCGGCCTGCTTTTATTTACTTTCTAGAGCTTCCATGTAGTTGTTTGTGTTATTTTGTCCAGAGTTTATAGTTGTTATCCTCAGGTTAGTCAACTTGATAGGGGTGTTTTCAGCTACCCTGGATGGAAGTCTCAGTCCTGTGTTTTAAAATACCAGGTCTACGTGCATGCATAGAACAATTTTTAAAAAGATTTGTTTGGTTTTGTTTCACATGTGTGAGTGTTTTGCCTGCATACATGTAAGTGCACCACATATGTGCAGTGCCCAAAGAGGTCAAAAGAGGACATTGGATCCCTGAGAACTGGAGTTACAAATGGTTGTGAGCTGACATATGGATGCTGGAGAGCAAACCTGGTGCTCTGGAAGAACAGTCACTACTTCTAACTGCTGAGTCATCTCTCTAGCCTCATGTGTCACAGCTTGGATTCCAGTCCTGAACACTCTTTTGAGTGCCCAGCATATGCAGGCAATGGCCTACTCTTCATCTCCATTTGGATATGTAACAGGCATATCTGAAACACAATATGCCTAACATGTTTATTTTGATTTATTTATGATGAAAGTCCTTTCTTACCTCCATCCAGTAAGAGGAATACCATCTTCCTTGATGATGACTCAGATGTTATTTACTTACTTATTTCTTGAGAAAAGGTTTCATGTAGGCAAAGCACCCATGGTTTTGTGCGTTCGAGGAAAGAATTCTTCAAACTGAGCCATGTCCTCAGTTCCAGTCAGTTTGGAATTGCTATTTCTCACTAATCCTTGACCTACCAGGAGATCCTGTTGGATTTACATGTACCACATCCTTAGAATTAATTGACTTTGAAGTGGGAGAGATTGCTCAGAGGTTAAGAACACTGACTGCTCTTCTAGGGGACCTGGGCTCAATTCCCAACACCCACATGACAGCTCACAACCATCTGTAACTCCAGTTCCAGGGGTCCAATGCCCTCTTCTGGCTCCTGTAGGCACTGGGCACGCAAGTTGTATACAGTCATACATGCAGGCATAACACTCATACACATAAAATAAAAGTAAAAGTAAAAAAAAAAGAATTAGTTGGTTTCTCTTCATCTCTAATATTACCCCCTGGCCACTGTTAACCTCTCTCCTTGATAAATGCAAAGCTCTTAACCTTGGTCTTCTGTGAATCTACCCCACATCCATTTCAAACTATTTGTATTGTACCATACGCGGGGTATTCTTCAAATACAAATCACAGTATGTGATTCTTTGGATGGAATTCTTTGAATGATTTATATTTATTACTCATACATAAATTTGAAGTTCTGTACCATTGTCCATACAGTCATCTGATTTTTGTCTACCTCTCCAACTTGTCTTGGCCATTTTTCTCACTGTACTGCCCCTTTTCCTACTTCTGAAGCAGTTCTCAGTCCTTCTCATGCCTGGGGGTTTTGCACTTACCAGCCTTTTGACCTGGAATTTGTTTTTTTCCCAAACCCCTTGGTGGTATGGACGCCTTCTCACCTTCCTGCTAGATTTCAAACACTCCCCTCTTTAAGTGACCTTTTCAAATCAGTCTGCAGAATTACCCTGTCTCATCACCTTGTTTATTTCCCTCCTGGTGTGGGTCGTATTTGTAATGATTTGGCTCATTTATTGGCTTGCCGCCTTCCCTTCCACATTTGGAGCCTGAGCTCTATGAATGCAGAATCTGATTCTGTCTGGGTCGCGCTTCTTCAGTGCTGCTGTGGTTCCTCTCTGGTGGAAGGTGCCCAGATATGGCCGGCCCTTGAAAGAATGACTGAAAGGAAACAGGAATGCCGAGTCATCACCCCTCTTTGGTGTATTACCCTCTTAACTAAGCCTTTTCTCTCTTCTGGCACATTATGCTGGGAGGTTTTGGTTTTGGTTTTCTTTGGACTGTGATTTGCTCTATTGATAATAATCCCCTCTGAGATTTTCCCACTCATACTGTAATGAATTAGCTGATGGTGTTGGGGGAGACTTCTCTCTTCTTAGGGTACTGTTTTCTACATGTGATATAAGGAATCAAATGACAATTGGCACTTGACCATATTGTAAGCATTAAGTAAATTCCCCTCTTTCATTTCAAATGAAGTTCTGTGTTGAACTTCAAGTGGATCCATTGATAGCAATGTGGTAGATCCATGGCCCAGCCAATCTCACACGACCCCATGAGACTTGTATTTGGGTTCTGAGGTCTTCAGAATACAACCAGGGAAATGTGATTTTTTTTTTTCAAAGTCCAAGCAGCCTCTCATTTTGTAATATGATCAATTTTTATATGGTGAGCCACAGATTGAAATCCTGTACTTTCTACTATGGTAAAATATAATTAATACTTATATACTATATATAAAAATATTTATTCTTGATACACAAATTGAGGCAAGAAAATGTAACTTTTAACCTAGCAAAGTAAGTAAGAGTTTATATAATATAAATGTACCTCCAATGATCTCCACAGTATTTTTTAAATCCTTTGAGAACATCATTTTGCCCCCTATTAGTTGGACAAAGCAGAAACTTGGGCATCATAGGCCTGGAGCAAGGGACTGTGTGCCTTCCCACTCTGCAAATACAAGGCATGGAATATCACACTATAGTACTGTCTTGGGTATTCATTAAAGAAGGAGAGCAGGCTAGTGGTAAGAACCATGACAACATAGAAGGATGGCTCATGTTTCAGCTGGGATGGAGGTTGCTGTTAATTAATAGCTCAAACATATTTCATCTTTGGAACCAGATCCTCTGCAGAGACTAAATCAAGACATTTTTTCCTTCATATGTACCTATGGTGCTAAGAGAACATGCCTTTCTAAAATGCACTATTACCTTTGAGTCTTCTAGGTGCTTTACACAGTCTCAGCTCTCCTGGTTCTTTTGGACCACATCCAATAGCAAAATGAGATGGTGTTCATCTTCTGCTTTGCCTTGTGTAACTTTGGGAAGAGCAAAAGCTTCTTGAATCCAAGGAGGGTACATTAGTCATTTGTCTCATAGCTCTGAAAAATACCCGAGAAAAACAAGTTAAGGCAAAGAAGATTTATTTTGGCTCATGGTTTCGGGGCTACCATCTGTCATGGTACAGAAAGGTTGTCACGAGTATGTGCACAGGTTTCTTCATTTCACCACATCACAGTCACAGTCAGAAAGCAAAAGGCTATGCTAGAACTGGAGACTGAGAGCTTTACAAGGCCCATCTCTGTGGGCATGGCCCCTATACTTCATGTTCCCAATTTTCTATAACACTAAACCAGAGCTGCCAGCCAGGGGCCAAGTGTCAACACACACAGGCTACAGGGAGGACATTTCATATTCAAACCATAGCACAATATTAAGATGGCCTCAAATTCCTTGACACTGTGCAATTAAACACATGTTTAGAAAAGCAGTTTCCTCTCTGCAAAAGCAAGATATGTTTATTTAGAGGACTGAACAGCAGTAGATGATTCATTCCAAAGGTCTACTGGGGTGGCTGCCTCAATTGTCTTTCTGAATTTTTCTGGTCTAATTCTTTTCCTTTTTTTTTTTTTTTTTGAGACAGGGTTTCTCTGTGTAGCTTTGCACCTTTCCTGGATCTCACTCTGTAGACCAGGCTGGCCTCGAACTCACAGAGATCCGCCTGCCTCTGCCTCCTGAGTGCTGGGATTAAAGGCATGCGCCACCACCGCCGGCTCTTTTTCCTTTCTTAATGACATTCTGTCCATAGTGATTCTCACAACTCATAGAGATCTCCATGTATCTTTTCCCCCGAAGTTTTCATTCCTTGAATGAATATTTTGAATTATATTTTTCTATCATACTTATCACCAGTTCAATCATCTACAACTCTTCAAAGGATATGCTGGTCATTAAATTACAACTGGAGTCTAGAAAGCCTTTCCTTACTCTAACTTTATGTTCATAGCCATGTTGGTGGATATCTGTGGGAGGCAGAGGTGTTGGAAGGAGAAATGACCCAGAATAACAGTGTATCTACCTTGATACAGGGAGTTTGAGTAAGTCTCATACTCATTTAGACACTATTAGGATATTGGTTGATTTTATTATTTTTATCTGGCCGATTTAAGACACCTTTTCTCTCTAGAGCTCTGGAGCTTTCTCATAAGGCTCAGATAGACTTATATTTCCTGCCTGAATGGAGGCAATACTCGTATTTTTGAAAGCCATTCTGTTTCTGTGCCTTCAATCCTATAATGGTATATTTACTGCCAAAGATGATGTTGTATTTGAAATGCAGGTAAGAACTACACATTTTAAAAGGAACTTTGGTTTCTGAATCTTCTGTGGCTATTATTTTTCATCTGGTTCCTTCCAATCATTGCTTCACAGAGATCTAAATCAATGATTGACCAATGTTGACCAAATCAGGCCAAATCTGCCCACCACTTGTTTTTGTTGATAAAGTTTTATTGTCAGACTTACATGTTCATTTTTAATATATTAATTGCTTTTGACTGTAAAGACAATATGCAGTGTAGAGTAGATCCTGTAATGCTTAAAATATTTATAGACAAGTCTTTTATTATCAAATTTGCTAGCCTGTGGTCTAGACAATCACTCAGAACTTGCAGATAATGAGACTAGTATGCTCAGTGTTCACTCTATTGGTGAGCTTTTGGCATGAGTCAACAACCCAGTCAACAACTCAATCAGTAGCCCATCTTTATTCACTTCTTAATCTGCTTCTTGTGGTTGTGTTCTTTTAACTTATAGACTCTCCCTACTCCCAACATTCCCTACTTTTGGTGCCATTCAGATATCTTCCACAGAATGAGGGTAGATCTTTGCTGTTACTGTGCTTATCTCCTGTAGGCTATATTCAGTTGTGCAAATCAGGTAACCAAGTCCTCTGTCAACTCTATACACCTGTTGTATCATAACCTACCTCAGATGTGAAGATCCAGACACCCACACCCCAATAACGATAATGATCAACATCTTTTCAGCAATATCAGACATCATGCTAAGCATGTAACCTGTAGCATCCTTTTATCATGTTGAAATCAAGGCATTATACTTATATCTTTTAGACTGAAAAGTAAATACTAAGTAGTTAATATGTATCCATGTCATAGAGATAGTGAATAGAAATGGTTAAATTAGAATCCAGTAGTATGCCACTTTAAGGTCATGGCATTTTCTACCATCCTCATTCCAAGTGATTATCTGTCTGTCTGTCTGTCTGTCTGTTTCTCTCTATCCGTCATCTATTTTCTATCTATTTGTCTATCTTTATCTATCTATCTATCTATCTATCTATCTATCTATCTATCTATCTCTCTCTCTCTCTATCTATCCATCCATCCATCTATCTATCTACCTATCTGCCATCTGTCATCTACTTTTTGGTTAGGGGATAGTCACTAAGGTGGTAAATAGGAGAGTTACCCTTTTATATGTGTATATGTATGTATATATGCATCTATATTCTATACACACATAGAGTATATATACATATGTGTACACACACATAATGTCAGAGTATCATCAAAAGCTATTCTTGTGCATATTGTCTCACATAGTTGATGTCAATCCTCACAACTTATTTGGATGTAAGTTTCCCCTGGGCAGGACTTTGACTTAATGTCGGGTGCAACCTTAATGCCTGGTGCAGTGTTTGACACACAGTGCTTTTGCTTAAATGAGCAGGATGGCTTTTCAACCCTTTACAATCTTTCTTAAGAACTAGTGACTCATGATTTTTTTCTTAGCTCTTTCTTCTTTGTGCTGTCTTTATAACATGCATGTATTTCTTATGATAAAGGAACTACATGTTCCTATTTTCCAAAGATAGTTAAAGTTTGCTTCTGTTCATTTCATATGGTTATTAGAAGGACTAATTTTTGTCCTCAGAATTGTCTTGGTTAGGTGGATAAATTATGTGGTCACACACAAAAACACTGCTGAGCATGGAAGAGTTGAATTTGGGAGCCTGGCAGAGAGGGTTATAATTAGAGTTTCTGGGGCCGGACTACTGGGTTTGAATGCCTGCATAGCCATACACCTGTTGTGTATCTGAGGCCAGTAAATTAACTTCCTTGTGATTCCATTCTGTCTTGGAGGCAAGACAAAGATTTACCTTACAGGATTGCTGGTGAGATTATTTGTAACGGTGCACCATCCATGCAGCAAGTCCGGTGTCCTTAGAACAACTGTGAGCAGCAGTTATTAAGAGTACTCCATCCCATGATCCTAACCCTAATAACACGTACAACTTACCAAAAGACAAAGCACTGGGGCCTTTGTTAGAAATACCTATCCTCTGGTGATTCCTAAAATCCAAATCAAGTCCACAAATCCCCCTTTTTTCAACCCTGTCCCCTCTAAACACAAGCTGAGGAGCAGCAGGAACTTATGGGACCAAAAATAGTCCTTGAATGGCAGGAATGGTTTCCTCTGAGTCCCCACAGGCCTTCTGAATTGTGAGCTTCTCCTTTGGTTGACCAAGTCTTTTCAATCTCTGAATTCAAGGGAATCAGGGTGGGGTTTGCCCCTGAAAGTCTGCTTCTAAACTTACTCACTGTATCTATATCTTAGTGGGAGTAGCCCCACAGGAGAAAAATGTCCCTTGTACAGCTGCCTCTTCCTGGTATCACATTTGTGTCTTAAAGTGAGCACATTTGAGCAATGCTGAGTTTAGTTAAACTGGACATGCAGACTCGGCTTTAAAAGGCTCCATGAGGGAGAAAGCACCAGCCTCTCAGCATTCCCTGTCCTTCTGCACAGCAATGTTTATTAGACCCAAAGATGTACTCGACTCCAAAACATTCATATGGGAAAAATTGAAGAATTGTGATTAAAATTGATTTTTTTCCCGTTGGGAAGTTGGAATCAAAAATGGTTACCTGCTCATTTATGAAACAGATTTATTCTGTTGACACGGAAGCTTGTTTGAAATGTAATTGAATTTCTGTTACCTAATGGAAGGTGACAGTTAACAGTATTTATTTTCCATTTGTGTCTCAGCAGATAACATAACACAATTTTGATTTGTAGTTAGCTTTGGAATCTGAGATTGTTCTATCTCTGTAATTGAAAAGATGAGAGTGTGATGGCCCCAATGCAATCCTGTTTTTGTTTTGTTTTGTTTTTATACAACCAGCAAAGGAAGCTTTAATACAGTAAACAGCCTCTTCCCCGTGCTGCTAATGGTTCTGTTCAGATCTGCTGTGAATGTCCTGTCTCTCTTATTAGGCTCTGACACATCTTTCTATGCTGATAATCTCTCCATTTAGACTCACAGTTCTTTTTTTTTCCTTCCTCTGCAGCTAATTTCTGTAAATAACCTCAACTCTGGTTTCTGCCCCTCCATCTAGTTCAAAAATAACTTTGGTCTTAGAAATAAAGTGAATATTCCAAATAGGGTTTTAACTGGGCCTGTGGAGCTGTCATTTTTGGGTGCTTTGTGAATGGTAGAAGGAAGTTGGGGAAGGATGACTTTGGAAGGTGGCCGAAGTTCCATTAGGTCTGGTTTTCATCACAGGGACAAAAGAATTTCCTTTTGCTTCATGTTATATTTTTTCTTTATCAGAGTCTTTATTAACACATCTCTCACTTGCCTATACAGGACTGTAACGACTTCTAATGTAGCCTGACCATGGGAAAGAATGTTTGTTAAAGTGGGCATCTTTATCACTCGAAGATGCTGGGATCAGATCGTGAGCATGTCTCCCTGGGTGGCAACTCATTTGTCTCCCTTTAGATTCATTCCGTGAATACTTTGCTTTCTCAGAAACCCCTTTGGAAGGATAATTCCTGACTACCATTTGAGAAACAGCCATATGTGTGTGACAAATGGCAGAAATGGAGGTTTCACGGCCATTGGACTTGATTATGGAATGCCCTGCCTGGCCCCCTGACTTCACTAAGTGACCGTGGGAAGCACACTCCATCCACCTGCTGTAAATGAGGGCCTGGAAGGCCTTCAACAGTGGTTGGATGAAAGGTCTTGAGTGAAGCTATGGCGTTTTGATTCAATAAAACTAGCCCTCTGCCTCAGGGCCACCTCCATCAAACATTCTGTCAAAGTGCCCCGGTTGAAGGCAAGTGGCTGCAGTGGCCTGGAGGGCAGGGGCAGGGAGGAGAGAAGGCAGATGGTCCCATTCATAACCACAGCCTGTGAGGGGACAAGGGACATTTCCGTGTCCACTAATTTCAACACTGTCCATCAGTCTTTGTGGGCAGTGCAGATCTCTGGAAATCAGCATTGCAGCAAAGACAGAAATCGGAACGGTTTCAACTTTTCTTTTTTTGTAGGCGGTGTTTTCTAAAGAGTCATGCAGCCATGAATTCAAGCCTTTTATAGGACATCAGATAGCATAACCATCAATTATTATTCTGTCATCAAACCATTTCCCTGTTCACGCTGAAAAATGAAGCAAGAAGAAAGATAGGTTTCCGGAGGTGGTTTGAATCTAGAGTAGGAGGAGGCTGTGAGAATGTAGTCTCTGTCTCACCAGGATAACTTGGGAGGAAGCGAAATGCTAAGTGCTCCAGAAATGGCGGCTAATAGTTACCCTTCCACGGTGGTGTGGGTAAGGGGGTGTCCAAAGAAGAAGCAGCTGTTTGTGGTGCAGACCAGCACTCTCCCCAGCATGAGTCTGGACAACAGGGGCTCCTTCAAGAGACAGTTACAAGGACCTATCTTTGGCTAGGTTAAGTGGTAGAAAGCCCGCAGCCGGGATTTTGAATCTTAGGGAGTCCCTGGCTATAAGAAGTGAGAAACCTGAGCACTTTGCTTTAAAACACATGTGCATACTTTTTGACTGTTGGCTGTAGGATGTGGTGGGGGGATACATTTTAAACGCTGACTCTAAAGAATTTTCTTTGGTGGCCTTAGCAAGCTGACTAAGATCTTGATTAACTGGTCTTGGTATTCACTAAGCACCCCCACCCCCCCCACCCCCCAGGCTACTCAAGGATCTGCTGACTCAGTTTCTATGTCACTAAACTTATGTAGGTAATTTTACCTACCCCATAGGGCAATTTGCAATTTGCTACAAATTTCAGAGATGTTAGATTTAAATCTCTGCTGATGTTATTATTTACATAGCAGCTAGAGTTCAGAGCTCATCAGCATGGACCCCATTAACCTTGGGCTGAAATGGTTTTGCCAGGCATAATCCTTCCAATTCACAGCATCTAAAAGATGCTGTGTTTTTTAAAGATGTCTTTTAGTAAGGCAAAATCAGAATTCTGTTCCTTTATTCACTATTAACAGGTTCGTAAATGACTATTTTTATCTTACTATGAGATCCTTTAAACATACTGAATTAGGTAACAAATATATTCGGCTTAAAATAAGTTTAGAGTTTTTTTGGGGTATATATGCATGCATATGTGTGTTTGAATGTGTGTGCACATGCGTGGAAGCCAGAGGACGATGTCTTCAATTGCTTTCTACCTTAGTTTGTGAGACAAGGTGTCTCACTGAACCCGGAACTCACCGATAGACTAGCCTCACTGGACAGGGAGCTTCTAGGCTCCTGCTGTTTGCTGTCTTTAGACCCGAGGTTACAGTGCGTGTCACGGTACCCAGCTTTTCACTGGGGTTCTGAACTCAGGGCCTCATGCTTCTGTGGCAAGCACTTTAGTGATTGAGCCATTTCTCCATAGCCAGGATTTAAAAATCTCTATTAATGAAAGGTAGCGATGATAAGCTCTGTGTCGGTAATGTGGCAGCCCCAAAGTTTATTAAGGACCCGGATCACTTCTGTCTCTCTCCTTTCTTGCCTGGAGTATGTTGTCTTTTATTGTTAAGATAAAACATAACTGCAGAATTCCCAGCTGTTATTTTCAGGAGAGAGAGAGAGAGAGAGAGAGAGAGAGAGAGAGAGAGAGAGAGAGAGAGACAGAGACAGAGACAGACAGAGGGAGGGATGTTTATAAAACAAGAGGTGATCTCCAATTTTCTGTCATGTTTTAAATGTAGTTTCTTGGTCACTCCTGGGACCTTTGCTTGCATTTCATTGGTTGAGTACCTCTCCACAAGTAGGGGCAAGAGAAGCTGTGAAATAGAGACTGAACTGGGTAGGTACCTTGTGCTCCACATGAAATTACAGCTTTATCACTAAGGAGAAGGAGGGACTGGATCCTAGATAGGGAGGTGACTTATCTAATTGATATCAGGTAGTCAATGTCTGTGACATATAAACTGATGGATCCATTTGACTAGATTATTGCAGATGTCAGTTTACTGCCAGACATCAAATGTAAATAAGTTTATCTAACTGGAAATGGATATTATCCATTTATAGTTATATATGTGGGTGTCCATGAATACTTATTTTTATACAGTCATGTATTTCGATATAAGCTTATGCAATGCCTCATCATATAGGCACATATACATGCCAATTATACTTCTGTCATGGAAGTTTTTAACTTTGGCAAAATGCTACAGTTTGAAAAAATCCCACTTTTAAAAAGGAAGAAAAAAACCATAAAAGCATTTAAATGTGGTTTTGCTTTATCTTTGGACAATGAAGACCTACATATATAAAAATGTGGCAAATTGAACAATAGTCTAAAAATATGATGTCACAAATAACAAGCACAAACTGCTCCTAAGAAGGGAGCTGGGTAGACAAGGAAAGCAGAAAAGCTGAGTCCTCGGGCCTGTTTCATGCTGTTCCCACCTCATCAGGCCTGACCTTTCGAAGGCTCTGATGCGCTGGGAACTTTCATCAGATTGGAAATTATGAATCAAGCAAAAGCGTCAGTTGCAGCTATGAAAATGTTTAATTTTCACATCACAAACAAATCTCCACATGATTTTCTGCTTCAGACTATCACTTCAGCACACATGGTTCCAGTAGATGAGGTTGACATGCACAGTCAATATACAAGGATTTTATGTTTCTGAAAATGGTACTTTCTAGCCCAAGCCAAGGCTAAAGTGAAGCTAGTCATACTGTATGTAAGATGGATCTTTCTGAAGGATCCAAACATTCTGATTTGTTGTTTCTTTTGTGGCAGTCTCTAATACCAGAGCCATCCATATTTTTGGGTGAATCAGTGATGCTCTAAGTCATGAAGATTTGATTGGAAAGCAATCCATGTCCAAGTGACCATTTATGTAAGAGCTGGATTGTCACTTATCTGAATTAGACTGAAGTGTAGCTAGCCCACAGTTGTTAGATTCTGCATAGCCAGCCTTGCTCTTTAACCCAGGCAAAGCTGGGTATGGGGGTTAACCATTTCAGTCCTTTGAAGAAACTCTAGTCAGCAAATTACTACCCCAGAGCATTCTGCAGTCTTAGGAAGCCCATCTGCTTGCCTCTAAATGCCTTCTGTCACAACTGCTTAGGAAAAAACGTTCATGTACAAGATGTAGACTTTGACTATTGGGATGTCAATATACTTTACGTTCCATCGCGAGTGTGACTTCAGTGAATACATTTTATTATCAAAAGTTGCATTCATCAACCAGGGCCTATGGTCAGCAGTGGCTATCTGTGCTGACAAAGGAAGAAATCAGGATAGAATTTAAAACCAGGCCCTTCGAGGAGCTGTATAATAAGGAGGGTACAATTCTCACTGCAGCTGTTCTCTGTGTTCAATCTGTGTATTTGGCCATGACTTTTGGCAGCATATGTGGGCTGGTTTGGGTGTGGGCTATTTTATCCCTTTCATGATAATGAGACCTATGGATTTAGTTGACTCAATTCTGTACTTCTTTTTTACTGTGCAGTCACCAGTGGCCTATTAGCTGCTGTATTACTGTAGCAAAAGGGGTTGTTGAGGCTCTTATCATTAAACATTTAGTATGCACATTTATTAAACACATATGTAGTATAAACGCCGTCTCACAGAAGGGAGGCATAGGTGCATTGAGATGTTTACATTTTGAGGAGTAAATTTTTATGATAGATACTAGTAAAATCCAAGAACTTTATAGGGACTCTGCCCCATGGACATCTGTTTCTAGATTTTATTTTGTATGTCAAACTGAACGTTTTAAAAGCCACACTTTACTGAGACACTATACATTTTCTCTTACTTTGTAAGCTTGGGAAAGGCTTTTTTGGTGAGTGTTCAGTGCCTATCCCAGAATCTAGGACCTGTAGGTACCTACTTTTCAGCTGAAATGAAGTGGATTGTCATGGAGGGCAATACCACCATCAGGAAAGGTAGGTCCATGTTGTCCCCAACATGGTGGGCAGTGACAGTCACACACACACCAGTCATGGGATGATGATCTACATTTATGGAGTGATCCTAAGCCATTTGCATGTGTTAAAACTTAATCCCTACAACAGCTAAATGAGACACTTGATATCATTATTTCCTTCTATAGACAGGAAGGTGAAACCAGTTGGCTAGGTAGCTTTTCCAAGGTTGCATAGTTAATAAGGCTCAGAGGCAGGACTGGAACCCTGGAGAGCCAACGCAGGGTCTGAACCCACACAATTCAATATTTTTACAACCATCTACTGTTTTAGTCTGCCTAAGCAGCTATTCTCGTTTCCTTTGTCCCTTGTCCCTGCCCTGCCCTTCCTTCCCCTCCTTTCCTCTCTCCTCCCCTTTCTTCCCCTCCCTTCTTGTTCACTTTTCTTTACTTTTTATTCCCTTGGTAAAAGTACCTGGTTTTACTTCATTCAAGTGGGCTTCAAGACGAAGACCTGGCCATTCTGAGTTTCTCCACCAGGTACTAGAAACTGAGCATCCTTGGAGCTGAAGTAGGTACTGCAGAAGTTAACTGTTCAGAAGGTCTGTTTTCCTGTTATGTAGATCCCCGAGCTATCCTCTGTCCTTGGTGCAACCTGATTCTCTCATCTTTCTTTTGGCCCATGTGTTTCCACATGGCTTCACATTTTCTCTCTGTAAAATATTATTTAGGTGTATCTCGCCCAGAATAGCTTCTGTTCCATGCAACCAAAGTGGTTGACCCAAAGCTTTGCTGACAGGGGAGTGCTCATTCTCACTAATCCTTTCTGTCACCAGTTCTATGGGTAGAGAATAGTAGAGGGTTTGGATATAGGAAATTTGGGCTTCTGTGGCCACCATTCTCCTGTGTACAAATTGCATTCCCATTCAATGCCTGCATTAAATAAAAACATAGGAATCTCACTTTCTCCTCTCTCAAAGTTCATGCATGTATTTTTCTCATTTCTGGGATGGAAACAAGCAATTTGACCTTTCTTGACCATCTGGCAATGAATCCCTTTATATTTTCCTTTGCATTGACCCTTTTCTTCTATATATGAAAGGTACACGGAGGAATGCAATCTGTCCACTGGTTTATACCAAGTGGTATACATTCCCACTGTGGCTCAGGGAGGTAAAACACGCTTGTATGTTAAGATAAGCTGAAAGGCATGAAGGCTTCATGGGTGTGAGAGGGATGCTTTCAAAGTTCTTTTCTGTGGAGGCTATATACAAGGACATTGCAGTGGGTCAGAGAATGGGCTGTGTGGGAGAGGAGCTGTGGGACACAGGTTTAATGTGCCTTCCTGGTGTCTCTGGTGAATCTGTTCACCTCTGCCTCATTTCCTCCTTCACGCCGTTCAGGGTTGTAGTGCTCACCTTCTGACTGCTGTGTGGTATGTTTCCGCTGAATGCCACTCATTATTTGTAATAGTGATCTGATGCTCAAGTCTTCTAATGTGTTAGCATCCTGGGAGAGCGAGCTGCTTTGACACGTCTTTATGTCTTTCCTTTGTTCTGCTTCGATGTATTTGTCTTGATGACACTGAAATCACTCATCTTTTATCTTTTTCCTTTACCTCCACTTGAATCAGTCCCCAGATCTAACATGGTCCTTTACACAAGATACATTTAAAGTTGAAAAAAAGATACGGAGGAATGGTGAGGTAGGAGGGTGTGTACTGGGCAGTAAGACAGGTTTTTAATGTGTGTTTCCGGCCATCTTCACTTAGCTGAGTGACTTAGCAGGACCAAATGAGCTAGTGGTCCAAAGCCTCGTGCCGAAATCTAGATAGTCTCAATGACAGTCATTTCTGGTTTGGAATGTGAGTGGGCACCACTGTAAAGGCTGTCCCACAGGCACACCCAGATCCCATACGCACAGATGTTTAAATTACTTGTGGTTGATTATGTCAGAATGACGACTGCGTCCTGAACCTGTGAACACATCAGACAAATGTTGTCTAACCTCAGTGATATAGGTCAAGAAGTAAGTCTTTACATAGGTAGCCAGTAAGACATGACTTCTTGTCTCCTTAGGATTAACCTAAAATGTTAAGCGAGAAAGTTACAAGTTAAATATATGACTCTCATAAACTTGGGTTTCAGATAAACAATGGAAAGTGTAAGTATATCCCATTCAATGTTTTAAAAAAATATTTAGCATTTAAATTCAAGTGGATATCCTATATGCATGTGTGTATATACATATGTATGTCTGTATATGTATACATGTGTGTCTGTATATGCGTGTATATGAGTAAATATATACATATGTGTGTATGTTTGTTTTTCTCCCTTAAACACGGCAATCTTATTTGGGGTTCACACAGCAACTCCCCTATTAGTTTGGCAGAGGAAGCTAAGAGGAGACCTCATAGGATGAAGTTGGACCTTTCTCCCCATAACTGGTGTTCAGAATCCTGGTTCATTACTACTCCTGATGCTTTTCCAACAAATTCCAGTAGGATCCTGTTTAACCTTAATTTTGTGCTCTTCTATTTTAGTCCCATTCATCAGATGAATAGCATTCACTCATTCTATTTATATATGATCTATTTATAAGTACTGCAAAAGAGAGGAAATGTTTGGCAGGAAAAACAACTCCTATTTAGCAACTGGCAAACGTCAACAGAGGTTTTGGCTTCAACAATCATCTCTCAAAGTTGTGATGGAGAGAAAGAGATCACTGCCATCTTCTTCCTTGGGGGTAAACTGACAAAGTGAAAACAAATACAAAGAGACACCGCACCAGTGAATGACGAGGGCTTGCTATTGTCCTTGTACGGTAGTCTGTGAGATTTCCTGTCCTTCAAATCCAATACTCAGTGCCTTAACCAAAGAGTTTTGCTCTAACTGGAGAGGCAGCTGGATTGAAACCAGAGGCTGTTGACTGACCACAGAATGGCTGGTGGCCCATGAAACTGCTTCTCAGATGTCTTGCTGGACCCAGAGAGGGCTGGGGAGGGCGGGGGGCTGTGGAGAACTTCCACCCCAGAAAGCCCGATGGTTGTCACTCCAGAGGGACAGACGCACTTAGTCTCGAAGATCTGCGTGTCCTTTCTGCTATTTCACCGGATCTTTGTGGGACTGGGATATGGAAGATGTAAAAGAAATCCCTGGCCTGGATTCTTTTTTTCAAAGAAAGAGCTGGAAAACTTGACCACATAGTGATTTGTTATTCATGGGTGAAGGGAGCCTTGTGAAATATGCATCTTGTTAGGAACATCCAAAGGTTGAAGATTCTTAACCCATAGAATATAGTTTTGGGGGCTGCTGTGGGTCAGATTGTACAGGCCCCCAAGGCCTGCTTAGTAACTCAGCTGACCTGTGCTCATTCTCATTTATCCTTTAACCATGCCTCTGAACGGTGTCCTGTTCTCTCCCTTCCTCCCTCCCTCTCTCCCTCCCTCTCTTCCTCCCTCCCTCCCTCCCTCCCTCCCTCCCTCCCTCCCTCCCCCCCTCTCTCCTTCCCTCCCTTTCTTTCTTTTATTTTCCAGAAAAGATATTATTTGTAGCATCAACTACACCATATTTATTCCCAGAGAGAGACTTCAGAAATAAAGGCTCATAAAAATTAATCTTTCTATGGAGAAACCGTTGTATACATTTTAGAGATATTGCCCATGTGCTATGAACACAAAAGCACCACTCAGCTCACATTTTCTGAGCATCAACTACGTACCAGGAAGGGCCCTGGTACTATTAAAGTAATTGTGTTAGTAACCAGCATTTTTATAGGTTTCCTGCCTACCAAATTCAATGGCGAGTGTCTGATGTAAATTGGCTCAGCGTTTAGATATTCATCCACCTCTTCATTGACGGCATGGAAACAGCTTCAGTCCTGGCATAAGCCTAAGAAAATGCTGTGGAAGGGGACTGAGAAGATGCGATTTCTATCTTCAAGGTCTTCGCTTTAAGTTCAAAAGAAAAGGCATTTTGTTTTGCCTGTAACAATCAGAAAACAATTTAAGGTGATTTGTAATACCAGAATTCAGAGCAAGAGGAAGGAACTTGGGAACTAAGATTATTCTAGAAAGCCCAGAGGAAAGCTAGAGTCCCTGAATTAGGGTTGAAGGAAGCCTGGCTTTGATGTGATAGAGAGGCCCAGGGGTAGGAAGGAGCATGCTGGGAAGTAGGACTGGCAGCCATGACAGGTGATGCTTCTGAGGCTTCTCTGCAGATTGTGTTCAGGAGATGGAGCATCAGACCCAGGGCACCACTTATTTCTAACTGACATTTCCCATAGAGCAATGGACAGCTTTCCTGACCGGTCAGCTCTTCATACTCCCTTTTCTCAGAAGGGATCAGGATTGGCATAATCAGGTTATCCAAAATAGCTTGCAACGGTTGCCTCTTCCACTAAAGGAAGTGTTCAGTGAATGGTTACTTTGTGCCTTGAGATTTGTATGCGCTCTTCTGGGGTTCACCAGTGTGCCGGAGTCAGAACTTGGCCCAGCTCCTATGACAATCCTTGGGAGAAGCCAAGTTTCTTGAGACACCTCGGTGCAGATGCATCTGTCACATCCTCCTGGATCTGAGTCCTCCTTTCAATCTGGGCCCCTTTCTTTTTCTTCTTCACCCACTTCTCTTATTCTCTGAGGATGCCTGGTCCTTCTGGATGGCTTTCTGTGGCTGCCTGACAGCCAACAAGCTAACCTTTTTTTCTCTGGTGCTCACAGGAGCCTAAAGAAGCCCTTGTAAGCTGCTCTAGACATTTTCTTCTCAAATTCACTTATGTCTTCATTTCTCACATTCTCCAAAGAATTCTCTCTCTAGCCCTTCCACTCTCCACTGGTTCTGTACCAGATGTTTCTCTCTGACTTGCTGCTTTCTTCCAGCTTCTTTTCTCTTTTAATTAATTTACTTAGTCCTCATGGCTGCTGGTTTCTACTGCTGGCACACCAGCCTGAGTTCAGCTGCAAAGTTCAAGATGGTTCAGATCACGGGCTTTGTCGTTGTCGTCGTCGTCATCATCATCATCATCATCGGCATCGTCGTCATCCAGGCTTGCACCAAAGCCAGTCAGTTCTACTGCTTCAGTAATTGTGTATTTGCAGAAAAATCAGGTTTTGCTCCCGGAGCCTCGGTGTTCTCAGGCTTGCGGAAAAGGCCTATGGAGTCCTCCGCATCTTGCCTAGCAGAGAACATGTGCCAGTGAATGGCAGTCATGGGCTAATATCAATTGCTTAGTAATACCCTGGATGGTATTCAGGTTCAAAAAAGTTCTGCCTGCCTCCCCTGCCCCAAAGTCCGAAGGCCAGAGGTAAATATTAGGTGTCATCCACTATCATTCTCTCTCTCTCTCTCTCTCTCTCTCTCTCTCTCTCTCTCTCTCTCTCTCAATCTAGAGCCCACCCAGAGCCCACCCTTTTGTCTAGACTAGCTCGTCACCACCTCCAGTCCTGGTGTCACAAATGCACACTTCTTCTTCACCTGGCTGTTGTGTGGGTGTGGTGGATCCAAAGTAAGCTCTTCATGTTCCTGTATCAAGCACCTCACCCACTGAGCCAGCTCCCCGCCCCCTCAAAAAGTGCATTGTAGATGCATTTACTTGGAATGCTGCACATGACCCCTTGTCTACTACAAAACCAAGATAGGGCAAGTGGTAGGAAGAAGTTAATTGATGGTGTCATTAAGATATACACAGATCGAGTCAGAGAGTTTCCCTTTACGTTTAGTTTTTTTAAAAAAATTTTGGAGGCACAGTGTCACTAAATAGCTGGGCTGGCTAGGAAATTTCCACCTAGCCCAGGTTGTCTACGAACTTATGTTCTTCTTCCCTCTGTCTCCTGAGCACGGAGATGACAGGTGTGCCCCACCATGCCAGGTGAGAGCATTTTAAACAGGCAGAGGTTTTAGAGTCGAGGACTCGGGTTTATTAGAAAAAAAGCAAAGAAGAACAGCTTGTTAGACAGAGCGACACCTGTCCTCAGGGATTCATTGGCTTCTGGGGGGAATACATTAGAGCGACTGGAAAGAGGAAGCACGTCAGGGCCCAGGTGCCGTCTTGAGAGGTGGAAAGCAGGGGAAAGAAGCAGATGAAAGAGAACACAGTGCCGGCAGGTAAGAAGAGGGACGCTTCATGGTATGTGCTGCTTAAAACGAAAGGGTAGAAGATGAATCCAGATTTGATTATAGCTTTGTTTCAAATTAATAAACAAGAGGACTTTGCAAAAAGAAAAAAAGGAATCAAAGAGAAAGAGACACAGAACTAAATTTTGGTCAGTGTGACTCAACGAAAAACTGTGGCAAATTTTGTGTCACATTAAATGGATTCCAAAACGAGAACCTAATGGAGTAGCGGGAAGGGGGTGCCACTAGAAATCACCAATGTTGAGCCGTTACTTGATGTGATGATCTCACTTCACTACTTATTAAGCGCCTCCTGTGTGCTTTGCACAATTCTACAAACTAGAGATACAAGCCAGCAAAGCAGAACCCTCTCCTCTCGGGGATGACATTCTACTGGGAGACCAGTGGGCACTCAAGGCAATTCTGGCCAAAAGTCACTGGGGTTTTGAGATGGTGCTTTGTCCAGCATTGACTTAAATTATGCTACACGTTACAGGCAGAAAGACACTACAATAGCCACCTTATCAACGAGAAAATTGAGACGTAAAGATGGTGACATGAGCGAAGGCAGAGGGGCTGTGAACTGAATTTTGTAGGACATTCACCAAGGAAACTGTGAGGAAGTGGAGGGAAGATGGGACAGGCTAGGTCAGCAATGAGAGAGAAACAGAAGCAAGGGGTAGTCATGATCAACGTTCAAGTGCCCTAGGAAGTCAAGCAGAAGAGCCCAGCACTTGGTGCAAATGACACTCTTGGTGTCCCCGTGGCCGGTCTCTGCAGAGAATGCAAGTATGTGCTCGAGTTCAGATTCCTCCTCACATGGAGGAATGTCCAGTAAGAAAATGGACAGAGATGGCTCATTGCACACATCAGAGAAAGAAAGGAAACAAGGAGGTAGTGGCTTCTAGACATGACTCATGGCGTTGTTTATTTAGAGTAGAAGAAATGTCTGTGAAGGCAAGTGCAGAGGGGTGAATGAGATCCTGGTGAATAGAGAAAACGCAGCCACCCAGGTGGCTGGTGGCGGAGGGACGATCTTGGGTTGGGAGGAGGGAAGGAAAATGGCCAGAGAGGAGACACAGGACCAGGCTTTGCTTAAAGAGAGCAATGCGTAGGTGGGGAGGGGATGGGGCCTCTGGCTTCACATGACTCACTTCATGGTAAGATTCCACGGTACCAGGTGCAACCATCAGCAAAATGGTGCGGTGACGAAAAAGAGGGAGAGATGTTTGCCGGAGAATCCCTGGGGAGACCTTCCCACAGGACTCACCGTGTATCCGTTCTATGGCTGGTGTGCGCTGTTGCCTGTTTATTTATTCAGCGTTTTTAAAATAGCCATTCCTCTTATCCTGTTGGTGCATGTCTTGTTCTCGTAGAAGAAGCCTGGTGATATTAAAAGGAAATTTGTATTTTGCACTTTTGTTAGTCTTCCACATCCTCTTCCTGTCAGCTTTAGGAGTGTGAAATGCCATTAATCATTACCATGTCATAAAACACATTTTACAATAATGCTCTTCCCTCCCCCCAAGGTTTATTCCTACCGTTCTAAGGGATACTTGTGTTGGAAATAGCTTTCATTTTTTCATTTGGAGCCTTTCATCTTGAACTTTATAGTTATTCTGGGGACTACTAGTCCTTAGTTGATAATTGGTTTTGGATGCCTGTTATAGGGTTTGAAATCTCCCAAAGAAGCTCCGGAAAGAGGTGGGTTAGGCCAATGAAAAGACCCAGAGTTTTTGAACAAAACACACCATGTGGCCCTTTCCTAGGACAGTGTGTCCAAAGCCTGGAGGTTAAGAAAGCCAGGTAGGGTCCTAATATGGTAGAGAGGCGCTCTTTCCCAGGGAGGCTGTCATGGGGCAGAGGAGAATTAGCTATTGCATGCTCTAAAGGATGAAATTCAGGTAGTAAATCCAGTGGGCTCCTACAGTTCAGGACTGGGGTCTGAAGACGGGACCAGCCTAAGAATTGAAATGGGTTGAAAACTTGATAAATGAATGTAGACTGAGAGACAGAGCCCGAGTCACTTAAAGTGACTTAAAGTCAGAGTGCTTTACTTGGAAGAAGCCTAGGAAAAGTTGGGATGGTATGCCACTGGACAAAAATGAGAGAGTGGATCCTCCGGTCAGTGGGCTGTTTTTCTCTTTTGCTCCGCAGTGACTTCTTCATGGTGGCATGTTCTCCTCTATTTAATCTGTATACCCAGCCTTTTGCGGAACACATGAGTACTACTAAGTACTTAAAGAATTCCTGATAGTGTAATATGACCATTCATTTCTGGAAGTGGTGGCATCCTTTTTAAAATTGCTACCCTTTGTATGCTGTCCTCTGTGAAATGCACTGAAAATGCACAAGAGGGAAGCAGATGGTGTGTGTGTGTGTGTGTGTGTGTGTGTGTGTGTGTGTGTGTGTGTAACAGGTAACTGAGAAGTTTGCTGGTCAGGCCCTGGGACATTAGTTGCATACCAAGGTTAGTTCTGTCACTCCTTTGCTAACCATGGTGTTTACTTGATACTTTAACATGGCAATTTCAAAAGACAGAAAAGCAGCACCAGTATTAATAGGTGAAGTAAGTGGCTAGTCACTTTATATCCGTGCTCTTGGCTTCTGATAATGAAAGAGCCAGTGTTAAGTGTGTTTAACATCAGAGGAACTGATTGTCTTATAAAGCAGGGGGAAGTATGTGGCCCTCAGGATGGTTCCCTCGACCCTTGCTTCTTGGCCTTCATGCACCTGAATACAGGCTGGAGTTGGTACTTGTAAGAAGCCACCAGTGCTAAGCTAAGGAGATTCCTTCCCTTGGGATATCTAACAATGTCTGGGGACTCCTGCTTTTGGCCAAATTGGCATCTTGTATGCAGAGAACGGGTGCTGTTGTACATCCCAGCAATGCACAAAACAGACCCACAACAAAGAACTGGGTAACCCCAGACACTTAGAAGTCTTTTCTTAAAATACTAGACTATGACAGGAAATGATAGGATGCCATTTCTGTCATTAGGTTATAAAAAGTGAGTTTCCCATCTCACGTCTTCTCACCCATCCTCCCTGGACTGCCGACTATGAGGGAAGCCAGAGCATTGTTGTTGACTGTCTGTGGAGCGGCCTGTGTGTGGGAATTTGGAAGTGGACCTTCTGATTCTTGCCAACAGCCGCCCCCTAAGTGA
The DNA here is from genome assembly GCF_949786415.1 of Peromyscus eremicus. Taxonomy (NCBI): domain Eukaryota; kingdom Metazoa; phylum Chordata; class Mammalia; order Rodentia; family Cricetidae; genus Peromyscus; species Peromyscus eremicus. The sequence continues at coordinate 45,519,874 of NC_081426.1, read as the reverse complement.
GCCTTGGGGTGACTATAGCTTAGGCCAGCATCTTGATGGTGGCCTTGACCCTGAGTCTCATGTCTTTCCTCTGCCACTATGAGATGCCTGACCTACCAACACTGTGGGCTGTTTGTCATTAAGATGCTAAATCTGGGGGGGACTTGTTATGCAGCGACAGACAACTAACATACAAGGAGCTCAGGGACAGATGTTTCATGACGTCATCCGGTTTTAGCTCTTGCTGTGCCTGCACCCCACCTTCAGCAAGTCCAACTTGCTCCTCGTGCTCATAGGTACCTATAGGCCTCAGATCCACAGGCAGAGAGAAGGTTATTCTTGGCTAATTTTTTTTTTTTAAATTAGGGATGTAAACTTTTCTCTGAATGCATCTATGGGTCCCTGTGGGGGTCTCTGTGGTCCTGATTAAGACATGTACCAATGGCTCAGTTGTGAGATAAGCTGAGAAAGTAAATATTAATCATTTCCAGTCTTTATCATGATAAGTCCTTTTTTTTTATCATTGATAAAGAATAGCAAGGCTGAAGAAGAGAAAATCTCATGCTTTTTGACCAGGAGCCTGTAACTTTAGATGTCCATTTCTTAGTGGCAATAATCATGTCTTGACTCGAATTTCTGGTGAGGTCTCTAGGCTCCTGGTGCCTAGGGTAATCCTATGGATCCCTCTTCACTTCTTTAGTTTGAAAAACCAAATGCTTTTTATGACAATCAACACTGTATTGCAACAGTAGATGACACTGAAAATACATACAGCAATCTCTGGTGCCATTAGTTGTCAGCCTATCTACAGTCCTTATTCTGTCATCTAATGTGATCAGCTTTGTTCACAACACAAACACAGTGTTGTTTCTTCTATTTTTTTTGAGAATTTCATACATGAGTCCTATATTTACACCATCTTTGCCCTTTCTCTAGCCCTCCAGTTTCCCCCATGCCTTCCGTTGACTTTATATATAACCCCACCGAGTCCATTTAGTGTCACTCATATGTACCCATGTTTGGGGCTGACCACTTGGGATTGAATAACCTATCAGGGGTCTCATTCCTAGAGAAGACTGATTCTCAGCAGCCACTAATTGCTAGTAGTTCTTCATATAGGTGTGGGGCCTGGTGAAATTCTCCTTCTCATTGGCACACTGACTGGTATTGTTATTTTGCAGGTCTTTTTTAGGCATCTGCATTGTGGAGATTTCATGGATGCAACTTCCTTGTCATGTGGAGAATAGACATCTTGCATCAGGCATTCTCATGCTGTAGTTCTTAAAATCTCCTTGCCACCTCTTCCATGACGTTCCTTGAACCTTAGATATAAGGGTTGCACTATAGATGTACCAGTTGGGTCTGTGCTCCCTCCAGTCATCTACTCTCTACACTTTGAGCAGTTGTGGAATTCTATCATGATCTCCATTTGCTGCAGAAAGCAGTGTCTTTAATGAGAGGTGAGAGATACACCTATTGGGGTGGTCCCCTCACCATGGCTTTATTTACAGCAGGTATTTTCTACAGAGATATGTTCACATTGCAAAGAATTGGTAAAGGAAGGTGGGAGAGAGAATGTGTCTAAGTATTTGGCTCCTGGCTTCTGGTTGCACCTCACAGGAGTGCGGCTGGAATACAGAGCCCCGTGCCTTCTGATTTTGGGTGGAGGAGCTGTAGAGAGATGAATTTAATCATTTTGCTTTGCCTTAAGCTCTGCTGTTCCTGTCTCTGACCCTCTGACCATTGTCTTCTGGCTGGGGTAGGAAGATCAATAATATATATGAGGAAGAAACATTTATCAACCCAATGGTTAAACACAAACTCTGCCTTAGAATGGAGACCGAGTGGACATATGAGTTGTTGGAATAGGTCACTTAGCAGACAGAGGCAGAAGGTGCAGGGGTAAGATAGTGGGATTAGAAAATAAACACATTCAAATCTTAGCAGGCCTCTTATTAGCTGTGTGGTCTTGGGCAAGTCATTTAACTTCTGTGAGGCTCAGTCTATAACTTGTAGTTCACAAGGACTTGCAGCAAGGCAGGAACACAGGAGTGATGAATTCCATGGGTGTGGGAATCTTGGCTTTGATTTCTCTTTCTCTAGCTTTCTTTTCAAAGTCCCCTTTACCCTCTTTGTTCATTCCTGGGTGTGTCCAGGGTGTCTCACCATGTGGAAAAGGGACTCAAGGAATATAGGAAGAATATAGATGCTGCCAGGGGCAGGGGTTTAATTTTTTCCCTATCTTAGGCATATTTGCATTTTGAAAGAAGATGGCTGGATAGGACCAGGCTAAATGCAAAGGCACAAACCATAACCTGCAAGGTATCAGTGTCAAAAACAAAACAGCAAAGAACAAAACAAAACATAACAAAACACATACAAACACCTGGCTAGTGAACACTATTTCCATCTATATCACCACCACCACCACCACCACCACCACCACCATTACCACCATTACCACCATTACCACCATTACCACCACCACCACCACCATTACCATCACCATCAACATCATCACCATCACCATCACCATCATCATTTATCACAGTCATCATCAGAGATAAGGTCTTGCCATATTGTACAAGCTGGTCTTGAATTTAAAAGTTGAAGTAACTCTCCTGCCTCAGCTTCTAAGGTAGTTGGGACTATGTGCAGGTGCCATTGCATCTGGTTCCTCTGTGGCCTCTTAAATCAGTTTATTTAGGCAAGAGCTTCTTCCCTCTCTGCCCAAGACTGTTTCAGTCAGAGGTCCTGCCAGAGGGAAGGACCATACACAGCCCGACTTCCCTCTGCCTCAGTGGATGACTTAAATTTTTCTCTTTTTGAGGGTGAGAACCCTTCTGCTGTGTCTTATACCTTACCTCAGGGCAGATTGGAAGGTTTCTTCCATTGTTTGAGAAGGGTCAGAGGAGATAGAGCAGAGCTGTCTCCACGTTTGAAACATTTTGGGGAACCTGGTCTTTACTAACATTCTGCTAACTCTGAGTAACAGGGTGAGTTGCCCTTGGGAGGACCTTTACCCTCTTAAACACCCATTTTCCATGGATGCCCAAGGCTGGGGAAGGAACTCGCAGCTGAAAATGTAATGAAGAAAGGAATGGATTGGTTAAGAATGCACACTCTGGCATCTGACTGCCAGGTTCCGGTCTCTATGATTCCCTATGCTTTCATTCAACAGTCGTGACCTTGAACACATCGTTTAATTAACCTCTTAAAGCGTTGGTTTCCTCATCCATAAAATTGGATTAATAAAATTAATAGTCAACAGTGCTTATCTGAGCTCCTATAATGTACCCAGACCTATTCTCACACGTCATATGCATTGACTTATTTAATCCTTGCAGCAATCCCGAGGGCCCTGTACTATTGGCCTCATTCTGGATGTATGGAGCTGAGGCCCAGGGAGGTTGAGTGACTTGCCCAAGGTCACAGTGCTAGTGAGCAGAGGCAGCAGGATGTCAGCATGTAGTACATGTAGCTGCCCTGTTCTTAACTGTTTCCCTGCCTTGCTTCATAGCATCCCTTTAAAGATGCATTGAGATGATGCAGGACAAAGAGCATAGTGTACCTGGAAGGTGGATTATTGGTGTTTTTATTTGTTTATCATTATTTATGGAGAACACATGAAGTGCATTTCTAGGTGTCCATGAGATTAAAAGAATGAGCTATGATGTCCCTCAGAAATTGCCAAAAGAGATTGAAATGAAGATATTTTCTTACTCTGCAATGTCATTCAAGTTCAAATGCTAACAGTTAAAAAGAACATGAATGCGTTAAATATCTGAAGGTGGGTGGAAAAGGTGTATGACCCTCGTGTTCAATATGAGAAAGGGGATGCAGTGATGAGTCACAGGACCAGCTTGAACTCTAGTGAAGACTCCATCCAGGTAGCTTCCTGCCAGACCCAGTGATTACAGAGGAAGCATAACTAGCAGTCAACCTTGCAGCCAAGAATGTTCATCTTCCACATCAGGACCTGATCTTCTTGGATCAAATGCCACCACCGTGTCCTGACCATTCCCTTTGAGCATCACAAAGGAGTGCCTTGTGGCCAGTCATGTGTCTTTCCTTTAAAATTGTTGCAAAGGAGAAGTGAAGGCCACCGACCGAGTTAGTTTGTAAGGGCCATAGGAAGTAACAGCCGTATTATTGAAGTTGACCTTCTGTTCAAACCTGTAGCTGTTTCATCAATCACCTGCCGTTGGGGCTCCTGAAGGTCAGTCAAATGATTCTGTTAATCGCCTGCTCATTCTCAGGTCCTCACTTCAGGAGTAATAAATTTTTAAAACTTTTTAAAAAGTGAAAAGTTGGATGACAGGCGGGTATGGGAGACAAATAGTCAGCTGGAAGAGCAGTCATTTAGGAGCAAGAGGACGGAGCAGGTGCCGGAAAAGGGAAAAGTTCCCTGTGGCAGAGGAGGGCCTCCCTGGTCCACAGAGCCATGGACAGACAAAGGGAGTGAGGTCGTTGATTTAGTGTCACCAGAATCACTAGATTCGCTATCACTTGGCATCCGGTGACACCGGTACTTAGTGAGATGTGCAAACCCACATGGGGTGCTGTTCGATGCAGCGTAAACCACGTGGGTACGTGACAAGACCTGATGTGCAGGCTTCCCTGAAAGCTATTGACCAGAACATCATTGGCCACCTACAATAGCACCCTTTCTCTTCTCTTAAAGCTTATCAGGTGACTGATTAAGTTATGTCTGTGTTACTGCGATCAAGCTTCTTTGTGTGTGGATGGAGAAGTTGTTATATCTAAGAAAGGGAAGTAGAGTCAGTAACGGGGAGTAAAGGGCAGTGCCTTGCTTGATTACTGTAGCTGTTTGAAGATCATGGCTCTGGTGTCAGAATGACCTGAATTGCACCCCTTTCCAGCTGTGTGAATTTGGGCTAGTTGCTCAACCTTTCTGAGTCTTACCTTTCCTAAGTGGTAGATAGGAATCATCATTATTGCTCCATAGGGTTGTAATTCCTGCACTCATTTAAAAAATTACTGATGTAATAAACATCTTAAAATAGCATAAAGGTTACAAGCAGAGATTGTGGAAACAGAGTAATTGTGTGAATTGTTTTCAATGCTTACTGGGCCAGGCCACAGAAGCCCTGTGACAAGCAGTTGATATAGCTATCAACAAAAAGGGCAGGTCTGGGGAAATGGCTCAGTGGGTGAGTTTGGATTCTCAGCACCATGTAAATGGTAGTCATGGTTGTACAGTCTGTAACCCCAGTGCTGGGGTGAGTTGAAGGGGCGGAGAGGCAAATTTCAGAGGCTTTCTGGTCAGCTGGTTTAGCTGAAAACGCAAACTCCAGGTTCAGTGAAAGATCTTATCTTAAAAAAGGAAGCAATTGAAGAAGATATCCCGCATCAACCTTTGGTGGCTTACACACATGCCACACAGGTGAGCATCCCCCCACACGCAAACATACATACACACACATAGTAGAAAAGGACCACGTGAAACCCTTTAGGACATGTCACACATAGACATTTACCTAGTTATTACTGATGTTAGTCACTGGTGTGGTAAAGACAATGGGGGTCGGGGAGAAGATGTGTACCCTTCATGGAATTTCTGGTCTGGTCTTGTCTTCCCCAATAGTTCTGAGTTTTGTTACCAAGTTGACTAGGTCTGTGTTACTAGAGGTCAGAATGTGAAAAGTAAAGGTGATTGACTGTGCTTCAGGCTTAGTTCTCCAGGCACAATGCACCTCTTTGTCACCTCTCATCTTGCATGTAAAATAGATGTTTCCTTGGAGATGGGCATGGAGATGGAGGAGGCTGCCTGGCAAGTCACTCAAAAAGTGGCTTTTTACCCGTGATGACAAATATCAGGTGTCTCCAGCCATGGTTGGCTAATGCTGCCTGCCATTACCTATACCCTGAAGAACATGGACACACTCTGTCTGAGGATCTTGAGTAATGAACTCCACAACACTTTGGTAGGGATTTGCTGTCGAGAAACATGACCCAGAGGGCCAAAGGACCAGGACCCACAAAAGGCACACAGACACAATGTCCTAACATAGGCAGCCAGGTGAGTGGAGGGTCATGTGAAGGAAGCCCACGCTCTTAGTGACTTTTAGTGCACAGTTGTAGATTAAGTCCAGTGAAAAACTTTACTCCGATTTCCACAGAAATGTTTTCTAGAGTAAAGAATATGGCCATGTGTGCCTCTCTTTCCTCCCTAGTCCCCTCCCCTCGCTGAAATAAAAGAGCATCCAAGGCCCAGGAGAACAGAGACTCACGGGAGCTGCCAGAGTGCACACTGAAGCAGGTCACAGCACAATTCTGAGAACAAAAACTGTGATCTCCTGCCCTCTCTGCTTCCTGGGAAGTTGGTTTCTTTATTTGGCATTTGTTTAGCATTTATTTACAAAGTTTAGGCAGCAGCTGTGACTTCAGCAGGTACACAGAGAAAAGAGCTAGCCGGCTGCCAAATTCCACGAGTACAGAGTACAAATCAAATGGAATGCCATGTTGCGTGAGTTCCCAGCATCATGTGAAATTCAACTTTGGACTGTGGAGTTGCTATGCGAGAAGAGAGACATCCACTGATCTCTGCAAGGCAGTGGGACGCGAGAAAGACCAGATCCCTGTCTGACTGGGCGCCCTGGGGCATCCTATTTGGAAAGGAGATGGACGTAGGGGGCATTGTCTCAGGAAGAGCGGATGGGCTGGATATTGGCTTTCTGGTTGAATTGGGCTAGGCCTCTCTAATAATAGCTCTCAGAGGGAAAGGCCAATTTGCTCTCCTGCTGTTTTCTAGAATGTTTAAATTCCTTTTTCTCAGTGGCCCAGTTATGTACCTTAAGCATATGGGAACTCCAGCAACTATCTGCCCCAAATCACATATCCAGAGAACATTTCTAGCCGTGTGCCATTTTGATAGGAAGCACGGAGAAGAAGGGCGAGCTGAGGCTGGCCTGTACCCACACGAGCATGACAGCCACGCATCCTTGTGGAAGGTGGGGGCTGCAGAGGAAGTGGCAGTGCCTGAGGGTGCTGCCTGTGTCACCAGAGCTTTGTCACCGTCTGTGGCAGGAGCCAGGAGTAAGGAGACCATGTGTGAGTCAGTGCAGGAGAGTCTGCCTGGTTTTGGCTGCTGGATTCTTTGTCTGAGTTCCCTTGTTCTTTTTTTTTGGTTTGGAGAGCTAGACATGGTCATAACAAAGGCTTGGCCCATGTGTGTGGGCTCCAAGATGGAAAGAGTTTGTTTCTCTTCTCCCCTCTGATACCTTTCTTGATCATCCTGGATATGTGTGTGGTCATTTGCTCCAGCTCCAAGCCCCTACTCGTGTTCCAAAGATGGAGTTGTGCAAGGGCCACTCAGGAGGTTTGTGGTCAGTCTTTTTCAGCATGCCTGAGAAATCACTCATGACTGTGGACAGGTGTATCTGGCTTTGTAATTTTTTGTCAAGCCTTTGGCCACATCCAGGCTCCTCGGTTATCTGCGTCTCACATGTAAGGTAAGCAAACAAATAGAAGCAAACCAAGCCTAGAGGCCATTGGCTTGCTGAAGCCAAGGGCCACTTTATTGATGAAGTGTGCAGGAAGAAACAGGACATGCTTTATTTTCTCTATTCGAGAAGACCACGGAAATACAGTGTGGGGAGGTAAAAAATGGTTAGATGGTGACCTGGCCAGTTGCTGGTCAGCAGTGGTAGAAATTTCAGCACCAACACTTTTCTCAGTCTTCCCAGATTTTTTTTTTCTTGCTCTGGCAACCATTTCCACTGGCCATTTTTGCTGTGGAAAGGTGTATCTGGAATGTCCTTGCTTGGGCACAGGAGTCACAAGAAGGACTAGGAGAGAAGCTGATGGCAAGCTTGTCTGTTCTGAAGCAGAGATGGAGCCGTGCAGGCTGACTCTGTGTGCGGATACTTTTAGTAGAGGGCAGTAAAAAATTAATGAGACTCTGTCCCTTCTTATATGAATCCACAGTGTAAGGGAGTTGTCAGTTTGTTGAGTCAAAATAGCAGTACAGTGTAGTGATCATTTAGACAGTGATCCAGTTCAGGGGTCCCGAGAACCAAGGACAATAGCTATGGTGGGAGTCACCAAAGGCTTCCAGACAATAAGCAGGTGTCATCAACAATCGTGAAGGATAGAGCGCTGAGCCTGTGTGAAGTGTATGAATTTATGCAAAAACATTACTCTTTGCCTGCCATCCATTTCATCTCGTGTGGAGCCTTAAGCCTTTTACAATGAGAGATCAAACTGGGTAAGTTGCCAGAGCCTGGGACAAAGCCTGACCCATAGCTGTGTGCAACAAATATCAACTGAATGAATGACTGCACCTTAGTGATCATTGCATGGAATTCTGAGAAGAAGGTAGGGATCACTTTTTGGTTGCTAATGAGGTTTTTTTTTTTTTGCATTAAAAATTTAAAGGTAGATATGTGTTCCTTCTGACAGCTGCCATCCTGAGTTGCTGAGATAGACTTGGTATGCTTCAGTCTATCTAATTTAATCTCCCTGTAGCCCTGTTTGTTATTCTTCTTTAGAGGTGACGGAAGTGGAGCTCAGAGAAGGTGAGTTACTCTCTGATGGCACATAGCTGGTCACATTGGCTCTTCTGTCTGGCTAACCCTCCAGCTGGCACCCTGTCCCCCGTCTACCTGCCAACTCACATTAATGTTCCTAGTTGATTGGAAAGTCAGTCTTTTAAACAAGGGAATAAATGAAATGAGAGAATTTTATTCCCCATCAGATTTCCTCTCCCTCTGAGAAATTTATGTCCCTGGATAGTATTTCACGGGAACATTTTATGACTAGCTAGATTTATAGGTAATAATCAATAGAGTGCCGAGCTGGGTTTCTGTTTCATATACATACTTTTCAGGAAGAACAGGTAAAATGGATCTGCACAGCTCCCCAGCACCTTAGCTGATACCAGGATTTGGGGTGGGGTGAGTAGGATGGGTGTTGATGTGTGTGTTGGGGGAGAGCTTTAGAGGAGAGATAGAATCCACACTGGGAGGTATGCCAAGGAAATAGTAGGGCTTCATGTCTATATTTGGGGAAGGCAACCCATCAAGGAGGTCCCTCTGCTAGAAGGGAAGGTGTATGGCTTCTTCACCAAAATCTGAAGGAAGCCTTCATAGCTTGGTGCCTCCTAGAACATTTCAGGAATCCTGGGAATCCTTTTTCTATCACATTGTACTCAGCCTTCCTCACCGATGAAGCCCAGATGACACGTGTCACCCATGGGCTTGCTCAGAGATCAGAGAGCCCATGTGTGTTTCCATGTGTGTGACTTAGTATCTTCCTTGAGGGAGTCTTTCTTGTTTCTCTGTTTAATTTCTGTAGACTTCCAGTGTCTTCCTATAAAAGAACTTAAGATATTGCTTCTCCCAAGCATATTTGAGTTTAATTTCAGCACCCTCGGAGACCAGAAAACCTTTAAGGCAAAGGAATGAATTGATAATTATGAGCTCCCAGGCTTTTGAGAGCTGTGTTGTAATCGTTTCAGAAGCAAAGGGCTCTTCCCAGATGTACTTCACATATGACCACAGGGGCCACTACTTGCTAAACTTGGAAGTACATAGGTATAACCTTACAATCTTTTAAAAGTACAGGAGGGCTCATAATCTAGACAGGCCATGGTTGCAATGGGACCCAAGGACTTCATTGTGTGAGACCCCATGATACAAGGGGCTGCTAAGTCTGCTTTCTGTGAGCAATGGAAGTGACAGTGTGAGTGTACATAGGTCGCAGGTTTGTGAGGGTCTGTACCATTTCTGAGTCACTACCTAAGCTATAAAAATGGCTTCCATGTTAAGAGAAAACAAGCAGTAGACATTTTGCTAAGGGACTGAGACTCCTGGGCATTCTTTGAATCATGGGAACTTCACTGTGAGTGCTGTGTTGGACCTGTTAAAGTTTCCCATTGGTTATCTCCAGCCTCCTGGATGGCTGAGCATGTCCAGCCACAGGACACAGTGCTTGCTCTTTCCAGAGAGCTTGGTCCTCCTGCCTTCTGCAGTCCTGTTTCCTCCAATGCACTAACATCTCCCTTCTCTTCTGTCCTTCCTCCCTTCTTCTTTTCTCCCCCCCTCTCTCTAGGGGGGGAAATCAGTAGGACACTCAGTATTCTGAGAAGCATGGCTGTAATTCTCTCCACTAGCCTGTATGTATTATATATATGCACATCACTTACACATTTGTATTGGCAGCACAGCCTATAAATGCTCCCATAAAGCCGGGCTCTTCCATCCAGGATGGGAATGGAGTTGTTAAAGACAGCTGATGAGGTGGCATCTGTTGGCCAACAGTTTTATGCTGCAGTAGCTCTAAGCAGATAACATTAATAGGAATCACATTGTAAAGTTGTAAATTTGATGTAAAATACTAAATTTGACAATAATTGTGTTATAAAGCAAAGATTCTATTTATCAAAGGCCTCCTGCCTCTTCTTTGTGTAAGGGGCTCTGAAATTCTTGCTTGTACCTGCCCCTAGCAATTATCAGACCTTCTCTAAAATTCTGTTTTATTTTTCCATTTTCATAACAACTACATTATGATGTGACATATTTTTTTCCAGATATTTTGCTTGAATAAATAAATAGGATATTAAATTCAACTGGGGTATTAGATTATAAATTAGTTCTGTAATAGGCGTCATAATGTTATTTAGATTTTCAGTTTACACAGACCTTGTAGCAACTCCCCAGAGCTATGCTACAGAATTAGAAGTAGATAGAAGTTGATGTAAGAAAATTGGTTTTTGTAATATGCTGATGCCAGTAGAGTTGTGCTGTGTGTAAAGGTATTTAAATAGAGTGTTCCTCTTTACTTCATTGTACAGACAAAAGAAGGATAATGACTCCAAATGACAGATTTGTTGATGCTGCTGTTGGCCATGTGTGCAGCTAAAATATTTCTTTCCCAAACTAAGCAATACTTACACAGGATGCCTAAAAGCTTAGGTCACAGGGCAGCCTCCCATGGATGGAGATTTCTCCTTCATCTGGCTAATTGCAGTGATCTAATCTTACAACTTGGTTTGGTGACTACACAGTCCGTAAGTTATATTTAAAGAAAGATATCTACTCAGGAATGCCTTGTGTTCATTGGAACCATTAACTTATTGCATTGTTATTTCCAACATAAATAGAAAACATGTGCATTTAAGAAAAAAATGTGGATTTGTCAGAAAGGTGCTAACAGCAAGGTAAGAGCAGAATTTGTCTCTCTTCCTCCCCCCCCCCCTCCTTCTCATCCCCCAGATTTCTTTTTTGAAAGAGACTCTTTCTGTGTAGCCCAGGGTGGACTTGAACTCAGAATTCTTGCCTCAGCCACTTGAGTGCTGGAATTACAGGAGTGGATCATCATGCCCAGGTGGGACTTTTGGTGACTGACATCACCAAAGAGTGGTCAAACTGTAGTGGGTGAGATGGATCAAGCCCACTGATTGTTTTTGTACAGCTTACCAGAAAATAATGAATTTAGCATTTTCAAATCGGTAAGTAAAAAAAAAAAATCAAAAGAAGGATCCTTCACAACATGGGAACTGGCAGGAAATTCTGTTTCCAGAAAAGTTTTATTGGAACAAGGCCATACTCATTCACTTCCACATCACTCGTATCTGCTGCTGTTGACAATGGCAGAGATGAGCAGAGTTGCCATGGAGACTAGTCTGAAACAGCCACATCTGTTCCTGAACAGAAAATGTTTGCTGACCCCTGCTTTAAACCCAAACAAGGGTGGGCTGATGGACAGTGGCCACATCAGGAAGTCCCATGGTAGGAAGTGATTGAGCAGGGAGAAGATATTCTTTGTTTGGGACTTCTGGTGATGGCCTTGATTTAAAAAGAAAACCCAATCCAACTAATTTGCATAGCATGACTCAATATGCTACAGGGACAAGCTCACCTCATAGTTTTATGGATACCAGAGGGTTGGTGTTCCATGGGATTAAAATATATATATATATATATATATATATATATATATATATATATATATATATATATATATATATATATACACGCTTTTGAGTCTCATTCACAACTCAGCAACAGTGGAAGACAGCCTGGACTAGGCAGGTGAGAGCCCGGGGCTTCAGGGTGTTTGCTTCTTAAACAACACGGCGAGATGGAAAAGTCTCTGCGCTGGGTCCTCAGTCTCCTCATTTGTAAACTATAAAGAGGATGGTCTCCGTGACCTCTGAGGTGATCTGGTATCTCTGCTTCCCTGGCCCTAGCATGAGAAGGTCCCACTCTCAGGAAGCAGAGCCTCTTCGCCGGCCGCCCTGCCATCTCCGTAGCTTCTTGCCTCTGAAATTCGGCATTTCATTAAGGGTTCACAAGTCTTGACATGTTTGTAAAGAAAGACACGGCAGGAATTCATATGCCTCGCCGTATAACAAACACGTTGTGAATAACCTATATTTGGAACCCAATTTGTCACAGGGATGCGGGCAGGGTTTTAAGTCTGAGCAGCTTCAGAAACGCTCTGTTTTGTTCTTCTCGGTAGCTCCCAGGGCTCTCCCACTTTGCACTTTGAAGGGAGTCTTTATTGGAGAAGCCGCTCTCCATTGCCGAAGAAGAGGGACATTTGCATTAAACGATGCAAGAGATGCATTGTAATTTCATGAGAATTACCCTTTCCAATGAATGTTAGATTAAGAACCAAGTAAAATCCCTTGAAAGTGGCTGGAAGATAAATTAGAGCTGAGCTGCAGTTAGGTAGAACTAAATTTTATTCCTTCCCTTTAAAATGGTTTTTAATTGATTTGGCATACTTTTTAAGTTAATAATGAATACTGTACCTGGGTCTGCATGATCACTCCTGTGAATTAGATCTATGGCGCCTGAAACAGCTTTCTCTTACCGAGGACAGTGATTTTAATGAAGAGTCGTTCCTTATTGCACCAACGGAAATGTGTTTCATGGTGGTTCCAGACAGTTCTCTAATTAGCAGTCCAGTCTTTTCTCCCAAATATTTTATCTGAAATGGTATGGAAATGTGGAAAGGGAAGGTGCTTTATCACAGTGCTGGGAGGCTTGTCTCACTTTACACGGGAGGTCTCAGAGCCAGGAGAGTCTTGCAAGATGTAAGATCCAGAGATTTTTAAAAGGAGATGGAAATAAGTAAACAAAAATGGTTTCTGTGTTAGAACAGCACATTTCACCTAGTCTTTCTTTTTTCCTCCCTCCCTCCCTCCCTCCCTCCCTCCCTCCCTCCCTTCCTTCCTTCCTTCCTTCCTTCCTTCCTTCTTTCCTCCTTTTTTGGGGTGTGTGTATGTGTGTGTGTGTGTGTGTGTGTGTGTGTGTGTGTGTGTGTGTGTGTGTGAGAGAGAGAGAGAGAGAGAGAGAGAGAGAGAGAGAGAGAGAGAGAGCAGGGAAGGCATTCCTTTCCTGTCTTAGGTCCTATGCACTGGTTATGTCAGGTGTGGTTTGGGTGGCGGTGGGAACTGCACGGCTCTTGTGCTGACCTGCTGGGCCATGGAGTCTCCTCAGTACTTCTCCACTGCTGCTGGCTGACCGCAGGGTGAGTGCGGAGACATGCTTAATGGTCATGGTAGAGTACAAAAGAAAGAAAGATAAGCCAAGGTACACACTCCCAAGAGCTGAAAATGTGAAACGGACATAGCTTCTTACCTGAGTCCCAACACTGAGTGGGGAAAGAAAAAGATGACGTAGAAAGCATGAAAAAATGAGAAAGAGTGCATTTATTTTGAAGACGATGGTGTCCTGAGACAAGACTAGCAAAGAGTATTTAGCATGTTTAATGTTAAATAGAACATTGGGTTTATATTACTTGGAGCTTGATCTTGAAAGTTTAGGAAAGTGATGTGTCTATTAATATAAAATAACAACCACTAGCTGTATTCATGACTTCCTGTGTTCCCTGTGCTAGGCTAAGCATTGCACACCAAGTTATCACTAGACCTGCCACTCAGCCCTCGGAAATAGCTATTCTTGTTTTCCACTAAGAGTTTACACTTATTTATTTCAGTGGTGTGTGTGCGTGCGTGTGTGCGTGCGTGCGTGCGTGCGTGTGTGTGTGTGTGTGTGTGTGTGTGTGTGTGTTTGTGTGTTTGTATGCATCATACAACGTCAGAGAGAGTACAAGTTGAGTTAGTTCTCTTTCTACCATGTGGTGCCTGGGCACCAAACTGAGATCGTCTGGTGTTGGCGTCAAGCATCGTTATGCACTGAGCTGTCTCACTGGACCCTGTCTTCCATGTTAAAGACCAGAAATTAGAGGCACAGAGAAATTACCTTTATCTTAATTCAAGTGCCCAGAAAGCGACAGAGCAAATATTAAAAACCTGGAAGAATGACTCCAAACCTCATGCTATCCCAATTCTGCTGGACGACTGGGTATATACTGTATAAAGATGGTGAAACAATTCCAGCCAGAGCTAGGGCAGAACTTGAGAGTGGCTAGCTCCCATCATGCACTTGGAGAAGGAGACTGCTGCATGCTCTCCAGCTACTGAACTGTAATTAAAATTATCATACAGTATAATGATTTCTAATACATTTCAGAACAAATCACCATCTTATATCTGACATGTTGTTAATGTTTACTACCGTAATTACCAATTTGAAATATAAGGCAGCAATTTTTATTAGTGTTTGGTTATGCATAATTATGTCAAATATGAGACTGCAATTTAGATGGAACTGTATTAGCTGTGATCGTGCAGAATGATGATACTGTATATTTGACACCCTGGGTGTTTTATGTATCTATAGATTTTTTTTCCCCTCCAAACCATAAAGAATCATTTAAAGATAATTCAAAGGTTATTTACAATACTTCTCATTTTAAACATTTTAGAACATTGGAATACACACAGTAAATGGGAAATACTGAATCAGGCTTAGCCTGAAAATGATGGAAAGTCTCATCAGAGCTCTTTCTGGTGTGTTAGACTCTCTCCTGGGCACTTTGCACATCAGTTCTCAACTCCTCATCATATTGATACTCTTTCACTTTCTGCACAGATAACTCAGGTCTAGAGAATTCAGGAGAGTTTAACTAATGTCCCAAACTCAAATTCATAATGTTTCTTGCAAATCCTTTTCTAGGCAGTTAAGTGAAAGCTGCTGTGTAAGAGGCTATGACCAGAGTGTGTAAATCTACAATGCTATTTGATTTCCACCACTATACCCAATGCCTGAGATAATTACTTTAAAAGGTGAAGGGTTGATGTTGGCTCACAGTTTTGTAGGTTTCAGCCCGTGTTGGTTGGGTCTGCTGCTTCTGGACCTGTCTAGAAAGAACATCATGGCAGAGGAATCTGCTTCCTTCATGCATCAAGAAGCAGACAAAGAGGAAGAGGAGGGGCAGGGGTCCCAATATTCCCTTCAAGGGCATGCCACTAATAACCTAACTTCCTTCTTCCAGGACCCATTACCTACAGGTTCCACCACCTGGCAATAAGCCCCCAGGCTTGGTGTCATGCCTTTAACTCATGAGCTGTTAGTAGACACTTACCTAAAATACAGCACCTATAAAATTAGTAGTGTATTTAATTAGACAGTATAATTATTCTTGTCTTTTTTTTTCTTTATAGTGATCATTAGAGTTCTCCAGAGAGATAAAACCAATAGAGATTTCCTCTCTCTCTCTCTCTCTCTCTCTCTCTCTCTCTCTCTCTCTCTCTCTCTCTCTCTCACACACACACACACACACACACACACACACACACACAGATTTATTGATGATTGATTTTCATGCGTGGCTTATGAAGACTTAGAAGTCCCTACAATCTGAGACTCAAGAGTCCCTACCAGTTCTAATGAGAACAAAAGCAAAGTCATGAGAAGCAGGAGGTTGGTGATCTGGTTCTGGTCCAGGTCTAAAGGCAGAAGAACCATACCCACCTTAGAGATCCCCAGGGAGAGAGAGAGAGCTCTTCTCTGTTCAGCCTTTGGTTCTATTCAAGACTTCAGTGGCTTGAGTGAAGACTTGGCTTTGGGAAGGGTGGCCTCATTCACTAGCTCACTGATCTAGATGTTGACCTCATTGAGAAACACCCTCACAAACATGCCTGGGGTAATGTTTAGCCATGGTATTGGGTAGTCTGCCGTCCAGTCACATTGACATGTGAAACTGACACCCTATCTATTTTCTCACAAATAAGTTCTATTAGGTCTATTTTAAAACATAGAAAATCCACCTTTAGAAGTTTGAGGTAGGGTTTTACTCATGTTTGTGCAAGTTCACTGATGAGGGGAATTTTGGAATCTGTGCTGAAGACTTCTGCATTCCATTTTAATGTTCTCTCAGGACTGCTACCACTGGAGACTCTACAGCAGCTCTAATTATAATGAAGCTTGAGTTCTTTCTTTCTTTTTTTTGTTTTTGTTTTTGTTTTTGTTTTTGTTTTTCAAGAAAGGGTTTCTCTGTGTAGCTTTGCGCCTTTCCTGGAACTCGCTTGAGTTCTTTCTAAGAAATTTATATTTGAGGCTGTAGAGATGGCTTAACATTTCATAGGGCTTGCTGCTCTCCTGGAAGACTGGGGTTCAAATCTCAACACCAACATGACTGCTAACAACTATCTGTCGTTCCAGTTCTAGGGGATCCAACATCTCTTTTGGTCTCTGTGGGTACCAGGTACAGGTACATATTTGGTGCACAGACATGTATGTGGGTAAAACACCCATACACACAAAATAATTAAATAATAAAATAAATTAAAACAAATTTGTATTTGTTATTCTCATCCATTCCCTGTTATCTTTCCCTTTCCTGCATAAGGAAACCAAAATGTGGAAAGTGTCTCAGTACGTTGTGGTGGAGCCAGAACATGGGTACAGGTCTTGCCTGATTCCAGAGTTCATTGTCTTACTTCTTCATTTCCCTGACGAGGATAACAAATTCACTGGGATAAGTGACCCTAATTCCTTATCTTTTCCCATATATATAATTCTATGCTACAGTTTCCTGAACACTTTCCGTTTAATTAACATATTTCAAAATTTGATTATCACAATATTCAAATGTTAGCATTTCAATGCTGACAAAAACAAAATGTAAAACTCCAATCCTGGAAAGTTATTTTTTTGCTTTGTGTGAATAATCACATGATTTAAAAGAAATATTTTAGATTTTGAAAGCAATGATACTTATAGGATACAGGGAACAAAAACATAGTAGTTGTGTTTTATATCACATATAACAATTTAGTTATGTATATTAATTTTCTCTTTAATATGACTAGTGAGTGTATACTTGATGGTTCATCTGCACACACTTTAGAAAAGACTAGCTCCATGAGGGTAGGGCCTCTGTGTATTTTGCTTATTCATGTGCCTTTTGCTTACTCTGGTATGTGGCCCACAGCAGGAGTTCCACAAATATGTGCATATTAGTTTCTGCTTTGCTTTTTCATTTTATCAGCATGCCACATACTTACTTTAATCATAACCCTTATAAACACTGCTTAAAGTTTACAAAGTGATTGATTGCTCCTGGAGAAATTACATCCAATGAAGAGACTTCTGTCTTCGATATTTTCAAATTGTATTTTATGTTTCTGTATTGACCTAAAGCTTAAGTAATACACTCCTGTGTCACAGAAGGCTGTTCTCCTTGGGTCCTATTTGGCAGCCACTGAAATCCTCCACTTGTCTATGAGGTTTATACCTAACTGAAGGGCATCTAGTCTGAATGTCTGGTTCCTTCAGAGGTGGGGGCTTGCTGACCAACCATTACTGGACCAGGGCTTTTATCTCTAAGGTTAGCATTAAGAACCAAAGAAAACAAGATTTGATCATTCATTTGCTGTACTAACGTTGTTGCACAAGTATTGACTGAACCCTTAGCAATGGCCTTGGATAATACAAAGTTATTCTGTCTCAACCAAAGGATGCCAAACCAGAGCATATGGGGCAACAACCCATCCTTTCAGCCAAGAAGGAAAAAAAAAAAGAAAACATTTTGTTTATGATTATTTTACTGGACTTGCATTAGACCCTCATCATGTCGGCTTAAAAGATGCATGTGTTAGGGCTAGAGAGATGGCTTAGTGGTTAAGAGTGGCTATTGCTTTGGCAGAGGATGTGAGTTTGGTTCCCAGCATCTATGTTAGGTAACTCACAACCACTTGTAACTCCAGATCCAGGGGAACTAATGCTAGCTTCTGGTCTCCAAGGGCACGTGTTCTCATATGCACCTATGGATGCACACACACACACACACACACACACACACACACACACACACACACACTTAAAAATAAAAATACAATCTTAAAAAATATCTGTGTCAGCACCCAAAATGTACATGCCAAGGAACATGTCAAAATTTCTGTTTTAATAAATCCAAACTATTTACACTCGCACATATTTGATTATTTGTTTCAAGTGCTTCCACCAGCGCAGAGACACGAGCAAACCCTCCCAAGGATCATCATGAAAAAGAGACTCATAAATCCTTTAACCTAATTCTACAATTGATCCCCTAAGAAAAGTTAAATAGCACCATTGTTTGTAGATTGCTAGATCACCACGAAGATAATTCTTCTATAAATACAGATGGTGCCCTTGTGGAAATGACGTGACAGTGAGTAGATGCCAACAGAAAAAAAATAAAAAAATAAAAGCGACATGCTGATTAGCTCATGACACAGAGTTCAGGAGAATTACGCCTCTCTTTCTGAGTTATGGCTTATTTGAACTCCTGATGCCCTGTTTTCATTTGGGTTTGTAATACTTGTTCTTTTTACTGTTAACAAAGTAAAATAGTAAGAATTTGATCGTCCTGAGCATGCAGTGTTCATCATTGGTTGATGGGAAATCAGCCTGTGAAGTTTCCTACTCTATTTCTACCCAGGCCAATTTTTTTTTCCTGGTATCACCCAATGACGCTGCTGCTATTGCCAGAGGGTGCAAAACACAGCACCAGACTCATTAAGGACCAAAATATGAACCAGTGAATATGATATCAGTCGATTGTTGATATAAAAATGACTTTCCTGGTTTTGATATTCAAAAGAAAAGGTGAAAAGGATCCCTATTTACTGAGGACGTAGTATATGTCATTCTGAGGACCTAGTATGTGTCACACTAAGGACCTAGTATGTGTCATAGAAGCCATCTCAGATGTTGTGTTTTGTTGGGACTTTTTAAAATTTGCTTTCTGTGGCCTCTATGGTACAAAATTACTACTGCATCTCCCCTATCCAACATCAGTTTAACAAAATGTGTGAAGTGGAATGATTCTGAGCATCACAACCACAACATGGAGGTGCTTTGCATACCAGCATTGAATTTCCCGTTTCTGATCTTCTGTTTGTTGGTGGATGGAATGTGAGCAATGTTGCCCAACCTCTCGGAAACAGCACGTGAATAATCCCGTAATCAGTGTAATGTATTCTGCTCTGGGAGTAATCAAGTCATTGAGCTTTGAAGTAAGATCCAATTTTTGGAAAGTGGCTGATGAATGCAGTTTCCGTATTCAGAGGAGGCTGATGTACCTGGACTATTTGGGTCTTCTGGTTGAATAGGAGGAAAAAAGTACTTGAGGAAACTCAAGTGGACTATTCTAAAAATAATCTAAGTTTCGGGATATATTTTCCTAGCGGCATAGTATGCAATTTGAGATTTTAAAATTAAACGTGTCTGTGTGCTTTTGAATTTTGGATTGCTGAGAGAGAGCCTGCTTAGCTGGAAGGGAAGGATGGGGGAGATGTGGCCAATGCTGAGTCTGAGGATCTTACTTTCCCTTCCCAGGCTGTTCTTTCTCTGGATCTTTGTGGTAGCGTCCTCCGTGTTATTCATGTCTTAACTTAAAAGTTCCTGCTTCAGACATTGCTTCCCTGAGTTCATTTCCTCTGCTCTGAGCCACAGAGCTGGAGCAGAGCATCTTCTTTCTTCCCTCCCTCCCTCCCTCTGCTGTCCTCTCCCCTTTCTCTCCTTTCTTCTCCATCTTTCTTTCTTACTTCCTCCCTCCCTCCTTCCCTCCCTCCCTTTCTCCACTCCTTCTCTTCCTTCTTTCCTTCCTTCCTCTTTCCCATCCTCCTTTCCTTCCTTTCTACTTTCCTACCCACCTCCCTCCCTCCCTTCCTCCTCCATTCTTTCTGTGTGTGTACATGTGTGTTGGTGTGGAGACCAGAGAACAACCTTTGGTGTCATATCTAAGGTTCCAAAAAAAAAAAAAAAAACCTTCCCTCCACCCCTTGCTTTTGGAGACAGGTTTCTCATTAACCTGGATCTCACAGAGGAGGCTCACCAGCGAGATGAGGGATCCACCTGTCTCTGCCTCCCTGGCACTGGGATTACAAACATGTGCCGCCACACTTGGGTCCCCTCCCCCTCCCTTTTCTTTCTTTCCATGTGAGTTCAGAATTGAACTCCGGTCCTCATGCTTTTGAGGGGAGTACTTTACCAATTTAGTCACTTCTCAAGTCCCTCTTCTTAATTATCACCAAAAAAAATACATACACCCTTGTTTGTTTAGCCTCCTTGGGAGATGAACTCCTGGAGAAACACAGGGCCGTTTGCCATGGTACTCAAATGCCATGCTACAGTTCCGGACACCTTGGGGGCACTGGTGAATGACAGACTCACTGAATGGATGCTTGGTTCTAACCCAGGGGCTCCACAATTCTGGGACACAGGCAGCCGCCTCCACCTTTCATACTCATTGCTAAGTGATGCCAAGGACCTGAAGCACTCTCCCTATTGCCATAGTGCGAACCAACTCTAGGGTGGCATGCAAAAGGGGCCGGGCTTACTGGAGCCATCTGATTCCAGGGGGGAGGCTGCAGCTGGCTGCGCAGCTTCTGTTCCCAGGCAGGCTGTACACTGGTAGTCAGATAAAACATGGCGGTACCCCTGCCAGTCAGGCTTTATAACTTAAGATATTCAGTTCGAAAGTAAGTCCTGCTGGTGGGTATGTTCTCCTCTTGATTCCCTTGGGTAGCAGTCGAAGCCCCATTCACGTTGGAACCCTTGGGTGGTTCGGCAGCTCGGTCACTTGCTTCTTTGTTCATGCCCCCTTGTTTGTTTCTTTTCTTGTTTTTATTCCTTTACTCCAGTCCCTTGCTTCACTGCTCTCACCCTTCCTGCTTCTTCTCTCACCTGCAACCTCTCTCCGCCTTTTCCTCCGTTTCAGAGAACATACCAGAAGCTCTCCCTCCGAGTCTTCTAAGCCAGGAAGAGTGAG
Organism: Peromyscus eremicus; assembly: GCF_949786415.1. Classification (NCBI taxonomy): domain Eukaryota; kingdom Metazoa; phylum Chordata; class Mammalia; order Rodentia; family Cricetidae; genus Peromyscus; species Peromyscus eremicus. The sequence goes on along the minus strand of NC_081426.1, from coordinate 45,498,757 downwards.
GTCAGTTCTCCCTTCCACTTCACATTTATCTCCTACTCTAGTAAGAGGAAAAGTATTCATGAGAAGCCACACACACACACACACGTGTGTGTGTGTGTGTGTGTGTGTGTGTGTGTGTAAGCTAAAAATGTTTGACTAATCGTTGGTGTGTTAACACTTCTTCAGTTTCACCCCTACCCCTATGTATTTTGCTATTCACATGCTCACTGTGAATGATTGAGACAATAAAACCTTGGATGACTTCAAGTGGAAGACTTCCCAGGTATAGCTAGAAGGGGATTTGGCTTTCAAGGGAATAATTAACAAAACTATTTTAGGAGGTCATTTTCTGTGGAAAATAGGGGAATTACCTGTCCACGGGAACGAGAAATGTTTAGATGTTGGCATTTCCTCCAATTGCACTGTGGTCCTGGGATAATGACTCTTTTATAAGAAAAGGAAGAGAAGTTGCCATGGTCCAGTGGCTAAGAATCACTGCTGAAACTCTTTCTTGGTTTGTAGAAAAAAATGTCCAAGTGCGTGTTTTTAAAGAAACCCACCATAGCACACCAAATGGGTGCACACGCTGTTGTTTTTGTTTCACTTTTTAGAAAAGCAAACACAGTGTTTTTCAAAGTCTATTCCATACGGTAGCCATCACATGCAATTTTCCCACATCAAAGGGTTCTTGCTGAAATACATTGGGGAGTCATTCTTGAGGCCATTGTTGACATCTCTTGTGGTTACGTGGTGTCCAATGGGAATGACTTTACTTCATTTTCTTATTGTTTCTTGAATGTATACAACTATGGACTATTTTTCTAAAAGTAATACTTGATGTTTTTCTTTGTTGGGAGTGGTGGGGAGGGATAGTTGGAGACAAGGTCTCATTCTATAGCCCAGGCTGGACTCAAACTCAAGGCAATCTTCCTACCTGAATCTCTCAAGTGGTAGGATTGTGTATGTGATCCACCATATCTCACTTAGCATCACTAAGGTTCTAAGGTCACCTAATCTAAGATTCCTAAGGTCACATGGCTGTGAAAATAAAGCAAACAAAGGTAGCTCTGCTCTCCCTTCTCTGCAAGGGGCCTTTGTGTTCTGCTGTCTTTTCTGTTCCTGGGTGAGAAGATGAGGAGGTGACTTGTCTATCACTTCCTCAGCACTAGCTGCTCTGGGGGGAGGGTCCTCTCCTTGCATCCCTGCATGAGACCTGCACAGCAACTCATCAGTGACATTTTGCAGATGACAGTCCTGAAACTCAGAGGTGATGTGTACAATTTGTGTAGATCACTCGGTGGGTGGGGTGTGGAACGAGGGACAATGGTTTCAGAGCCCTGTATGAGTTCCATTAATCTAAGGTTGCTTAAGACATTTATGTAGCATAGCATGGTGTATCCACACAGCAACATCCTACCATATACTTCACATCGTCTCTCGATCACTAATACAATCTATGTTAGAATATGCAAATGCTATGCAAATAGTTATTAGACTGTATCACTGAGAGAACCATGACAAGGGAAACAGATGACAATTTTATTTTTCTAGTCTTCGATTTGTTCAACTTATAGATGTAGTACCCAGGAATGTAGTGGGCCAATTGTATGTATGTATGTATGTATGTATGTATGTATGTATGTATGTATGTATATCATCTATCTTCATCATTATCAACACCATCATCATTATCTAGCTGTATCTATTTATAATCTATCTATCTATCTCCATCCATTATCAGTGATCTATATGCTGATTCCATTCCATGACCTGAAACATAGTTGGAGTCCAGTGACAAATATTTCTTGACGTGAAATGGAAATAAAACCTATGTGAAATAGGCAAATGCTGCTGCAATTCTTCACTTTCTCTGCTCTTTTTCCAGGGTATATATCAATTTTGCACATGCATTTACTTGCTTGCTTACTACTAGAGTGTGTCCTTACATGTGAATATTAACTTGGTGTGGGGAAAGGTCTTTAGGTCATTTGTCAACCACTGTGGATCTACGGTAGAGGCTCTGTAAATATTTGGTGAAGGAATAAACAGTCCAATGCAAGGTTTTTACTACTACTTCAGCTTCCTGAAAGCTCCTCAGATTGCTTTCTTTGCGCGTCTACTTCTCTCTCAGGAGTAGTTAAAAATCTACTTAGGGCTGTAAATAAAGGAAGTCTACATTCCTAGCTACTCCATATAGCAGACACTGAAGGGCTCTGGGTGAGCGCACGGGGCTGGCTGCGTCACAGGTACAGCTCTGGTCTCATGCATAGGCAGAAGTGTATCCACAGGGCAGTGGGGAAGGTCAGCACTCTGCTTTTGGCTTCACCTTGCAACTTTTTACAGCACAAATCTTTTCTGCAAAATTCCAAAGCCCTCCTTCCCCTTATCAGGTCTCCTGCCCATCTTCCCAAACCACTCCACTTCCTGCTGGGGTCCTCAACCTGGGACAGAAAGAGATTTCAATATCTTTAATGTTCTCTGCAGCCCTCCATACACCATTCTTGGGAGGGGTCTGTGGGTTTCATCAGAGAGCCTGGGGGATTCAGAAAAGCAAAGACCCCCTGAAGAATCCTTGTCTGGTAGACCAGGTGGGCTATAGTGTGGTGCTTAGGCAAGAGTAAAGGGTCAAAAATGGATTTTCTTTAATCTTTGAAATTTAGAAAAAAAAAAAACCCTATGTGTTACTGCACTGTCTGCCCTTGCCTGCCCACTCCTCAGAGCTCACCCCCATCTCTGCCCCCTCTCCCCTCTCCATCCTGACTCTACAGCAGAAGGATGGTTTAGTGAGGCAGGTGACAACCACCTTGACTTCTGCAGGACCATCAGAAAAGAGCACAGGACTCTGACCCCAGGAGGAATGCAGAGCAGAGTTGAAAGGCATTCTGCCAAGAACTTTTCCCTCCCTACTGGCAGAGACAGAAAGAGCCAGCCCTGATTGGATTAGTACTGCCCAGAAGCACTTTAATCTCAACTGCTGCTACCTGGGGAGGGGAAGCAGTGTCTGACTTGTGGGAGGTGGGAGGCTCTGAGATACTGAGCCTCCTCACAGTGAGGGTACCTGCAGAGAGTATTAAAGGGCTCTCCTCAGAGATGAAACAGGGGATTCCCTAAGAATGAGTCTGTGGATGGTCTGGATCCTGTGGGTTAAAACTGTTAAAATAGACTTTGAACACACACAGCCTGGTGGTGGCAGATTGTCCACCAGGAGCTGGTTCTGTTAGAGGATGAATGGAAACTTTAAAGGGTTAGATATGGGGGGTTGAGGCTAGAGCTCAGTCAGGAAAGTGCTTGCTTTGCAATTATGAAGACCTGAACTTGATACTCAGAACCTAAATGAAAGTGCCAGGTGTGGTGACGTGCACTTATAATCCCAAAGCTGGTGAGCTGGTGAAAGATGAATCCTTGGAGCTCACTGGCCAGCCATCCTAGCCTCCTGGGGAGTCCCAGGCCAGTAGAAGATCCTGTCTCAGAAAGCAAGGTGGACGGCTATTGAGGAAGGATACCTGAATTTGTTCTCTGGCCTACACACACACACACACACACACACACACACACACACACACACACACACACTTTATATTGGGTGTACGTCAATGGTAGGAAGATGGGGATAAAAATAAATAAAATACTGGATTATGAAGAAGGAGCTCTCTTAACAGCCAGAAACACCAAGCTAGAAGGAGAAAGGAATGGAATAAAGCATGAATGAAATAGAAACAAGCAAACACACACACACACACACACACACACACACACACACACACACACAAAAAAAAACCCAAAACAGAAACAAAAGAAGGGATATTGGTCCAGTTTCATGCTGATGTCTAATGTTACAGCAGCAGAAACAGTGAAAGTCCATTCTAGGTACACAGTGCCTTTCTTAGACCACTCAGAATAAATAAATAAAATAAATTTTGAGTATGCACAAAGAGAAACACCAGAGTATACTACAGTCTTTGTCCAAGTGCGATAGACAGTCTCTGTAGAAGGAGGTTGCCTGGAGCCCCAAAGTGGGAGTGGGCAAGGAGAGGCAGAGACCCTAAAGGCTGAGCTACTTGTCCATCAGGCTAAGTAAGAGAGAGATGCCAGGACTGAGATTCAAGAAGCTGGTCCAACGGGAGGCAAAGAGAGAGCACATGAAAACAGTGTCTATGATGGATTTCAGCAATGAGTGATGCAGGCTAGAACAGGGGAAGAATAATGATTGGAACATTCTCGACCACGTGGGGACTTTCCCAGCAGAGTGAAAGGGTTGGGAAGTTGGGAGTGGTCTGCTGACTTCTGGAGTGATTCTTTTGTTTGTTTTGTTTTGTTTTTGTCCTAAGCTCTCAAAGTATTTAATCTCCACTTTTGAGTAAAATATGCTTTAGAAAAGGTTTATTTATTTTAATTTCGTGTATATGAGTGTTTTGCCTACATGTCTGTAAGTACCGTGTGTGTGCAGTGCCCACAGAGGTCAGAAAAAGGTATTAGTTCTCTTAGAGCTGGAGTCATAGATGATTGTGAGCCACCACGTGGATGCTGAAAACTAAACCTGGGTCCTCTGAAGGAACTGCAATTTCTCCTAACTGCCGAGCCATCTCTTCAGCCCTTAATATGCTTTTAAAAATAGTTTTTAATTTATTCATTGAGGATTTTATAGGTACATACAATATATTTTGATAATACTCATCCCTATCCATCTTTTTCTCCTGGACACCTAACATTCCAACATTTTCATGTCCTTTTTTTTTTTTTTTTTTAATAATCCAGTTAGTTCAGCTAGTGCTGCCCCCATGCACACAGATGTGTGGTCATCCACGGGAGCATGGACAACTATCCTAAGTAAGTTTTACTGTCAATTCAACATAATCTAGAGTCACCAGAGAAGGGAGTCTTGTTTATTCTCAGGTCAGATTGGTTTGTGAAGGTGTCTGCTGGAGAAATTTCTTGATGTAGTAAGACCCTGCTCTTTATAAGTATCACCATCTCCTCAGCAGGTTGTTCTGGGCTGCATTAGAAAGCCAGAAAAGCATGGATCTGTGTTCGAGCCAGCAAGCATTGTTCTCTGTGGTTTCTGCTTTAAGTTTCTGCTTGAGTTCCTGTCTGGACTTCCCTCAATGACAGGCTGTGACCTGGAAGTGTAAGCCAAAAATAATCCTTTCCTTTCCCGAGTTGCTACTTGTCAGAGTGTTTTATCACTGCATCAGGAAGTTGATTAGAATGGAAATCTACCAGTGGCCATATTCCTGAAGAAAAATGCTTCTCCCTTCCTAAATAGCCACCAACTCCAAGTAGCACCTCAGATAGATAGGCCTGACGAGTCCCTCCCTTATCTGTGCTGGAATATTGACTAGCTTGATCTTGTGGAAGTCTTGTACTGGCAACCACAGATGCTGTGAACGCCTGAGTGCAACGGCCTTGCCGTGTTCAGAAGACACTGATCTGCAGGGATCCTCTTCGACCGGTCTCTCACAAGCTTTCTATCTCTTCCTTAATGTTCTCTTAGCCCTGGGTGTGCGGGGTAGGCTGACAGAAGTCCTGTTAGAAATGAACACTAGAGCAATTCTTATGAAAACAAATAAAGAGAATGGATAAGGAGACAGGACCAGATCTCCTGAGAATGGGCATGTCCTGTCCTTCCTTCTGTGTTCCAGAGATGTATGCACTACACACACACACACACACACACACACACACACACACACATACACACATAAAGTGGTAAGAGTTACCTGGGAGAAGCAAGGTGCAAATCCATAGCTATTATTTTTGTGGCCTCTAGCTACAAAATCTAGCAGGTGAAGACAGTCTAGAGACCCAAAATGGGGGGAAATGACATTTTAGCATTTTTGTCAGGTTGGCAATTTAAAAATAAACTAGAATTCAATGTATACCATTAATGCTAGAGGTTGTCTTATAATGATGCAAAAATGCCTTCTTCTCACTGGCAGTTAAAAAAAAATCTATGTCGTAGGGGGTAGGGAACCTTATATAGAACAGACTTCTGTGACTGTGACAGCAGCCCACAAAGCCACTGAAATCAAACCAAGACTGCACCCTGCAGAATTAGCACCGTAACCTATGTCAGAGACATGCTATTATCCTAATATCAGCTTTTGGATTCTGTCCAGTCCCATTAGTAATTCCCATGTTGATCGCTCTGTTACTCGTGAACGTTAATTGCTTCTAAATCTCTTTGGATGTTCAGATGCTTGGGTAAGAAAAAAATTCTGACTGGTAAAGGTGCGAGTTTTATTAATGTGGAAGCAAACAGGAAATCTGTTTAGAGATCCAAGTGAAATGCTTGTGACTGGAGATGCTGTAAGTGGCAGAGGTGGCATTGTTCTTCAAATGTCTGTCACATGTCAGTGGTGTGACTGTGGGGGATGGGGCACAGCTTGGCAGAACTATTGTGGTGTTCCTTTAAAGCCTGAGTGCCTTTAGATAGGCTTAGATGACCAAATTGTACCTACTTTGCTTGGTATGGAATGGTGACCTTGAGACTTTTGAGGTAAATTTGTATCTAGTTAGTGCTATCAAGTCAGGAGACGTAAAAAGATTTAGGTATGATTTGGTCTATCATCCTTGGCTTCTGAACTAGGAGGAAACTTGGAAATTTCCACCGGAAGCTTCCATACTTCAGATATTGAGAAACAAGAGGCCAGGCAGAAGAGATGAGGGTTGCAGAGAGAAGGATGTAGAGCTGGCCAAAGAAAGAGGTCACTCAGCTTTTGTTTCAGTGATCAAGAAAAGAGAGGGGAAAAAAAGATAAAAATAGATGTTTGTTACACTTTCTTTTGAACCATTTCACTGAATGTTAGTGGAGTTTCTGTTTCTTTTGGGTGGTGCAAAAAAGTTGACATTCATTCATTACTAATTGCAACAGTACCCTCTGAGAGGGAAAAGAGGTAGATAAGAAAAGAAGACCCAGGACCCACATTCTGTTGATTATGGAAGTGGTTTTTTTTTTTTTTTTTGGTCCTAAATCTATCAGAGATCAAATATGGCTTGGTGGAGTTTCTCTTGTAATAGAGGGACATAGAGAAACAAAGAGATGGGCCCATATGACGTGGATGGCAAGTCTGAGGAAGAAAGAGAAAACAGGGAGGGAAAGGTGTGTGATGGGTTGCAGCTTCTTTAGAAGTGGCTGGAAGAGGGTTTGGTGAGTGGGTCTTTGGGCCACTGATCCAGTGAAAGAGGCGGGGTGGTCTACAGCAACACTGTAGCAGAGGAATGCGTGGACAAATGGATCTGGGTGGTGGGAAAGTACTTGGATATCTGAGGAGAGAAGTCAGTATTGCAGGGGTGAGTACAGAGAAAAGTGTGTGATACTGTGACCCTGAAATCATGGGTGTTGGGAAGACTCTAGACTCACATTTTCCAAGAACTCTGTTTTGTCATTACAGAGAGCATGGCACACATGTAGAAGCTACACTCATCTTTTTCAAGAGTTTTCCCTGGAGGTACTATCTTTTTGAGACAAGTGTCCATGATTCACTAGGAGTGTCCACAAACTGACAGAACATTCTGCAACGTTTCTGATCATGGTGGTTGCATCTGTATTAACATCACCAAACCACAGGATTAAAAATTTCTTGGCCACAAGACCTATGTCATCCACATTCTTGCATCTTCCAAGAAACCACACATGGAGATAAACTTACTTGTAGTAACAAGCAAATAAATATCATTTTTTTGATGTGTGAACAATGGCTCGAGAGTGATAGAAGGGACATGATGTCTTAGAAAGATTTGTTAAAAATACACCCTTCTAAAAATGTTGTGAGATTATATTTGAAGCATTCTGACTCCCTTGGAATGTACTTTAAACACAAGTCCATATGCTGAAATGTGAACATAAGTACAACAAACTGAGCAGTAGAAACATTATTTTCAGGCCAAATTTTAGTTGGATGGTTGCATTTTGTCTATCTTATTTTCCCTCCATGTTTTAAACTGAACATGAGAAGTGTTTCCTATCCTCTCATGGTATTAAATGGATGTCGGGGTCTGGGTTCCTAAGAACACGGGGCTTCTCTCACCACTGTTTTACCTGGGGTAACTGTGTAAGTTGAGACTGTGATAAGAATCACATGGGAATATCAGTCTCCAAGGGAGGGATGGGTGATCATGTTATGTTGTAATATGGAAGATCAAAGTTATAATTCTCTCCTCCTTCCCTTCCCCTATCCTCACCGTAATAGCCCTCTAATGTACCCCCTCCCCTTGTTATACTTCAATGTCCACATCTGCAAAGTGAGGGTAACACAAACCTACCCTCTGCCTTTCAGGTTTTTTGCGAAAATCAGTGAACTAATATTGGTAAAATTGGAGCCCCATGGATGAAGGGTACTTTGTAAGTATACCACATTCTTGTCATGTACTTTTCTATTGCTCCAAAGTGCAAATACCAGATGTCTGCTTTTGCTGTATCAGGAATTCAGTAACACCATGTTTCACACCCAGATATTGATAACCTGACTGTCTTTGAGGAATTTAATGTTTCTGACCTCTCAAATGTTTCATCTAGATGTTGGATATAGAAAAAAACATCTTTTTCTACAAGAGCAGTAAATTCACATAAAGTTGACTAGATAATTTGGAATAATAAATGACTGTGCAGTGTGTAAAAATGTTGCTATAAACACTTGATATAAGTTCAAGGTGTTTTTATTTCTTTTTTCTTACCTCTTTCTCCCTTTTCAATTGCATTGAACTTGTGTTTTGAGCCATCAGTTTGTATCTCGGAGGAGGGGCTGGTTTCAATAAGGGTGAGTGATGTCTTGATGGTGAATGTCAACTAGATGGTTTGCTAAATATTATGTTTCCAGACTTTGCGAGAGGAGAGGAGGCCCAACAGAATGATGGGATGGGTGCAGACCACCCCTCCCACACCTGGTTACTGGTTACTTCGAGGTGACTTGAAGTTGCCCTTTATCCATTAGACAGCAAAGCTTGCAAAGCCACACATGCCCATAGTGGGGCAGAAGTGGCATTGTCCTCTAACAGCTATTTTACTAAATGGTAATGGTACATCTTTTTCGCTTTCTGAATCAACCACCATCCTAGAATCGTGTATTTGACCATGGGCTGGCTGACTGGCTACGTGCCCAGTACTTAATGCATGGACTTTTCTTTTGACAAAGTAGATAGTACCCTTTAAAAACTTCCAAACCAAAGGAATTCAGAAACTTGCCAGAGCTCACATTAGTGCCCAGCCTTGGGATTCAGGAACGAGGCTGTAGCATCTACATCTGTTGGCCAGTTCGAAGAGCTCCATCTCATTAATGCTTGAGCACCTCTGCAGGGGGTAGAAATTTTACCAACAGCATTCATTCTTCCTGAGTTGACGACAAGTCCATCCTCAAGGTACCTCCTCTGAATCCTAATTTTACTATCCACCCCTACAAAGAATAAGTCTTCCCCCTTAAACATGAAACCCTTTCAAATATTCATGATGGCATTTGTCAGGTCCCTTAAGGTTAGTCTCAGGTTAACTTCTATCCATAAGGAGATGCATTGTCAAAGTACACAAAGCCTGCCCCTTTGGAAAGGTTCTCATTTGTTTATATCTTTCTTAACAAGCAGCACTGAGAATCTACCTTCTCCAGGCCCCACTCTACACCTCAGAGTCAAGAGAGCTAGTCAAAGGTGGAGGAGAGCTACCTCAGAAGATACCGTCTGGAACCAGGTGTGCCCTCGGAGTGCTTTGAGCATCACGACTGCAAGACTCACATCCCTCTGTGAGGTGCAGATGACTGACAGGGAGAAAGTTGTTTTGGTTAATAATACAATCTGCTCGCCTCCTGTAGACACAGCAGTAGCTTACTAATCCGTTAGAAGTGAATTAAGGTTGTTTACTGATGTTTTAAAGTAACTGTCAGAGTGAAAAAAAAAAAGTTCCCACTAAATGAGACCACTCACCTACTTCAGAGTTGTTGTTTATTTTAAGCCGAGTGCATAAATAATATATTGAGATCCGAAGGGTGATTTCAAGCATTAGAACATGATGCCTCCTGTTTACTAACTGTCATTGGGCTGAAGAGAATTTAAACAGCTCTGAACCTTTTTGTCCGTGGATGCAAAGCATGAAATTAACTTTCATTTCATAGTTAGCAGAAATCATGATGATGGCGTCTTGTTGTCCTGTCTCCTGCCGATCTGGATCTTTTTTGCTATGCAAGACAGGCCTTGGCAGCAGAATGCTTTTTATGTCTCCTTTGAAACGAGAGCCCCTTCCTCCCCCACAAAATTAGCAGGGGCCTGTCTGAGCCAGTCAGTCAACTTTCTCTGGATAGAAAGAGGCAAAGGGGAAATATGTCAGCCTGGCTTCCAGGGGTTCATGCTCTGAGTGCTGGTGGGCCTGTCTGAAATACCCTTATCCGTGAGATTTGGAATAAAAGCATCTACTTTCACTGCTTTGTGGGAAGATGGTGAGACTCCCATGAGGTCACTGTGATATGATTTAAAAGGTCAGATGTTATAGGTAAGTGACTTGATACCAACTGCTAACATTATTAAGGATGGTTGCTAAAAGAAAAGGCCCCATTTTAAGTGGATTACCTGTACTAGCTCATTGTATCTCAATTGTCCTGTGGTATACCAGCTGATAAGATTCCAGATCTTACCACTCCAAAACCAAAGCACAGGAAAGTCATGTGGCTCATCTCACCCATTTGTGACTAATTTCAAATGTGAGCTACTCAGGGTCCAGAGCCTGTGTCCTTTGCTGTTACCTGTTGGGGAAGAAGGTCGGGTTTTCCTTTGCGAGGTTGTACTTCTTAGTTGCATACAGAAATGAGGCATCATATGGAAAAGCCTGGACCACATTCAGGCCTAGAATATACAAGGATGGCTTCTCCATCATCAAGGAGGGCTCCTGTTGGGTAGGGATATCATAGACTGCATGGGTTAATTATGTTTTATGTGTAAACAGCATGGTGATTCGTAGCTGAGAAGCTCTAAATGAAAAGACCTATTACTTGTAATGCTTCCAGAAACAAGAAATTTGATTCACTTTCTGTCCCCTGAAACTCAAGAGTGTGATAGCCTATTTTGGAGTATAGGGAGAGTGTTAGAGAATGAATAGAAAATGTATGGAATGTTTGATTTTGCATGATTGCATTTCACATTTGCTGAAGTAACAGAGGCATCACAGAACACCCACCTTTGATGTTTTGATGGTGCGTTCTAGGCTTTACAGTCTGATTTATGAACTTTGTGGGATAAATCCTTATTAAGCAAATGAACAGAAATGCGTTTGTGTTCACATCACTGAAAACATCCAATTTGTACAACTACGTTTTAAATTTCTATTTATATTATATTTATTGGAATTTCAAAAGAGAAAAAGAGCCTAAAGTCATTCCTGGGAAAAAATGATGCGGATTTGTGGCCATTTCTCCCCAGAAGTATGTTTAGTTTGTACTGGGGTTAAATTTGAACTTTCAAGAGTGAGGGTCTGGCTTGCTTTATATTTCTGAATGAAGCAGTTCAAAAATAGGATCATTTCCATAATCCAGAAAAAAAATGGATGGACTCCTGAGAAGTAATCAACTGAGGGAAAGAATAAATTTTGTTCTTCCAAATTGCTCAAATCTCAGCAACTGCCGCTGTGCTCTAGCATTTGTTAATACAGTAAGATAATTGCATAATTAAATACACTACGGAATTCCAATAATTGGAAACTTTGTTTTCTCATCACAACACACAACTTGCTGATGCTGAAAAGAACATGAAGTATTTTTGGAAGCCACGATCATCCTTTCCCATCATGTCTTTTGCAGTGTTTTGCGGCTCCTTTCACGGTTCTGAGACATGTCCCCTGCAGGTTAGTTTTAGTCAGTTGTCTTTGGAAAGGTGAAATTAAGCAGGAAACTCCCCAAGTCTGACCTGCCTGCCCAGGCCATTCCGGTTCAGGATCGTTTCTCTGAAAGTCCCCTGGGTGCTATTTAGATCTTTCCACATAGCATGGGTGAAAAGTGACCCGAACATGTGTGCAGTTCAACCTAAGGAGCCCCACTCTATGTAATAATTGTGAGATAGCTTAGTGGAGCCTCTTGGAGGTCAAATCTGATATGGCTTCTTTGTGCATGACAGCGGAAAAAGGTAACCTTTTCTTTTTGCTTACTCATAAAAGGAGACATTTACTACTCACATCTTGGTGTGGTGCCAGGTCTAAGTTGAGCTAATATACGGAAAGACTGTAGGAAGCACTGGACGCATCATAAGTCTCCAATAGACGATGGCTATTTTAATTAGGCAATCTCGGATGCGGCTTCATATCCATGTGAACTACAGCAAATCCTGGAGCAAAGAACGAATCAAGAGACTTACAATTTCACCTATCCAAGGAACATTTGTTGAATCCTTCCTGTACCACCTATCCTCGATGTCAAAGAAATAAAGATAGATAATATCAACTATTGACTTGCAATAGTTCAGTGAACTTGGGAAATAGGTAGAAACATGAGGATGCTGATGCTGATCATGACGGTAATCGTGACAAAAACATCAAGATGGTACCCATGGCAGAGCAAAGATATTTTCAGTGGCAGGAACTGGCTTTCCTCTGTGTCTTTTGTATCTCATAAACATACAGTTCGGCTTCCTACCATTTAATTTGGAATTCAAAGCAGTTTAGGAGCACAGAGTAGGTTCCTGTCACAGGGTAGTTACTTAGCACCAAGGGGGCTCATTGAGTAAACGACACCAGTAAATGGGTTTTAAGCTGTTTTTCTTTATGAGTCAGGAGTGGTGGCCACAACCAGTTTGTGTTTATTTGCCGTTGTTGGATTCGAGGGTAAACCCTGGGCAAGTGAGGTGCATAGGTGCCAGACTGTAAAATCGACCGTCGCCCTGAGGATCAGACAAGTGCTTCCTTAGGCTTTGAGACTTCAGCGCTTCATGTCTCTCACCAAGGTCCACATCTGGTTGAATACACTGACTTCACCCTTGTTCAGGTATCAATGACCTTTACTTGTATAGGTCTGTGAACTTTTCCCCATCAAGTTTTATTTTGAAGAATTTCAAACCTACAGAAGTTAAAGGAACAGCCCCCAGGGACATTTTTAACCCATATCTACCAACTTGCTTTTCTGCCCTTTTCTGCACATGTAACTTTGAACTTTGTCCTAATTCCCAATGTCTTACATCTTCCCACTGCATTAGATCTCCCAAACAGCTCACCCATCTTCTCCATAGTGTTAAATTTACCTTCTAAATTCTGTGTTTCCAACTTGTAAATTTTGGAAAGAAAGTCAATAGGAATATTAAAAAGAACTTTCCTTACAATTTCAACAACACAGTTTAAAACTTACTTTTTTTTTTTTTTTTTTTTTGGTTTTTCGAGACAGGGTTTCTCTGTGTAGCTTTGCGCCTTTCCTGGAACTCAAAAACTTACTTTTTAAACCTTATTTTTAGATAGCATACCAGCATACTAAAAACGTGGTCAATGTAAGATAACTAAAACTTAAAGGTTAGAAGATTTTTCTGGATGCAGTGACATTCTCTTCTACTGAGGAGAATTTTATTTTTTAAAGGCAAATTCCCTTGGCCATGGTTTTCATGAGAGCCTTTCAAAAATAGGTGGTAGTTTAATTATTAGTACAGAGATCACTGCTTTCCACAGTATGAATATTCACTGTAAACAATGACTTTCTAGACATACTATAGTGGCTGTGCTGGAAACTGGGGGGATAGTCTCAAATGGAAACAATTACACTCTGGATTTTAGATGACACGGACTAACTGGTATGAACCCCCCTTTTTTTCTGATGGTCTTGACCGTTTGTTAAAAATAAGGTATCTGTCACAAAGTATGACAAGACATGCCAGACAGCTATCTCAGTGTTCTTGGTGGAAGCCCTAGGAATGTGGGGAAGGGTGTCCAGGTGGTGCTGATGGGGACCAGGGAAGAGGGAAGGGGACTAGTGTTGGAAACCCAGGGTCATTCTCATGCCCATCCAACAGCTCTGAGAGGATATGTTTCATTTTGGGCATCTGCCTAACAAACAGTTTGCAAGAAAGGGTGTTAAAGCTATAGAAAAACATTTCAGAAACCATGACATTAGTTGGTAGAAGAAGAAATCGGAGATGTTCACGCAGCCATGTCGTTTGGCAGTGGAAACAGAAAGCTGTCAAATTGAAGGGTGGGAGAGGTTGGAAAAAGCATGAAAAACAGACATGAGAACCAGAGCCCTGCTGTATCTGGGAGTGTTAAGCAGGGTCAAAAGCCTGTACATCCCCTAAGGCAGTGGTTCTTAAATTGGAATGATTCCTGCCCCTTAACCCGGAGGTTCTGATTCAGTGGATCTGAGGAGGGGCTTGGGAATCAAGGTTTTTAACAGTCACCCTGCACCACTCAGGAAGCTTGCCCTGCAGTCATGTTTACATCACAGAACATGACAGCATTTGGTGCTGTTAAAGATGACCAGAGTTGTAAAGAAACTGTTAAGTTCAGTCTAGTGTATTGTAAACCTCTTTTCAAATTCAGGGAAATTTTAGAATGGTTTGCTTCCAAAATGTGTAAAGTGGGAGCAGTTATCCTGAATAATGGAGATGGGTCAAGGGGCAGGCAAACAGAATTATATTATAGTGTAGAGTTACCAAGGCCAGGGAGAGAAGTGGGCATGATTGGGGAGAGCAGGATGCTGCATTCCAGCTGGGCTGTGTAGTGAGCTCCTGACAGAGGGAATTTATGGTAATATCAATGAAACAGACACAGACTTTGAAGTCAGCCATCCTGGGTTGGAATCCTGACTCTTGTGGTTACAAGTAGTGGAGACTGCTCTTTACACCAAGGTTTTTCTCAGAGTGCCAGAATGAAGACTCAAATAGGTGATGTGTTGGGGAGTACTGAGTACAGCACCTGTAGGTTAACAGATTCTCAGTATGTGACTGCCGGTAGGTCTGTGTTTCAGTTTTGTGTTAGTGGTGAATCTGCTGTTGGTTGGCTCTGGCTTTGGTTGAGGCAGGAAAATGGCTCCAACAGATATGCCCAGGAGGAATCACAGTGTAAGCAAACCTTGAGGTAAAGTACGACAGATGGTCTTATGCCTACTTTAGTGTTTCCCGAAGTACTGTCCATATGGGGGGTCTAGATGGCACAAGCCTTCTACCAATATTAATCAGTTTAATCCAAATGGTGACTATGAAATGGATATTAATCATTTAATAAAACATAAAGCTGAAGTACAGAAAATTTAAGTTGCCCAATACCACAACTTTAGTAGGGGCAGAGCTGGGATTTGAACGTGTGGCATCTGTTCTTCTAATTGCTTTGCTGTGCTGTTTTAATGATAATGATTCTACCCACACTAAGAAAAGATCACAACATAGAAAAAGGACACGGTGTTATTGATACTGAGGCCTGCAACAATGGTGAAGTTTTACAAGGAAAACTTTTCTTACAAAGTAACTTGATTTAATGAGCCACAGGAGATGAGGGATGGAGGCAGGCCATCAGATATGATGAAAGTCCTTTGGGTGGTCCCCAGATGAGCTGCCTGGGAAATTCTGGGCCAGTGAATGATAGTGGCAGGGATAGATTGGGGATCCCAGGGGACCTGGTATGTTGTGTCCTCTACCTTGCTGTCATGTGTAACAGCAATAAATTCTCCAACTTTGGAGGCAGAAGAAGTAGGTTCACCCTGGCTGGAAGCTCAGGGAAGGAAGGACTTTGCAGCTTGAGTGAAGCTCACTTCCATTCCCCGTGTGCCACTGGGAAACCACAGAAATCCCCCCATGGCCTGGCCAATCTGCAGATACCTGGGAGACCAGATGTTTTTGATTTTTATCTCCTCCTCTTCCCCCTGGCTCTTCCTTCTTATTTTAGCTAATTCTCCATCTTTTTAATTGGAAAAATGTCTAACACCCCCTCTCCGCCCGCCTCCCGCCGCCCCCTCCCCCCGTAGCATTTTAATTTACTTCCAAGCTTTCCAGGAAGGCACCCATGTCTACCCTGAGTCTCTCCTTCAGATGTGGTCAGAAGACCCCAAAGCCTGGATAATCTTAAAGCAATCTTTGTTTAGACTGTTGTATTTGCAGCAGCTTTTCTGTTTTTAACAGCCCGACTGAGGCTAATATTAAAGTGGGCTTTTTTTCCCTGAGCAAATGAGCTCAGACCTTGCAAGCAAGCATCATGGAGCCAATCCCCAGTCAGGGCAAGGAGTTGGGGGGCAATTCTGCAGCCCTCCAACCGGAATGGGGGTGCCCTACTTTAGGCACTAGTTCTACAGTGCTGTGTCCCTGTGATGTAACACACACACACACACACACACACACACACACACACGCACGCACGCACGCACGCACGCACGCACAACCTAGGCCTCTCCATTTTTGTTCCTGTCCTCTGTCTAAGGTTGAGGAAAAGAGTCCTCATCTTTTCCTCATCTGCTCCACCATCGTGTGTTCTGGTGGGTAAAGGATATACATCCATGGTGGACTATTGCCCTTTGGACAATGGGGGATATCAACTATCCAGTATTTCTCAGTTTAAATTATGTTTGAGCAGATATTTATTGAGGGTCTACGATGGTATAAGACATCTTCCCTGGCTGAGGATGTGGAAACTCAGGCTCAGGGAGGTGATAAGATTTATCTTGGGTTGTATACTCTTGGCTCTGTACAATTTACTTAAGGATAGCTCCATGCTCAAGCTCCGTTTTCTTTTTTTCTTTTTTTTTTTTTCCACCACTTTCCGTGTCTTAGGAACACCTGGGGAGTAAGTTTTTCCCCCTCCTAAACTGGGGGTCCCTTAGAACTGACTCCCCAGCATCTCTGTCATCTGCCCACAATTAGGTAGAACATTCCTCCCTGTCCTCATGGCATAAGACATGGAGTATCATCAGACGCCATTTCCCAGTGTCAACCAAGGCACCAAAGCTTCAGGGACTGCCTGTGAAAATGTCACCAAAGAACCTCTGTCCATGCCCCAAATGCTGCTCCACAGATTAAAACAGTGTCCCTGTAACTAGAAAATGGAATTGATTAAACTTGGTTTTAGGTTGTTTTTGAACAGTAATGGCATGATTTTTTTCTTTTTGCTTGTCACAGGTGAAAAGGGAAAAAGAAAGTAACAGTGAGACTTGAGAGCTGTTTTTCTCCCTCGTATGTTCATAGTAGTGCTCATAGTAGTTATTTATATCTGGAAGTTTCCATTGGGATTTAGTTCAGGATATAGACTTGGCAGGGTGGCTTCTGCACTCTGTGGTGACATTTGACAGACTGCAGGCAGAGCAGGATGGATTTCTAATACCTAGATGGATGGATCTGGGGGCGAAGTGTTGGGATTGGACTGTATTATGAAATGGATTTATTGATGGGAATCTAAAAGCAGCCCTTTGCTTGTCGATATGCAATCTGTATCAATAACTTTTGATAAATTAGGGCTTCGACCTTTCGCTTTGTTTGTTTTTATCAACTCCACTTGGCAATAACAATAAAAGACTCCAGGTGGGGCATTGTGAACGGCTTATTGCGCTCCTCATGAGCGTGACTGACCCCAGGGCTCAGTGCTATGATCTTGCACGTGCTATCTGCACCCAGAAGTGTGGCTTGCTGTGCCTCACCTCCTTCCCAGAATTAGATATTCCCCCATTCAGTTGCATTTCAATATCAGCCCGCTGCATTAACCTTGAGATGCTGTGCCCACGATGTACATAGCATCTTCATTTTCCAGATGAAGAAATTAAGACCCAGTGAGGTCCGATGAGCTGCCCAGGGCCACACAGTAAATCTTGAATACAGCTGGGTTCAAGACAGAGACGCCATGGTTCTTGTGCGAGGGCAGGAAATTTTCTTCCTCTGTGATCACAGAGAGAAAACTGTTGTCAAAAGCTTAGGCACAATCTTTTCTCCCCAGGTGTGGTGAGGTGGACATCTTTCTCTCTGAGCCTTTTGGGGAGGAGATCCATGGGTTTTGTGAGAATTAGAGGGTGTCCTTGAGTTTGGGTAGAGAATGCTTCCACAGAGCAAGGTTGAGGATTTTCTTTGTCTCTGTTGGATGCCTGCCTCCAGGGATGGTTCTTACCCTACCCCAGGCATCTTCTGTAGGGGATGGCTCTGTGCTCACCCAGATAGATGTTGGGCAGAATGGGGGAGTTAGGCGAACTTCTCCCTAAATAAGAACTTACGTTTTAATTGTTGCAAATATCGAATGTCAATCTTTTCCCTCTAGATTCCTCCATTTGCAGGTTAGTGGAAAATGATAGAAGGTGATCAGCCCCTACAACTCCATTCACAGGACCACAGCTACCAACACAACCACAGTGAGCGATTGTACCTGCTAAGGCACCGTACTGTATTCACTTACTCAACTCAACCTGTTAACTACCTGAAATAAGGTCCACAACACTATCATGGGCTGGTGGTCTGTGCCCTTAGTCCAGGCATGATTCCAAGTAGATAGCTGATCTCTTTGATGTAAGTTCTGTTACTTGTGTGGCTTGTTAGCATTTTCAAGACTTTTAAATTAAGCTGACTTTACTGCCGTCATAGTGGTAAGCTGGGATAGAAAATGAAAGGGGTAATTATCTGCTGAAATACAGTGAAACATTTCATAAAATAGAATACTTGGAAAGCAAGTAGAATTTTACTAGACTATCTAGTGCAAACTCAAAAAAATGTCTGCTTGAAAATTTCTTTCTATTGTATTTTCACACTCATATTTCTGTTTTTCTGTCCTAACATACATGATCTAATGATGTAAATCAAGTGTTGTTCTTATAAGGCCTGCTGGGTTATCATTCTGAGCAAGTATTTTATTTTATTATATTTTTGGTGAGTTGAGGTGACCAAGAGCATTAGCCAAGTAGGTGTCTTCTAGAACAGAAAACTGTTACATTAGGACTTTTTGTTTGTTTTTCACATGCAGTGGGCTCATAAGCATATTCTTATTCTCACTATAACCCTCATATTGGGGAAGGAAGACCTTCTGCCAAGATGTAAATATGTCTTCACAGGCTTCATGTACTGGGACCCTGACCCCCAATGTCTTTGGCTAATGGCATTGGAGAAGTGAGACCTTTGGAAGATGGGTTACAAGGACTCTGCCTCCATGAATAAATTAATCAATTTGTAAATTAATAGGTTATCAAAGCAATAGCTTTGTTAATAAAAAGCAACTCCTTCCAACATGCTTGCTCTCCTACCACCAAGTCTTGCATCAACCTGGAACTCAGCAAAAAGTCCCCACCAGCAAGAAGGCTTTCACAAGACTCAGTTCCTCAGCCATGGACTTCCCACCTTCCAGAACTGTAAGAAAGAATGATTCTTTAATAAGTTATCAAGTCTGTGATATTCAGTTGTAGCAACAGAAAAGAAAGTAAAACCTCCCAAATCCATATTCTCCAAGACTCAGATAGGGCTGGGGACATAATGCATTGGTAATGTGCTGGCTTAGAATGTGTGAGGCCCTGGTTGTGATCACGATCACAGGAAAACAAAACAAAAACAAAAACAAAAAAAAAGCAAATAAAAAACATTTGCCACTACCACCACCACCACCACCACCACCACCACCACCACCACCACCAAAACCCTGAAACAAACCAGAATCATCAGCAAGCCAATTTTACCTGAAATATGGTTCCAAGTCCATTTCCCTAGCCATCCTGGCCTGACTATGTTGGAATAGCTGGTAGAAGTCTTCGTTAAGCATCTTGCACTTTTGTAATATCACCTTAACAAACATGGCAGGGTCCTTCTTTCTTTTGAAAACTAACTTGTAAAGTTAGCATATAAAGTAATGGGCGTCAACCACACACACACCAGGTTACTTGGGTCTTAATCATTATACCTCCCTACTGCCTCCTTCTGTCAGCCTGTGACCATCTTGTGGGTTCCTTTGATCCTCTCAGATAACCCTCCTGCTTTCGTGTCCTGAGTATTTACTAAATATTATTTACTGCTCCCCTTAGGAGCCTTTTCTATTCTCTTATAATTTCCTTTCTATTTTCATGTCCTACATACACATAAATTTAAATGCAGATTTTGCATATGAGAGAAAAATTCAATGTTTCTCTCCCTGAGTCTGGCTTGTTTTGCTTAACATAATGCATCCATTCCCCTCTGCAAATATCATGGTTTTGTTCTTGTTTATGGTGGAAAAAATCCCATTGAGAGTGCACACCACATTTCTTTATTCCTTCATCTGTTGGTGGACATCTGGGCTATTCCCGTTTCTTGGCTATTGTAGCTAGGATATTTATTTCTAACAAATACACATTCTGTGGGCTAACACATTGAGAATCAGTGTCTGAGGCAGAATTGTCCCAAGCAGGTTCCAGTGGAAGAAGAGAGAAGTATGTGTTTCCATACTTTGGAACATGGCTCCATGTGTCACTTGATGGTGGTGGCCTTTAGACATTAACCAGCTACTTCCACACTCTCAAATGTAGGCTGTCTTATCCCAAACTGAAGTTCACAAATATTCATTGATAATATTCTCCTTTGAGCCTAAGGTCTGCATGAGAAACAGTGTAACACAAGCAGACTATACATAGGGAATTATGTCTACCATGTAAGCAGGTCTGTTTTTATCATGGAGATAATGTACTTCATGCAGAGCATACATATTTGATTGGTATCAAATTATAGGAAATCTGTGAGGAAAAAACCCAGTAACAGCAGAAAATGATCACATTTAAGTTATTCATCCAGTAATTTGTATGCCATGCAAACAAGCACCCTTTGAAATCTTTAGTTGTCCTGTCAATTGGAGTAATTATTCACTGAACCCATTTTCTTTACCTTCATAACAATGTCATTGCTACTGAGCATGTGCCCATGCGAGCATTTGTCTGTGCACAAAGCTTGTGGATGCATAGCCACAAACAAGCCATGAACTTATAGTAAAACAACAAATTAGCAACAATTTAATTAAGCACAATTTATGTCAAAGTATCCAAAAAGGGATATGATTACATAATTATATGTAAAACTTTGAGGAAAAGAGGAATGCTTTTTCATTCTGCATGTTCAATTCCACATTCCTCCAGTGTCCGGCAGCTGTTTTTCTGAGCTGCCAAGCTGGGTCGTGACTTGGGCCAAATCTCTTCAGAGGGAATGGTCTACGCAAGCTGGCAGGCTGTCAAACTGTGTGTGGTCCTCGTACTAGCAAATGAGTAAATCAGAGTTAAAAGTTGCAAATGTGCCTCAAATTAACTTCTGCATAGCAGGGAGTGTGCTTGGCATACATTTAAAGTCCGGCTCAGTGACAGTCTTCTCTCTCAGCCACTGAATCAAAGGGATGATGGGATATTTAGGCCTGGTGGGTCTTAGAGATTCCATGGGGCATGAACTCAGTGTACCGCGCTTGAAATGTCACATTCCAAGGGCTCCTGGAATTACCAGGCTCAGTGTCATATCACAGTGGGCTCCATTCACATGATGCAAGTCCTTGCTTATCTGACCAGGTCTAAAATAAGACACTCTGATGCTTTATTTATGAGCTCTGGGCCACTCAGGCCCATGATGTAAGTAACCTTGGGGTACACAGCATTTGATCACTTCAGTTCCCATTAACTACCTGTTTCTAAATGGGGAAAGGCATTTACCCAGCACATAGTGTTATTCATGAAGACACAAAGCGGCTCCTTGTGCTGTCACTGTGCTGATTTCCATGTAATGTGACTCCGCTGTTGAAGGCTGTGGATTGCCAGTTTCTAATCTTAGTTTTCTCCTCCTCTTCGTTCCTTTTTATTCTCACTTTGTTTTCTTCTCCCTTCTCTCTCTTCCCATCTCTGTCCCTCCCCTTTCTTTTCCATTTCCATTCTTAAAAAAGAACCTTTTCCAATTTTAGACATTGATGAGCATGTAACTGTATATTAAGAAGGTATTAAAATAGAGAAATAGAGAAATTTTAAAATAGAGGAATTCATAACTTGTTGTGAGGAAGCTTGGTTGAAAGAAAAAAGTTATAGACTTCTCTTTCTTTTGTCCATTTGTGTGTGTGATTTTGTGTGTGTGTGTGTGAGAGAGAGAGAGAGAGAGAGAGTTATGTAGAGACCACGGAACAATCTCAGTTGTCATTCTTGAGTTGCAGTACACTTGATGTTTGAGACAGTGTCTCATTGGCCTAGAACTCATTAAAGTAGGCTAAGTTGGCCAGCCAGTAAGGTCCAGGAATCTACTGTCTCTACCTCCACAGTGCTGGGATAACAAGCTCAGGGCACCTGGCTTTTACTTGTGTGGGGTTTTGAAGACAAGTTCTTCATTAATTTAGTGATCACCCCAGCCTCTACTGCTTTTGTTTTCAACACAGAAGGTCATAGTGGGTTACAGGAAACTGATAATGATGAAAATGTCTCATGCAGAGTGTGTTGAGTTACCTGACAGTTTTTCATTGTATGATGTAGTCAAAAGGTTTCTCCAGTACCTCCAGGCCCCCACAGTCCCATGAACCACTTATAAAATAATCACTCAGAGGCTTATATTAATTATAACTGCTTGGTCATTAGCTCAGGCTTATTACTGACTAGCTCTTGCACTTAAATTAACCCATAATTCTTATCTATGTTTAGCCATGTGGCATGGTACCTTTTCTCAGTTCTGCCTTGTCATCTTGCTTCCTCTGGGTCTGGCTGGCAACTCCTGACTCAGCCCTTCTTCTTCCCAGAATTCTCCTCATCTGCTTGCCCTGACTATACTTCCTGCTTGGCTACTGGCCAATCAGTGTTTTACTCATCAGCCAATCAGAGCAACATATATTCACAGCATACAGAATGACATCCCACAGCAGTATTGGCTTTTTTGTAGATTGAAGGATTTTGGGGAGGGGTGAGGCACCCCTGACCTCCATCTACTAGTCTCTACTCATTTGTGACAACTGAAAATGCCTCCAGACACCCCTAAGTGCCTCTAGGGAGCAAGATTGTCTCTTGTTGATTTAGTCTGACCACTTACTGGGATTTGCTAAGTGAGAAGTCTCACCGACACAGAGATTGTGCAGTTGTGTTTTTCTGGTTTGGATATGACAGGAAAACTGGGTTTGAATCCTGGCTCTAGTGCTTTGTGGCTATGCAACTGTGAGAAATTCAGCTTTCCCAAGCCTTTAATTCTCCACTTACCGTATAGGCATAATGACACATAATTGCTAAGGTCATTGAAACCCAGTGACAAATAAATGTAATGAAAATAGCACATGAAACACACCTAGAAAATTGATGATCTGGTTATAAGACCCATTGTATGAAATATTAGCCACATGGAGGATGAAGGGCAGCACCATGGGCCTTCTGATGGCATGGCTTAGTGCTGGGTTTCTCCCTTCGTCCTTCTACTTTCATCCACATCCATCCTCATGTTCCAGAAACAAAATCATTTTTGCCAAAGTTATGAGACTCACAGAATGGAAAGAGAGATGGCGAGGAACAAGGTTGTTTCCTAGCAGGACCATTCTACTCAGAAGCCCCACCAAGAGTCTTGGCAAGTGTATTTAGTTTCTTGGATGTAAACATATAGAAAGATTGAAGAGACAGAGACCTGCTCAATGCACGACCACTCTGAGCACAGACTTCACTGGCCAGACACCAGGTCCATCTTTTTCTTTTGCTTTGGAGAAGGAGAAGTCACTTTCCTTCTTTGGGGGTGAGGAACGACAAATATTCAATCTGTTTTCTCAGGAAAGAGCTGAGGAAATAACAAGAAATGATCCCCTGTGACTCGAGCGATTCTCTGCTCGGCTCTTCAAAGTCAGAGTCCCTTTTGAACTGTATCTAAATCTAAAACTAAGAGCCAGACTAAGGAGGCGGGAGCCAGTCTCAGATGGCTGGTTATGACCGAAGTCCCTGACATCGCCTCCAGTCATGGCTCCTGTGTGCACAGAGCCTCTCAGGATTGCTACCTGCCAACAATGAAGATAACGGCGGCAAAAGTCCCATTCTTCCTCCTTATCCCAACATTTTCTCTTCTGACTAAGGGTATTGAAATCTAAGCCATTTCTGCAGCCATCTCTGTCCTCCGCCCTGCTTTCTTGTGGTTGCACCATGGAACATGAGGTTGGGAAGGGAGAAGAGAGACCCTGTTCATTGGTTGAACTCTTTCTGGATGTTTTTGCTGCATCGGCTCTCTCCTTGCATGATTCTGGAGATGGAGAACTCACTGGTTATACCTTAGCCACCAGTCTAGTTGTAAGACACACAGAAATTGTCATGGTATCTGTGTCTGCCCCAATTGTACTTGAAGAAGCATGTACTAGCAACCCACTCTGTGTTGGGATCCAATATGAATAATACACAGTGTCTGCCTTGACAGAGTATGGTGTAGTCATGGTTGATGTGGTAAAGGTCTGCTAAATCATTCAGTTATTCATTCCACACACATTCATGAGATACTCTGAGGAACCAGGGGTCTTGCCAGGTCCTGGGCATCCAGTGGCACAAGAAAGGTATCCTGCTTCTGTGCAGGTCACAGTCTAGTGGAAGAGAAAGACTGTCAGAAGCTGTCTGCGATAAGTGAGAGAAAGGGGCTTGTTCTGAGAGCAGACAACCGTGGATTCTGACTTTGGGCAAAGGAAAGTGGAGACAGGGAAAGGATGGGCAGGATGTGTGGGCATTAAAGAGGTTCTAAGATTGGAGAGAGGTCACGATCCTAGCTGGAGGGTTAGTATGGTACCAGGAGCAAGCATGAGGACATGGAGTGTCCCCTGTGAGAAAGCCAGCTGAGCACCGGAGCGCTTCAGGGAGCTATAGGTTATTTTTGTTTTGTTTCGTGTTTTTCTTTTCCATGAACATCAAGTCTGTGAAGGGATGGAAGAACTGTGAAGGGTGTGAGATTCTCTGAATTAGTCATGGCTACATGGATGGAGAGGGCACTGAGATAAACACCGGAGAGTGCCAAGGCTGACAGAGCAGACGCTGCTAATGACGTCATAGCAGGCTTTCTGGAGATGATGTCATGGGAATCCTTGAAGAAGAGAAAGAGAAGAAAGAACAGTGTCCTCCCAGCTAGCTCTGAGGGACAGCGTTCTGAGAGGGCAACAGCAACTACAGTAGCAGGCAGGCATAGAGGCTGCAGAATCTTCTAGAACACACCTAGTTATTTTTCCTTGGCTGGATCTCAGGACCAAGGGCAGATTTGAGCATCAGCACACACGGCTGCAGGTTGGGCATCATGAGGCTGGTGGGCAGATGTCCAGAGATGAGGCTTTGTAGAGGTCCTCTGCAAGAGAACAAGGTCCTCGGCTGATGACTTAGAACTGCCACTAGGCTACTGTGTGGATCTATCAGGACATCCAGTGCCAAGGAGAAGGGAGCCAACAGGAGTTAGAGTTGGGGGTCTTACTCGCTGCAGACACATAGACAGTTGCTTCTCTACAGCTTGGCACATGCTGGGCTATGCTAAGTTGTTATGTTGTACAAAATGCAATTTGGAAACAAACTTTACAAAGATTGAAAATGTTGCAAAGTTGTAACACTTACACAGACAACAGAGGATTTTCCTTATTTTCACCTGATCTTTAGAATAGTATATGCACCTGTTTATTTTCTTCGTTAGAAGCGGGATATTAACTACATGATCCTGTTTTGTCCTTCCCTCAAACATCTCAATATTTGCAGTTACACAGACACGACATCTGGATTTTGGACTGAAGTTCTTTTTCTAGATGTTTGGTGTCTGATTGGCAAAACTCAGAAATCTTTGAGAATAGCTACCTAATAAAACTAGATGTTTAACAGGGCCTGGGTCTCAGATGCATTAAAGAGACTTAAGGAAGTAGAAGCTACACACACACACACACACACACACACACACACACACACACACACACGGTATGATAAAATAACTTCATAAATTGTGCGTTCAAGATAATTGAGAAATTTTCTGACTCACCAAAAAGGATTGTAAAATAGTTGATTTGAGTTTCCAAGGACTATTTTTTTCTAGATGAATATTTGAATCGTACTGGCTGTGGTGAGGTGGGCAGAGTAGTTACGCCTGTGGAGGGGGTTCCAGCTGCATTACAGTTGATTGTTTCTCTAGGCTGACAGACAGAAAGGAGCCAGAGATCTTGTTGCTTGAGTCTGTCTTTTTGCCCTAGACAGCATTTTGTGGTTGTTATACAGAAAATATATTTTAGGCTTTTCGATGTGTTCATTGTGATATTTTGTGAAAGAATGGTCCATAAGGGGCTTGGGCAACCATTTAAACACAGGGATTTTACACAGATTATGGGAAAGTCCATCCATGTTACAAACTCCAGGGCAGAAGGAAAATAAATAAAGGATACTTTGTCCATGTTCAACTGATGGACACTGCCCTGGCCATTCCTCAAATGGAAGTTCTGGGTCTGTACCCCTTGTCGTCCCTCAGCAGGGGTTCCCCTGATTTTCTCAGATGTCTTCATGTTTGGATGTGAGAAGGATGGGACTCTTAAAACGCCATAAGCCCACCCCAAGGTTCTACAAGGCTGCTCACGTGGATGGTGAAGTCCCTTGTGCTCCCTTCTTTGTGTCCTTCCTGGGGACTGAGGTTTGCCGAAAAGCCCTTCACTCCTTCCGTACCCAGCAGAGCTGCCCCAAGGCTGAGCATGCATCTCATAGCTGCATCCCTCTGCCGGCACCGCCTCCCTTTGAACTACTGTCAAGGCAAAATTGCTTTATTTCCTAATTCTGATGATATTAGCAAATACATGTAATGGGAAATAAAATTAATCAGTTTGTGCTTGTGAAATTGCCTCCTGTTTACCTCAGCCTTGTAGCGATTTCCCCCCTCCTACAGGGGTTATTTTAATTAACAGCGTGAATTTTTGGTAGTTTAATTTATTTTATGATTGTGTAAAAATACTCCTTTGTAAGGGTTTATATATAACTAGCCAGCTAATTAGCAGTAATATTTTAACAACAGCTGTAGAAGCAGGGAGTCCCATGAAACATAGCTTCTCCCTTCAGACCGCCACGATATTTATTGGTGCCTTTTCTTATCAGGCCTGGCTGAAGGCAACAGAGGAGGGTAGTGTGCACATCAGATAATTAAAAGAGAAGTAAGCATTCTAGTTCTCCTCCCACCTGACACACACAGCTTCCAAAGGACCCCGTGTCTCCAGGCTTCTGATTTAGGAGTCCGTCTTCTTTCTTCTTCTTCCAAGTCTGTTATGTATTCCTTCTGGGACTCTCTATAAGATACACCTTTCCGGAAAATTATAAGGAGTCTTTTAAAGGCACTAACTTGAACTAACAATAGTCGCCAATATTTATTCTACACTTTGCGCTTATGCAAAGCATGTTAACATGTAGTGTGTGTGTGTGTGTGTGTGTGTGTGTGTGTGTGTGTGTGTGTGAGTCGGGGGTTGCCTTACGTTCATTTAACATGCTTGATTGTAACTGGGAGATAGTTCAGGTATGTGTGGGGAAGAGATGGGGTGAACAGAGGAATAGAAATAAGAGACACAGAAAATAAGAGGAGGAAGGAAGCGGGGAGCAAGACACACAGAATAGGGGGAGACACACAGAGAACTCACTCTGCTGCTTACGGACTCCAGCAGCTTGCTCTCTTCCAATTGTGCACATTCTCTCTTGATCGCACACTTACATTTTGCCACTTTGGAGTTCAAGAGAGAAGGTTTCCCAGGGCTTCTTCCAGTGAGAATGTAGAAAAGGTGCCCCTCTTCACCCCCATGCTTTTTGAAGGCAAGTCAGCTATCTGCTGTGGAGCTCAGTGTGAATTCTGCCCACACACGATTCTCTCCTAACATGTGTAGGTTTAGATTCTAATTCCTGAAGAAGTCTACCAATTCTCAATAATTAGGGAGGGTATACAGCCTTGGTTGTGTCTGCTGACCTTAACCTTATTTTATAGATAAAATAAGATAAGGGCTAGACATGCCAAGTGGCTGCATATTAGCACAGTAAAGTCAGTGGTGAGGAGGTGACTGGAGCTGCACCCCACCCACGGATGACTGCGGCTTCTTTTCTTAGTGCATGTTCGTGGAGCCTCTCGTTATTTTCCAGGAGTGACCGGATCTTTTTTTTCCCACTGTATACTCACATTGCTTCAGTCTGCTTGTTGCTTGGTCTCAGTTTTCTTTTGGTAAATCATTTGCATGTATCCTTAGCCCTCCAACCGGGGACAGCTTGGTCTCAGATGCTCAATTTGGAATTGCTGGGTGCATAAAAAAAAATCATAGTAAACTGAACCTGAGTTTCCAATGCAAACAGTTTTTTTTTTTTTTATAGCGAGGCATGTAAAATTCCTGATTAATAGGTTGGTATTCAACTTATCAGATTAACGGTTATAGCAAAAATACTGCACATGCTGTGGTGTTATATAGTGCCTAAAACACAGAAAATGGCTCAGATGTTAACATTATCCCTCCAACTTTAATAACATATCTATAGAAAATACTGCATAACGTTTCCCACAGAGTACTTCAACTTAAAAATGTAGTGGGTAGCCATTCCAGCTTTGATTTGGAAGTTCCAACTCCCATTGAGGCTTTGGTAACTGTCACGCCTACAAGCCAGGGCCAAGAGAGGACCCTGAAGACCCGAGATCCAGATGGGCTCTCTTGGTTCCTGGACCCTGGATGCTGGAGGTAGACCGAGCAGAGTTCTCCAGAGAACACCGCCGGACTGCGCCACGCCTTTCCCAGACTCTGTAAACTATTCCTTCACTTGTAAGTTACCCCACAAAATAAACCTCCCTTTTAACTACGGGGAGTGGCCCTAATAATTTCACCAATATAAAAACAATGCAATAGAAGAGAATGTGGCTCAGTCAGTGAAGTGTTAGTCATATAAATGAGGATTTAAATTTGGATCACCAGCACCCAAATACCTCAGCACTCACTGTAATCCTAGAGTTGGGGGCATGTAGACAAGAGGATAGCTGGGACCTGATGACTGCCAGCCAAGGTGGATCCATGAGTTCCAGGTTCAGTGAGAGACCCTTCCTCAAAAAATGAGGGAGAGAAGCCACTTAGAAAGACACTCGATGGTTAGTCTTTGGTCTTCACACACATATTCAGGTACTTTCATACACATATGCACAGGCAGCTCTTTATACACACACAGACACACACAGACACACACACACACACACATCATAGACATACAAATGCAGTGAATCAAATCACATACACCCACATAGGAATTCATGTCCATGTGTGCATATACACACTCAGACAGTGTTACCTTGATATGATTACACAGAGACAAAATGTCCAGTTGGGAGTTAGGTAGAAGCTTCCCGATAAGTGGGCACCTACTTGTACAATGGGCACTCCAGTGACCACAAAATGGCTATACCCCTTCTACATTTCACACATATAAGCACCAAAGCATGGCTGTGATCAGGTCATCTCTCTGCTTGTTGATATGCACCCAAGACATTTACAGCCCATGTGAGTGCCTGACAGAATTGGCCTCCAGTGTATGCTGGATGCAAGGCTATGTGATTTCATTTGGCCCTTATGATAACCTGCATGAGGGGGTGCTGTTATTATCTCTATTTGGCAAGTGAGGGGCTGTAAGAGAAGTTAATGCCCCTGATGAAAGGTTCTGAGCTGATCAATGACAGAGCCAGCATCAAAAATCTCCAAAATCTATACTTGATTCATTGTGAAAACAGGCAGTGGAGGTCCTAGAGATGTCTATATGTATGTAGTTAGAAAATAGCTGAGCATAGAGTAGCTCTCAGTTGTATGGAGAGGCTGGTAGTCTATTCAGAGGAAGGAGATGAGGCTCTGTTATTTGTCTGACATGGGCCTCTAACCTTGACTCTTCCACTTACTATTACTAAGGACTGTGACATTTCTTTCACAATCTAACCTGTGTGTCCGTTTCCTCACCTGTTAAGCGGAAGCAACACTAGCACTTACCTTATCATGTTGTCTTAAGGATTATGGGAGATGCTGCCATTGATTGAGGCCTGGACACATCCTCACGACATGACGATAATTTCTTAAAGTGGGCTGGCATCTTTTGCAGTGTCTTGTACCTAATATAACTCCCCCTAGTATTTTTTTTTAAAGTATTTCCGTCTCCGTTGATGAAGGCAAATAGTGTGAAGTGGAAAGAAGGGTGATAGGAAGGATTGTAAGAGCATCTTTGAGGGATGGGTGGGATGCAAGAGTGGCTGTCTTGTGACTGACAGCTCAGTTGTCCATGTTGGGTATTGAGCTCCACTTAACTGCAATTTTAGGTGAGCACTCAGCTACAAGCAACTCATATCTGTAGATCAGTTTTCCCCAAATGCCATCTCAATGAGTGGACCTTGAATGAGGATCAGAAACTTGGCTGGGCAGTAAGGACCAGAGCAAAATATAAGAAATGAGGTAGACCTTGGTAACTAAAGGATCTGAGTTACAGCCTCCGTCTCAATTCATTTTACACCCTTTCCCCATTAAGCAGCACAATTGTTATGAAAAGCAGATAGAGGAAGTGACATTTCTTTAACAATCTTGAAAAAAAAATACAAAGCTGGGATCACTTTTGATGGGGAAACAATAAAATAATTCTCAGGGTCTCAATGCAAGAAAACAATAATTATATTTTGTATTTTAGTAGAATAATAGGTTCCCAGCTAAGTGCATAAATCTAATAAAATACAATACAAAGACAAGATAGACTTCATGAATTGGAAATGGGGTACATTGAAATGTTTTTGGCATCTGCCACCCAGGTCACCAGCAAGATCTCTAATTTCCTGATTAGCGTGTGTATGCCTCTTGAATTCAGCTCCACCAAGGGGCCAAAGCCTATTTCTAGTGTTTGTGGCAATTTTTCACTGGCATCGAAATTACTTACAGACCCACTCTCTTGTGTCAAACCCTTTTGCCATTTAAAAGCACTGAGAGCAGGGGGACCGATTTTTGTGACTTTTAAAGGGACTTGAACATATAATTAGCTGTACAGGACCTGAAAATGGTGAGTCATCTTGGGCCTATTTAAGTGTCTCTTAGGCACTGGTTGTCACTTGCACACATTTAAAGAACACTGTGTTTGCAAATGGAGCAGGAAAGGTGAATGCATATGTATAAGGGCTACACCCAAGTGCAAAAAAAGCTGCCACTTGGACCTGAGTGTCCACTTTAGACTGTAGAGTCTCTTTTGCAGGACAAAGCACAGGTGTCAATAGTGGTCAATGTTCCCAGGGCCAATGGAGTGGAGATTGAAGAAATGGGGTCTCACTTTTCTTCATGGGATCTTAGCCCATGCAGAGGCCTCTCAGCATAGAGCAGATTTGCCATTGACTCACCCCCACACAACATTTCCATGTATAACTTGAGGTACCACATTCTTTATAAAATAAGAAGAGGAGCTGTTGCTTATGGAGTTGACTTCATCTAGGGTTCCATCACATGATTACCTCAATGCCATGTCCCCAATGGGATTTATGAAGAAGCCACAAGGAATGCCTTCTGCCTTTAGAGGGATCTTTCTCATATCACCTCATGACTGATGTAGTACTGGATGTGTACATTTGTGGTACAGTCCAAGAATCTAGAACTCTGGATATGAAGTCTTCAAGCATGTGGCAAACTTTTCAAAAACTGTTGGCTTACCGGTAGTAACAAGCAGCAGGTGTGCCCCATGATTCTCCTACTTCTGCAGCTCACTGCAAGGAGTTCATCCCTTAGACTCACAAGAGACATTTGGCCATTGATAGCAATCTACCTGCTAGTGCTGGGAGTTTGCTATATCTAATATATATCTAATATATCTAATATAATATGTGTTGTCACAGAATGAGAGGAAACACAGCTCTAAGAACACGCAGTGTTCCCATTGAGTCTCCCACCTCTATGGCTCTTTGCTCTCCTTTGGGACTTGGGAAAAGTAGTACAAATTGAGCTGACTCACCTGCTTGGATCACTTCCTTATCAGCCTCTCTCTCCCCTCCATGAGTTTACCTTGCCTTTGTCCCCCAGCCCCCGTCTCATTTAATTAGATATAAGCCTACCTCAAAGTCAATTCATTCTGTTTCTTAACATTGACTGCAGTTTCTCTTTTGGCCAACTCCTTGCCTTTCCCTGTGATTGAGGCAGTAGAGGCTGATAATTCATTTTGTTCCGCCATTATTGATTTGGTGGCTCTGATCCAAAATTTGAAAATTTCTCTCTAGGTTGTTCTTGCCCTTGTTTTTTTTTTTCCCCACAAAGACACTGAATAAAATGAAGGGTGTGGGGTCAGAAATAACACCAGTGCTACTTTTGGGTAAGAGGGTCCACTTTCCTTTGTGAGAGAAGCTTATTGTTAATTACAGAGAGTTCCAAGGGCGTCACACTTCTCAGGCCTTGCCTGGGGGAAAAAAATCCTCCTTACAAATGCTTTCTGAACTGAGAATGGATTTGAAAGACCATTGTCTGCCCAGGCTCAGAAATTATTCCCTCATAAAGGCCTTGTGTAAAGGTTTGCAAGATACCTTTATGTGGCAGATAAACTATATTAAGGGCCCAAGAGCTCCTGCTTACCACATTTCTACTGAAGCCTTCCTTTCTTGATTCTTATAAATGTCAGTTCCTTAAAGTCACTGTCTCCCTTGGATTAAGGAATCTGACTCCCGAAGGAGAGGCTTCTCCTTAATTCTAGGTGACTTGGTGGCTATTAAATGACCAGCAAAGGTTTTTCCTGATGGATCATTACTAAAATGAGATTGGTATTGGTCTCTTTCTTTCTGTCTTAAAAAGTCTCCCTAAAAAGAACCTTTGGGAAACTCCAGGAACCAAGGATTTGTGCTGTTGCTTCTTGTAGAGACGAAGATGTCACCCCTGACCCCTCCACAATGGCGATGCTTTGTTTTCATGGTACAAACAGTTTTCAGAAGTGACTGTAAAGAAGAGAACAGTTGGGCCGGAGTTGTAACTCATTTGGAGGAGTGCTTGCCTACCATCCACAAAGCTCTCAGTAGGATCCCCAACACAGCAGAAACCAGATGTGATGCCGCATACCTATAATCCCAGCCCTCTAGAGGAGGCAGGAAGAACAGATATTCAAGGTCAACCTTGGAAACAGAGAGTTTGAGGACACCTTGAGATACACGAGACCCTGTCTCAAAAGCAAAACTAAGTAACAACAACCACAAAAAGTGATTATTTTTTTTTTTTTGGCTTGTTTAATTTTTTCCCCCAATTAACATGGCAAACTGAGCATATGACCATGAAGGCATTTCACCAGGTAGTATGAAGGGGCAAACGGAAGGAATACAATGCATTGTTTCTCCCGGTGTTCCTTCTTTTTATGTGAGATGAAGTCTTGGAATTGGCACACAATGGTGGCAATGTGTCTGTAAGCTGCTTTCTTTTCTCCTCTGATTTTTTTTTTAAATGACAAAGCTAGAGTCTGTGGCACTGTCATGTATTTGTAGAAGGCTGGTAGTAGATGCCTTCCAGAGACATCATTTACCTGCAGTTGCGTTCTTCTCTCTTCCTTCCCAACTAATTTAACACCATTGGACTTTATAAATACTGAACATGGAATGTGAGTTGATCATTGGCCTAGAGGTCCACTCAGCCTTGACCTCATGCCTGTAATGAACTCAGTTTCTAATACCAGAGAGTACCAGAACTGAAAAGTGCTATTCTTGAAGTCACACAGGAAATCCAAAGGCACAGCCATCTCCTGAGGACTTTTAGCACAGTCCCTCTTGGCCAGTGAGGAACATTAGAAACAGGGAACGCCAAGATGTTGATGAGCTCCACTTACTGGCAGCTCTCAGAGGGTCCAGCCAAACTTGGGGGAAACTAACTGCTTTAACATTCTGGTTCCATGCAGTGGAATCTACCCATCTTGCTTTAATTTCCATAGGCCCTCTAGATTGTTAATTACAAAGAGGCTAATTATGTAGTGTAAGCTCTCCCACTCTGGATGCTCACAGCATGCCTCTCCTTCTCACTCTCTTGTAAATATTGTATTGTTTTTCCCCAACCCTGTCAGACTAAGATTTAAATCCTTAACCTGACATTCATTGTGTTCCTGTATCAGCTTTTCCTGTCTTTCTGAATTACGTGCCCAATAAAGTTCTCATTTCTGTCATAGGTCAGGACTTGGTCTTTTATAAATTCTTAGGCTGTGGCCATTTAAATTCTGTTTTTGATTTTATCCTGCCTCGTCAAATTATTTGCCTTGTAAGCGCTCTCACTTTTTGGCCTTTAGCCCTTCCTTCTTAGGCTATTAATTTTTTTTTTAAACCTACATGACCATTGATGCACATTTATAGAAAATCTCATTGACTATGAGGTAGACCTATTCTGGAATTGTTCGGAAGATCTTCCAGTGTGTGTGTGTATGTGTGTGTGTGTGTGTGTGTGTGTGTGTGTGTGTGTGTATGCATGCATGCATATGTGCACATTTTGTACGCATCTCCTCAGCTTTAGTCAATGAAGGAATCATCAACTAGCAGAGTCTTCATGATCTATGCCCTATTTTAATGCTTGGTTGTCACTCTGATGGAGTACTGGTTTAGTTTTTATTAAGTCCAGCTGAGAGAGGAGGAGAAGAAAAGAAAGATATAGAGACACATCTTTTTCCTAGTAGTGTTGGGGATCAAATTCAGGGCCTCGATAATATTAAGCAAGTGTTACACCAGCCCTTTTGACTGCTTTTTATTTTAAATTGAGACAAGGCCTCTCATTAAGTTGCCAAGGCTGGGCATGAAATCAGTCTATAGCCTAGGCTATTTCTGAACTCACAATCCTCTTGCCTTAGTCACCTGAGCAGCTGGGTGTATAGGTCTTTGCTCCAGACCCAGCAGAGAGGCACAACTCTTTAATATCACGTCTATTTCGAAAGGCTTACAATATACAAACAATCCAAAGTATCACCACATTTGCTTGGTTATTGGTAATTCATTAAGGTTTTTTTCTCTTGGTTTTCAGTTGGAGAAGAAATTCTTAAATTTCATTGCATTTGCCTATACCCTTGAGTGCGATGTTCTGAGTTGAGACACATTGATTTTGCATTTTTATTAGAAGAAAGAGGCCCACGGCACTGGGGGAAAAGCAGGTGATGCTGAGCCTCTATGGTCAGAGCTTTGGTGCAACCTTGGGCATCTTTCCTGGGTGTTCTAGTGGCTACTAGACATTCAGAATAAACTCGTTCCACTCTAGGTTCTCCTTCACTTAGTGTCCCATCCCACCTACCTATGTTTGACCCCCATTTTAAGGATTTGTTTTCTGTCAGCTAAGTCAGTAAATGTATCTGTGCAAATCTCTTAGAAGCTGCTGATCTGAAAAATATTTGCATTTTAACAGGCTCTATTCCCCCCTCCCCTCTCTTTTTATTTTTTTGAGACAGGGCTTTTATCTAGCTCAGAGTAGACTCAAATTCAAAGTATGGCTGAGGGTGGACTTGAACTTTGGCTCCTGCTGCCTCAGCCTACCAAGAGCTATGATTATGGAAGGCATCACTACACCCAGCTTTTAACAGACTCTTTCTATAGTCAATGCTCTAAGTGAAAAAGATAGTGCCTATTGTAAGTATTTTATTTGATTCTGTAAATGTCCCCTGATCAGGCTGGGCTGACAGCCAGCTTCCTTGTACCAGCATAAGAAACTAGACCAATTCTACCAAGACAATAATGGCATGTCTTAGCAATTTAAAAAAATCTGTTTATGTATTATGCATATATCTATTTCTTGGTGGGCAGTTTATTGATCCTAGCAGCTGTTGAATTTTTATATGCCATTTATGATTGTTCATGTGATATAGTGAAAGAGTCAAGGCAAATTTGATCAGTGTTTCTTTAAAAGGTCAAGTACTTCTGTACAGTGTTTGTCTGAAGACATTCCGGGATGTTCCCTGCTAGTCCTGAGGGAGTTGGGTAGGTATATGTGACTAATAGAGTCGCAGATGGGAGGCTGGCATTATGGTGAGAGAGGTGCTTACGCAGTCCAGGTTCTGTATTGAGAGTGAGACAGAGCTGAGATCTCTTGGAGAGGGGACAATCCAATTCCATGGGGTCACTTCACCCATGCAGAGTGCGGCATGATTCTCTTTCAGGATATTTCCCCATCCTCTCCCCCTCCCTCAGCAACAGTGTCTGATAATGATAGCAGTTGGTCAGCTACAGCCTAATTCAGTCATGTCACCAGCTGAACTGCCTGGCAATTTCATTGTCACACCGAAAGACAGATGGAGACATATTTCAAAAAAGTGTTTCATGGTGACCTGAAAGGTTATACATTTGAAGACGGCTGCAGAAAAGTAGACAGTGTATATACCATTTTGTGTGAATTTGAAAAGATTTTTTTTTTCATAAGTTGAAGGGAAAAACAGGGGGAAAAACAAAAGACCAGATGCAGGGCTATTTTCTTTGCTAGGATATTTGCCACTTTTTTTTTCCTTCTGGAAAAATAAATAGGTTACCATCTAGGTCTTCGTGTTTCTCTCCCTCAACTTGATTGTATGTCTTGTCAGCCACACTCTGGTAGGATGACATTTGACAACAAGAGGATTGGATTCTGAGTTGGCAGAAGAGAGGGCAAAAACCATGTCCCAACTACCCGAATAAAGGTGTCCCCCTCATCCATTCCTTTTATGAGGGGATGTTTCTACTAATTGATCTCTTCCTCAAACTGCAGCTGTGTGAGAGTGCAATCTCCACTCCTGCTGAGACATTGTTTTCCAGGTAAAATTCCCACACATGAGCTGCCTCCCAAGATGCCCGAGACTGAGCCCTTCCTTTGGGCTGGCCTAGGCCAGGTTTCATGGCAAATCCATGCTGAGCACCATTAGGAGAGAAATCAAACCACCCAAGCAGTGAATACCTTACGTGGTTTGGGAATACTGAGTATTTACTGTAGGCTATGAATGGTCTGGGATTTTGGTGGAATTTATAGGTCAAGATCCTAGATATATGGTGCTCAGGGAAATGAAGCAGCTGCCTGGAGTCAAAGGTCAAGTCAAAGACTACACCTATCCACAGACTTTAAAGCCAGTGGCAATTGCTTCCCACACAGTGTTTTTCAGTCTCATGTTAGCTGAGTAGGATGTAGCTGTCCAGAGCATCCCTGGAGGCACAATGGATAGGCAAGGGACTGGATCAGAAAGGAAGCCGAGCTTAAGCTTACGGACACTTACCTTCCCCTCAGAAACACGATGGAGCCCCTTTACCTACCATTTTATGTGACTCATGCTGTTTTCTCTCTGTTCCTCTTTTATTCATGATGAGACTTGTAGATTATAATGATCTCATCCCTTGTCAAAAAATTCTATTAAAAATACCTTTTATGATCTGTCTGATTCTCTGCCCATATGCAGAGATAAAGACCTCTGACAAAAATCTTTTCCCCTTGAAATTAGCACAGCCAGCTAACTTGACCATTTTGGTTGGAAGTTCCCGGTCCAGTCTCACCCTGCTCTGCTCACTTCAGGATGAAGGGACAGAGGCCTTCTTCCTGTGTGCTTCCTCCACGCTGACCTACCCTAACTTCTGCTTGGAGTCCTTGTCCCTCCTCACAATACTCTGAGGCTTTGTCCCCTTGAGCCTTCTGTCAGGAGCTTTCCTTGCTGTTGTAGTAATCCTAGTTTAAGTTCAAGGCCAAATCCTGGGTCAAAAAGGCACTATAGTGAGCGGCTCTAAGCTTCCAGAGGGGTTAAGTAGACTCTACTGCCTCCACCAGCAACCAGCTAGAGACTTGGGGACATGAGCACGCCTCCTGTTCTTACCTTCCTTTGGTCTGAAATGAAGCAGTCCATGTAAGATGGGAGCTAGCTCTTGCTGAACGTGGCTGCAGACTGTCCTAGCCTCACCTCCCTTAGAAAAAAGGGGCCTTTAATCTTTCGTCTCTGTCTCACTGTGTTATTCTAAATAGAAGGGCTTGTTTATACACTTCGAGTCATAGAAGAATGACAGAAGATGATAAAATTGAGACTTGTTGCTGAGGGCAGAGCTGCAATCCACGGGGCTGCAGTGGTAATGACACCAATATGTCTAGCTTAAGAGATGTAAATTACACTTCGTCTGAAAGCAGGATAGAACCACAGTGGAGAAAGATAGGATGGGGAGCTAGGCTGTCAGAGTCATGAGTTTTGATGTTAGGGCTGGGGCTTTGGGATACCAGTCTGCATTGGCAGAGGTGCGTCTGGCTATCATGTTGTCCCTTTTTGAGATGAGGAGTCAAAGGCTTGCCTTGAGAGGATGTGTCAAGGTGTGTCACTTAAAGAACATATTAAAATCACCTGGAGAATTTCTAAAATGTGTAAGTGCTGTAGGTTCATGCATAATCGAGAAAATATGTCCTGCTGAGCATAGGGCCTAGACCACAGCCAAATTCTTCAGTTACTCCACTGCGTAACCAAGGTTGAGGACTTCTAAATTAGTTGGTGTGTGTGAAGACAGAGACTCCAAATCCCAGAAGTTGTGTATTTTAAATGAATTTCCAAAAAGACTGTGGCAATATTGGAGGGGAAAGGACAGATATAAATCTACTTGCTGAAGGGGGATAAAAAGAGATGAATTTTGGAGCCAGGTACGGTGGTTCACTTCTGTAATCGCAATACTAGGGAGGCTGATGCAGGAGGATTGCCAAGAGTGCCAGCCCAGTGTGAGCTATAGAGTGAGATCCTGTTTCAAAACAAAGTAAAACCAACCAAACCCAAAGACTGAAATTTTGTTATCGACTTGATAATCTGAACAATTTACAGGTTTGATTATTTTCCAGTAGTTCTTATTATTTGTCATGGGTGTGATGACACAGCATTAGAGTGTCTGCTGCTACTCATTGCTGGGGACTTCTAAAGGGTCTGACTTCCCCTTGCTTTCCATGAGTTTTGAACAAACTGAGAAGTGGGTTAGAATGGAGGCCAGATTCCAATCATTTCTGCTGGAGTTGATAGTAGGTTTGACTACGCAAAGCAAAGGCCCATCATTGTATCCCAGTCTACCTAAATTATCCATCTGGCCCTTGGGTGATGCTGTCCCCTTCAGGTGGGGCTTGCTGGCTTTGTGAATGTGGCTCTTTTCAACATGAGTAAGACAGAGCAAATCTGAGTAAGGCATGAGAGGTTGCTCTCCTCAAATTTGGATGGAGGAACCGGCCCCTCCTATTTTGAAATACAGAGGAAAATGCAGAGGTTCCTGAGTGGAATCATTTCACCATAGAACCCAAGATGTGGAAGAAGTGTTTCTCTCAATCACTAGGTGCTATTCTGACTTCTAATGCTATAACTGAATACCAGAGGCTAGGTGACCTTTAAAGAACAGCAGTTTATTTGACTTATAGTTCTGGAGGCTGGGATGCATGAAAACATGGCAGCAATATTCGTTGGGCCTCTGGTGAGGGCCTCCTTGCTGTGTCATCAAATGGTGGAAGAAGTCACATGGTAAGATGGAACAATTGTACAAGTTCAAGCATCTCTTCTTATTGAGGCCACTGGTGCCATGGTTCCACTCTCATGACCTTAAGTCATATACCATTAATATATAAATCAGTAATTAAATTTCCAACGGAAACTGGGAGGCACTTTTAAAACTGTAGACTCTTCCATTAGGAACCTTTACAAGTCAGGTACACATGCTTTCATGTCTACAAACTGCCCCTAGGAGCTTCTGTAATGTAATCTCTTCTACCAGGTAAGAAGGATCCTGGGGTAGTCCAAAGCTTAGAGGATTGGAGGATGAGAGACTAAGTTGAGAATGGGGATGGTGGGATGCTGGGGGCTCTTGACCATTAGCATTAGATCCCTCTGTTTAAAATATCTGGGGTCATTTTTATTTTTGTGCCAAGACCGTGACTAACAGAGTTGGCATTTTACAGCTGCCATCTTTGATGCTTCTAGCAACTTGGGTTTCTTGGTGTTATTCTAGATCCATTTCATTGATGAGTCCGCTGAGACAGAGAAAGGTTTAGTCATTTGCTCAACATTGTATCTTAAGCATGTTGCAGCCCAGAATCAAAATTCTCCTTTGGCTCGATGCAAAGTATGTGGTTCCCTCCAAATTTTCATGTTCTTACTCTGTTCAGAGTAAAAGCTAAGATTATTTTCCCCAAAAGATCTCCAAAGAAATTGTAGTTGGAGGTGAAGGGTTGTGACTGAGTTCATTTGTTTCCCCGAGCTTGACTCTCAACTCCTGCCCTTGAGCATTTCACTGTTTACTGGCGTTACCCAGTCACAGACACAGACCAGAAGCTGAAGGGGTATGAGCCATCGTTACAGATGAGACTTCCTGCAGTTTGGAAGGTAACTGCTTATTGTTTTAATTCTTCTAAATGTGATGATGAAGTACTGTGATGCTGAGTGACTGACTGAAGATGACACAAAGAATAGGTAATAACGTGGCTTCTAGGACTTCTGGGTAAATTAAGCTCCTCATCCTTGAATGTGGAAAGAAATAAACCACAAGGGAAGGTCATGGAAGAGCCTTCCTGTGATTATACAGGGGGTTCTAACTTGACTCTTAGGCAAGGTGTGGGAGCTGCTGACTGGAACATTCCATTGCATGGCCTTATTTCTGTTCATGTCTTTTCTTCTCCACAGTGAATAGCCATTCCCACTTGTCTAAGTCAAAAATGTAGAGCAAAAGCTTGGACTGGATCTTGTCCCATAGCACAGCTGCCAGAGAGGACAGGGGCTCCATCAGCCCCCTTCTTTGCAGAGGCCTGAGTGCCCTGCCCTGTTCCCCACATCCTCATTCCCTCTGATTCCACAGCTCAGCTGGAATGAGGAGATTGAACAAAGACAAAGGCACACAACCTCATCTTATCTCTGGTACTTACAGAGTGTGTCGGAGTCAGACTCATGCTCGACTAAGAAGCCTAACAGGAAAGGGGAAAGTGGGAATGGGAGAGGGGTGGGTCCAGGCCCAACAGTGCCTTGGAACCAGTTCTCATCACTCATTTGCTGTACCCTTCTGTTAGCATTCATCTCTTTTACTATGACATCACCTTTCTGATTTTTTACTTCATTTAGTTCTCCTATAAATTTTACTTCCCCTCTTTCCTGTTGTTTGAACATTTGAATGATCACATATTCATTCAGCATAAGGTCTTGTTTTCCGGACAACTGTTCTTAAATACATGCTCATTTTCAAATGTATGATGTCCCCCCCCCCAAAGAAGTTTCTCCCTCCAATGCCTTCTACAGGTATTTCCATCTCAGCATATAGGCAGCACATTTCCCCTTGGTTTAGACCAAAAGACCTTGGGCCAATCTTGAGCCCTCTCTATCACACATCATATCCAATTATAAATCTAGTGGTATCCATGCTCAAAACAACCTTAAAACCCAACCATATTTAGCATGTATCAATGATCATCCTAGTCTACATCTCTTAGCTAGATTATTAAAATAGCTTCTTCTAGTTCTTTTACACAAAATGGACTATTCTTAAATCAACAGCAGACATGCTTCCTTTGGCCTCAACCCTTCAGGGATTCCCAGTGTCACTCAAACTAAAGCTTTGATTTTGAGCGGCCCTAGGGTCTCCCCTCCGTCTCTGAGCACGAATCTCTCCTCCATCTACACCAACTTTGCTGATCTTTGCACATGCGCCACACACTCCCTCCAGGAGTCTTTATGCTTGCTTTTGCTTTCTCCTTTCTCAGGTATCCACATGGTTTGCTTCTACAGTTCTTTGGTTTTCTTTCTCAAATCGTACCTTTTTCCAGTGGGATTTCCCTGAGCACCCCATTTAGATTTATAAGCCCCCTCTTTTCCTCTCCTATACTGGAGTACTTTCATCTACATGAGCCCACGCAGTTCCTTCATGCCCTATAATGTGATCTAACGGGAGGTCTGATTTGTTTATCTGCTATTGATTACCGGTGACCTGTGCTTTTCCCTTCCATCCTCCCTTCACCCCCACTAGAATGTAGGCTCCTGGAAGGCCTGGACTCTTGTCTGTTTTCTTCCCTGCTTTGTCACCCACATCTAGTCATTGTCTGCCAATTAACACAGGTTCACAATTTGTTCAGTGAATAAGTGAATGAATAAAAGCAGTAAG
Source organism: Peromyscus eremicus (assembly GCF_949786415.1). Taxonomy (NCBI): domain Eukaryota; kingdom Metazoa; phylum Chordata; class Mammalia; order Rodentia; family Cricetidae; genus Peromyscus; species Peromyscus eremicus. The sequence goes on along the minus strand of NC_081426.1, from coordinate 45,456,907 downwards.
CATATGAATGAACTGATAAGGTGTGGCCAAGCATGATGGTAGCCTTTTGGCATAAGCCATTCTGTCACTTACTGATTCCTTTAATAAATAAATGTTAAAAAAAACGCTCTGGGTTATATCCTCCAGATTTTCCTGGAAGCCCTGTCTTTTATGTGAACCAATTTCTCCTTTCAGGACTCTTTTGACATCTCCCTATCAGCCTGTTGATGCCTGTTGTTTTTGTCTGCCTCACTTCTGTTTCCAATCTTGTCTTCATCATCTGTCTCTCTTCCTGTATCCCCAGGTTCCCATTGGTTCAACCACACAAGAGATGTGCACTTCGAGAAAGCACGTGATTTACCTCTGGCTTTGTCTTTGGTTTTAGGAATTTTTCCAATGCTTGAAGAATCATGGTATGAAAACAGGCAGATGTGCCCAGGAACATCACTGTGTGTTCCTCCTCATTAGCACCGTGTGCAGATGGTCTGTAGTGATGGGGTATTTAGCTAGCTTGTCACTTCTAAACTAGTTATAACATTGTGACCCAGGGTCTCATGAGCATCAACCCCCAAGAGAAGATAGACTTCTTCTGTAAACAGAGAAACATCACCACTTGTATAACATCATAGTATGATTAACTCATCTCTCAGTAAAAAGATTAAAAACATTACTTGTGAGCAGCATTTCCTTTCTATGCTCACCTGTGGTCATACTAGGTTAGTGTGGCTAGCTTCTATACTTTTGCATTTCTGCCTAGCCTCCATATTTCCCATTTTAACAGTGTCAAACTACTGTATCTCCTGGACTGTGAGACGCCACTATTTATGAGATTACCATTACTTTCATAATAACCATTCAAAGTGAAAAAAAAAAAACACCAGAAATGACACAGTATCAAATGTGCTCATTGGCTGCAAAATACAAATTGCATTGCAGAGAGGCTGAAAATTTACCCGAAATGTGATACTTTAAAATAGAATAAACTAGCTGGAAGCTGGTGTGTATATTCCACAGTTTAGTTTTATTAAAAAATAAACCTCCAATGTGGAAGACTTTGGGCCTCCAGTATTTCCTATTTATGGTTTTCTTCGCTCATATTAATAGGGGAATGAACATTCTCCTTTCTTCAGGGTCCCATGGCTACAATGTTTCACAGAGCTTCCTAAAATGTGTTTCATGCATCTGTGCTTAATTCCATCCCTACCAGCACTAGGTATTACAAATTTTGTTTAGTTTGTCTTTTTGCCTAGTGTTATATCTCAACGAGTGGTTTACACTTGCATTATTCTGGCCACTTGGAGGTAGGTAGAAGATCTGTTAGTCAATTTATGGTGCATTTAGAATGTTAGCAAAAGTTACTTTTTACTAACATGGTGGAAGAAGGAGCAGACACTAGAATTTGTTCTTTAATGTCCTGGCCTTTGGCAAAGGTAGTAGAGGAGACTGAATTAATAGAATTATTGAAAAAGAAAATCAATTTTTTTTTTGTTTCTGAGAACAAATCTAATTAGACTTTTTGCTGTTTTCCCAAGGACCTTTCAGAGAGGTTCTGTGTCTCACCTTGGAATTTTCAAGACTTTGTTAGGAATGCTGATGTTGCTTGTTCTGTTGCAGACCGTGTGAGAGCGGATTCCATGCAGCTGCTTTGAGTACATGATAATGATAGTGGAAAAATGTTTACAAATGACATTTACCATCTGATGGACAAAGTCACAATCATTTTGTATGCATTAGCTCCTTGAATTGTCACAGTGACTTCATAAAATAGGTGTTATTATTGTTATTCCTATGGATGGATGAAGAAATTGAGACCCAGAGAAGGTGATGCATCTCATGTGTTAAAAAGTAGGGCTACCAAAACAATGCAGTCCAATGTTAAACCCGTTTTCAACACTTCAAGGCACAGCCTTCCACTAGCTTAACGCACTGCGGTGTGGATGGGAGGTCCATGCGGAGTCCAGAGGACTTTTTCTCTATGCTAATGAGCTTCACTTCCCACCCTTAGGATGGAGGAGGAGGAGATTTAGTCTCTTGACAACTGAAAGCACATTTTCCAGCCTCTGCTGCTTTTGACGCAAGTCCAGGATCACGCACCCTGATGATATCTTTTGCCCTTGAAGATGATATCTGAATTGTACCCTCTCCTGTGTTCTTCTCTTCCCTCGTGCTATCAATGGGTATCTCTCAATGAACAGATGCTTAGAGTACTGGGGCTTGCTAAAATTAACACAGGCATTCTGAACACTGAAGTATCTGGGATGTTTTTAGTACACTTTTATTTCTCCACCATAAAGAATGATGAACTTTGAGTGAATGAAGTTCTTATTGTTATTAGGACAAACCAAACCATCTCAGATTTAATTGCCACAAAGCCATTGCTCATCAAAAGCACCATTTTAATCCCATTATACCATTCACAAATGTCTCCTTTCTGTTTGGTTGTAAAGGATGGTATGAATTTTTATTCTTACTTGGCAGGTAATTCAGTCCAGTGATCAAGAGCTTGGGTTTTAGAGTCAGAGGGCCCTGGGTCCAAACCAGGTTTTACCATTGCCCTTCCTGTGACCTTGGACACATTGTCTGATTTCTTTAAGTGTGAAACAAGGATACTACCATCACATCTAACAGGTTTCCTGTAAAGAATACATAAAATTATAAAGTGTACAGGCAATACCTGGCATATGGCAGTGTTCAATAAGTTAGATGATAATAAAATATATGTAATAAATATATAAGTAAGGTCACACCTCAAAGGTTTTTGTGGGGGCACAGATCATCTTTTTCTTGATTTCTTCTCCAATTGAATAACTCCTAACTTATTGTTCAAATTTCCTATTTTATGTCCTCTAAAAGGGAGAATGAATGGACATTATTCTCCCATGGACATTCATTAAAATGACCCAGTTTCTTTAGTGAGTATTAGCAATATCTTATTTTTGCCCCTTCATATTTTAGGTGAATAGGTCATCTGTAGTTTCTAGAATTACACAAAGGAGTTACAAGACATGAGGACTTATTGCAAGGAAATGAGTTCTTAAACTTCATGTCTAAAATGGTCCAAAGAAAAATGACTTCTCCTTAATGGCATTAACCTACTATTGGTGTTAACATTGAAAGTCTCCTCCAACCCAAATGAACCTCTTAGCAAGAGGGAAAGTCCAGTGGAACATTCCACACTAGACATGGCCTTGGTGTTGGATCATGTCTTAGTGTACTCCAATACTAGGCCTGAGAGACTTCTCAAGACCACTGGTATATTAGCCCCACCACACTTTTATGTCTATAACCAGTTTTGGGAACACCCATGTTTGGGGCAGGGGAGGCAGGCCTCTGGAGTCTAGCCAGTTGGTTTCATGTATTTAGGGAAGATAGATAAGAGTTAAATGGATAAAGGAGACACCTCATTGATTGATGGATTCTTAATTGAGTAGGATCCTATTCCTAATGCTCTATCTTTATAGTGGCCTTCACATTGTAGAGGCAGTGATAGGAAATTGACCAAAGGACCTTGGAGAAGCAAACGTCCCATGTGCTGGTACAAACAAGCTGGTTGTGGATTCTGCCCAGTACTGTAGCAGTTCCAGCCTTCAGGCATTGATCTGACAGCTGTACTCGGCCTTGGAGAGACACTCAGGGTCAGAAGCTGCCAGATAACAAGCATTCAGAGGTTGGGTCTGCCTCCCCTGGTGCCATGCTGGCACTTGGAGAAAGGCGGAACTGTCTCCTTGGCTTCCTTTCCAAGGATCATGGGGTCATGAAGGCTCTCCAAGATGTTTGGCTGGAAACCAATTGCCTTATATGCTCACCTTCCTGCTGTCACTGCTTCTGTATCAGCTGAAAGCTTGAATTCTAAGGGGAAAGTTAGTGCTCCACTCTCACATCCACCACCAGGTTACAATTTTGTTAACTGGAAGAGGGTTATATGTTCTTCATCATGGTCTCTGTGATGGCATGGGAAGCTGACTGACCTCATGACATCACAGACAAAGCCAAATTAAGGATATTGGAACATAAATCTCAGACACATTTAAGTAGCAGTATATATGAAGGAAGCAGTGTTGGAATTTCTCTCCATTCAAGGAAGAGATTGAATGGAGGTTGAAGAAGTTCTCCGATTGTGATGTGTAAGGTGAGGCTATGTGAAGAGATCTGATGACTAAGGGGGTTATTTCCCAAGCTGGCTTCTGAGATGGATAGAAACTGTTGGCTTGTTTAATGTGTAGAGCATCAAAGTCCAGCTCAGAGCTGAGTTGTTGGAGATGGTACAGAGAAAACCAAGGAAGCATCCTTCCTTCCCATCCGAAGGTTTCAGTTATACTTTTGGATATGTCTTCATCTAACTTGCAAACACCTTGTTGAAAGGTAATTAGTATTAAATTCCTTGGCACACTCACACATCTTGGCCCTGCCATGCCTACTAGTTGACAAGGGCCACTTCCTTCTGTCCTCACTGGCTGCCTCACCCATTGGTCACTTTTCTCTACCCACAAAGCATGGAAAAGCCTGTGCACATAGCTTAGTCCAAGGTTTCCAGCATCTCTCATGGCCTTGCTTTTCTGGCACAGTGGTTCTTGTCTGTTTTTGATGTATCAGGCTTGGTGGGAAAGGGGTTGTCCTGCTTTGTGTGGTGCTCCTTGATTCCCAGAGCAGAGAATTCATGGCATTTATTATTTTACAGGCATTTAGTGAATGCTGTGTTGTTTCTGTGTACATCACCAGCTTCTTAGGGTCAGTATGTGCCTCAGGAGCTTCGTCACCATTCTGCCATCCATGCTTCAGACTTCTTGCTTTTCTACATTTCCTAAGTTTAACTAGGTGACACCAGCAATCTCTCCCAGGCACCCAAGATTAATACCTTTATTCAAAAATATATTATTTACTTTGACCATTACCTGTTATTTTAAGCCAGTTACTTATCCCTGATGTTTCTCTTATATTGAGCCACTTTCCTTGTCCCCATGGTCATCATCCAATACCCTCCATGTCCTTATATTCTGTAACTAAACAATGACAGTAGGTCGAGTGTGACTACATACCTCCCGGTTCCCATATTCTTATTTACTTGGGGTTGACTTCTGTGAAGGCATGGGATGGTCCAGAGAAGACTAGATCATCCAGAAACAAGGTTTGATTCCTACATTTTCTCATCTAGAGGTTCATCCTGCCTTTACATCTTTGATCATATAAGCCATGTCACAGTGCCTTAATCACTTTCATGATTTGTTTTTTCCAAAGGATATGCGTGTTGTATAAGTTAGGCCAAGTTCAGCTTGAGCTATTTGGGAGAAAATCCCTGAAGGACCCACAAGGTCTTCATCTCCACACTCCTTTCTCTGTGCTTCTCTCCTTCTTAGTAAAACGCATGTCTGTATTCACATACCACCTTTGTTCTGGGGGCTTTGGAAATTTGCTCTAGACACTAGTGGGATAGAGTCTTAGCCCATCGAGGACTGACTAAGTGTTAAGTGCTATGCATGTGTTATCTGTCATGTGATCTTGTCACAGTGGTGCAGATACTACTGCAAGAGGAAAGATTTACAGAGAGAGATTGAACAAGGCATACAAGGCCACACAGCCAGGTCTGGAAGCTTGATGAATACTCCCTTAGGGAGAATCTGAATGCTTAGAAAATCCAAGAGTTTCTTGTTAGTATGATCCCTTCTTCGGTAAGATTTACTTACTACTTTTTTCCCTGGTAATAAGATTTGTTTGTAGGTTCTGGAAACTGTCATTTTAAATTGACTTCAAATATTTGAATAGAGACTGGGGCCCGTGAATGTTTATTTTTAAGATATGCTTCATGAAAGAAATAATTTGGGCCCCAACCCAAAACCACCAAAGAGCAGAACTAGTCTCCATGTATCTCTTCAACTTAAAGAAACTAGTTATGCCCTCTTCCCACCAAAAAAACTGACAATGAGTCAGTGGGATACATGATGCTCTGCCTTTTAAGAAGAGGTCTACAGAATGGATGGGTCTGAGCCATGAGGCCATTCTCTAGGTTTGGGCAGGCTAGATCAATAACACCTAACCCTAACTCTAAGCCTAAGCCTGACACCTGCCTTAGGTGTGTCCATTCAAAACCCACTGCAGAGATTTGCACACACTGGAGGCAGATGAAGTAGGCAGAGTTGCAGTACCCACAACCCCTTTCACCGCGATTAGAGTATTCGCTGTCTGTCTTTCAGGTCTGGGGTAGGCCACAGGAATAAACGGGCAGAGGATTTTATATTCACAGACACCTCAGCATAAGGAAATCCAACATGTTCATATTGTAACTGATTTGTCTTCTGTCCTCATTCAGGATAGAGTTTTCCCCCACTATGATTTCCTGGCTCTTTCTACATGGACCTACAGAAAGAGAACTGTGGATTCACAGGATGATGTTTTATTTCTTCTCTGTCAGGACATCATGTTTGTCTTAAACTCCATTCATTTCTCCCCTTCTTCCATAATAGTGGAGTAACATTTCAGAGTTGCAAGTAAACCATTTAAAGGAGCTATCAAGAGCTGATGGATGGTGCTGGAGGTCATAGTTCAGCTAGTAAAGTGCTTGCCTCGCAAGCATGAGGACCTGAGTTTGATTTTCCCAGGAGCCTAAGTAAAACAAACCAGGTACGGTGGTGTGTACTTGCAATTCCAGTACTGAGACAGCAGAAACAGGTGTATCCCTGAAGCTTGCTGGCCAGCCAGCTTAGCCTCCATGGTGAGCCCCAAGCCAACGACAGGCCATGTCTCAAAAAGCAAGGTGAACAGTGGGAAAACAAGAACAACAATTACCGTTGATATCTAGCCTCCATGCACACATATAATCTGAGTACTGCAGAGGTCAGTCTGGACTTCAAGACTAGTCTGAAGTATGTAGCAAAACCCTATCTCAAAACATTAAAAAGCAAAACTACAACAACAAATCCCCTCTCTCCCTTGCTGTTCTCTTTTCTCCTATCTCTAAAGATCTTAGTAAATTCTTTAAAAATCATTTATAATGAGGCAATAAGTTCTCTCTATAGTCAGTGAAATCCAACCAAGTTCCTAAGCCAGTTCTGCTCCAGCACCCTCCATGTCGGGGCAAGTGGGCATGGTCTCCACTCTACTACATGGGCTCTTGTTGATTGCAAGAATTATGAGTTGACAAGACACTGATGAATTCACAGAAGGGCCATTTGTCTGTGGGTAGTCTGAGAGAGAAATAATCCTGTGTCCCAAATGAGCCATACTTGGGAGCAGGCTGAAACTCTGGGGAAGAGAACCAACATAGCATGTCCCTGGTCTTTACCTCTCAAATCTGCTGCCAGCTGAAGGTGCATTTGGGCTACAATGGTGGTTCAGTCTCTCTCAGTCTCCCTCTCTCTCTCTCTCCCTCTCTCTCTCCTCTCTGCTGTATTTCTGGCTTGTAGCCACACACCTAAAGAACCATGATTTAGAGCTGTTTATTTGGTCACAAAGAACAAGAGGTTAGCCACATGCTTGGTACTTGTGTTCCCCCCCTGCAGTGAATCCCCTGGCTCTCTGGTGCCTTTTTTTTCTTTCCTTTGTGGATTTCAGGGTTTTTTGCTTTTTTTTTTTTTTTTTTTGGTTTCCAGATCTTGACTGTTGTCAGAGTGAATATTTCCATTATGGCAGGAGAATGAAGCATGGTTGGTCCTGGGTACATCTGTTTTCCACAAACTCGCAGGCTTGCTGACCTCTGGGACTGACCTCTGGGACTGACCTGATCCTGTGGTGGGGCCATCTTTCCTCCACAGCACAGCATGAAAGACACGTCGGTGACTGCAGGCTCACACACTACTCAAGACAGCGGGCACAGAGCCCTCTGGGAATTGTCTTTACCATAGTCTGCACATCAGTTGGCTGTCTGTCATCTGCAAGGTGATGTTGCTCATTTCTTTTGTTTTTATGGTTTTCTCTTATTTGTTTCCAAAAATGCTCCCAAGACTTTTATGGAAAGCCCTCAACTGTAATTTTTTCGGCCCAACTTTTCTACACAGGGCACAATTTTCTAAGCATGCATAAAACCCCCTCACCACTCACTCCAGCTTCCCTAAATCCTTAGGAAAAGAACATAAAATAATGCTGTTGTTTTCGGGGAAGCATGTCATTTGTTTTACCGGTCTGTAGTTGATTAATTTGCAAATGATATTCCCAATAAAGTGCTTAGAAGTAGATAATTACAACTATATTAACAGTTCCCGGTGAAGCAGATGGTATTGTGAGGAGCTGCCATGTAGCATTAGTGCTGACGCTCCACTGTAATGTACCATCTACCCCAGAAAACCTCAGACACCAAGCGCAAATCCTGCTGATAGTCCAGATTGGGAGGAAATTGTGCTTTTGCCTCACATTCCGTTCTTGTCGGAATTTTTATGTGTGTTTTCTCTATCGCTGTGGTGCTCAGTGAACTGGTACCTTTTATGTGGCGGCCCATAACTCTTCAACTCTGTGATTCTGAATTAGTCCCGTATTAAGCCCTTGTGAAGTGAGTTTTTAAAGTGTTCATCAGCGTTCCTCCTCCCAGGCCTGGTATTTTAAAGCATAGATTATCTCTGTACAAACATATAATTTCAATTTTCTCAATTACCTGAGCCAACATGCCATGCTAGATAATCAATTAGGGCTTTTTTTGAAGGCAGAGTTTAGCTCCTGCTCTTCTCTATCTTTGTGTTTTATACATAAATGAACGTATATGTGCCCATAGATGCATGCCTGCATGAACATATGTATGTATGCATAATGCAGAGGCAAGCACATAGACACCCCCTTGTCTATTTAGCATCCATATTTTATTAAGTTGCTTGCTGGAAATCACTTCTTGGCTGCTAGCTCTCAGGAGGAAAGCCTCAGTATGGAGGCACTGACATCTGTACATCTGAACATCAGGAGCCATACCTCTTAGGTGGGTTGAAGTCACAAGACTGACACAGAAGGCCATGAGAGCGAGAGTGAAATATCCATGTACGCTCCGGTCATCCGAAGATGCTTTGGTAGAATCCGCGGGTCACCAAGAGCACGCTGGCAACACAAGATGAAGTTTCTTTGGCAGTGGTTGCTGGACTTTTGTTGCAGGTGAAACAGGTGACAGCGACTACCCCGGTCAAGGATCTGCCTGGAGCTGCTGCCGTCCCTGAATTCTGGCTGACTTGCCGAGGCCATGTGCACACTATCACACTGGACCTGGAAATAATCTCTGACTGACCTGGGTCCACAAGGCACAGTAGTGACTCCACTCCTGAGAGAGTCTACAAGGCTGGTGACGACTGTTTCCTAAGCTTTCTTCTGAGAGCCTTGTGAGATGTGAATGGGTGTAGGCTGCTCACTGCATTATGTTATTTTATACTTTTAGCATATGCTTGTGGGTTTTTTCTAGAAGTAAGCCTAGTGGTTCTCCCTGAGGCATATGCATTAGGGAGCTTAGTTGGATATTGAAGTTGGCTCCAAGAGCCTAGACAAGTTACCCAATTTCTCTCAATAGCCTCTTTACTAAGGACTTCAGTTCCAGTTGCTCTGTTTTGAGAGTAGAGCCAACATTGTGGGAAATTCTTTGAATACATCATTCCATTTAAATCCCACAGCATTTTATAACATTAGCAATATCCTCACTTACCAGCAAAGAGTCACCGAGAGCTTATTTCAATTGTTTCAGGTTATACAGCAAACAAGTATCAAAGTTAAGATGGATACCCTAATTGGCTTGTCACCAAACCCCTCACCGTAATTTTATTGAGTCCTCAGTTATGATATAAAAATAACTCAGAGGCCACTTGTTCTATTTGTGCCTCTGCCCCGATATTTTTCAAGTATTAAATAGATACCAAATGTGAAGGTTAGGTGCATCCTATAGGGCACCGGGAAGCCATACCTGTTCAGGAAAATGAGTCCCTTCATAGGCTGAGAGTCTCAGAAAGGGGCTAGAAAGAGGCTGTTGCAGAGAAAGCGGTCTGGTAGACAGGCAGTCTGCATGTAAGAAGTCTTTAGAGCAATCCAGGTGAATGACAATAAGGCACTGGCTAGAATGGGTGAGGGAACAATGGCAAGTGATATCAGTCAGGGAGAGCACCCAGAAGGATGTCTAACCTTGATATTACAGCATGATGCTATAGTCTACAAATACGCCAGACCACATTCATAGAAACCCTGGGAGGCATTTGGCATGTGGGCTGCAGGTTGAACATACCTGCTAGAGTATTTATTAGTGTGCAATGCCCATGGACCTGTCAGTTTAAGCATTTAAAAATATCTGAACTCATTTAATCCTTATAATACCCCTGGAAGTAAGTTCTATTATGTCTGAGATTTCATACATGCAAAAATGGAGGGACAAAGAGATTAAGCACTTGCTAAAGGAGGCATTATTGTTTTAAAATGCTAGAATTGGATTAAATACTAGTCTTTTGACTCCAGATGCAGAGGTCTAGTCTGGTTAGCTGGGTGTCACTCCCTGGATCCAGGTGCTGTGTTAGGGTCTACCTTGTCACTCTTCGTACAGTGCAGCTGTGCATGAACATTGGGGCATTTGTATCTACTTCACAGAACAAAATATGCCCAAGGCACAAGGGAAGAGAATTTACATGAACTCATCTTGAGGATTCTCCTCCTACTTCTTGAATCCTGGTATCATCTTCTTTAGCTCTGCTCAGAAAAATGGCAGGCAGCTTTTTCTTCTATTTACCTTTCTCAAGTATGGGTTGCCTTTTAAGAGAGAGTCTCCGATGAATTGAGATCAGAGGACCAGAGTGTTGGCCTTCTCTGTGATTTAGAAAAGCATGGGCTAGGGAAATAGTGTGCTTGGTACACAAGCATAAAGACCCATGTTCGGATCTCCAGTGCCCATGAGGAAATCGAGATATAACGACATGTACCTATAATACCAGTGCTGGGGAGACAAATACAGGATGGTCCCTAGGGCTCGTTGATCGGCTAGTCTAGCCAAATTGGGCTCCAAGTTCAGTGAGAGACTCTTTAAAAACCAATGTGGAAGAGCTAAGGCTGTAGCTCAGATGTTAGAGTGCCTGGCTAGCATGCACGAAACCTTGGGTTTGATCTCCAACATCATATGCACAGCTATAACTGCAGCATGTGAGAGGTATAGGCTGATGGATCATGAATTTACAGTCATCCTCAGCTATATATCTACAAGTATCAAGAAAAAGAACAAGTAAAGTGCAGAATAATCAAGAAAGGCTCCTATTGTGGACTTTTGGTTTCTATACGTACCTGTACCTAAATACACATGTGCACACCCTTGGAAAGTAAAACAGGTTTGAATATACAGGGTGAGCTCCCTGCTTCCAGTGTTCTCCTCATTCAGATCTGAGCACCTACTGTGGGCTATGCACATGCTAGGGAGGCACTGGGAATGCTGAACAGAGAAGACGAGCCTGTAGGAGCCTGAAAAGAGCACAGTAGCTTGTGCTGATATAAGTAAGCAATTGCAATTTAAAGAACCGAGGAGATCATATTCATTACTCCTTTAAAAAAGTCTGAAGTGCCTTAAAATGGTGAGCTATTATTGTTATTAACTCTAGTGGGGAGAGTGAGAGGAGAAAGTCAGAAAATGCCAGTAAAATTTAGGTTGGGGGTTGAGCTCTCGGCATCTCCTAGGCTCCCACTGGGCAAGAATCCAAGAGCTCAGGCCCCTCCAAGGAGGGCGCCCTGGCTCCTGCTTGCTTTTGACCTTTCTGGAGAGTGCTCGTATGAACACACTTCATTTTCAAAAGTTTAAAAATACACACTTGGAATTGTAGATGATCAAGCACGAATCCCAGGTCATACGTGGGTGGTAGGATTGTGCTGATCTGGAAGTGCTCCGGGGCCATGTGCCCTGCAATTTGACGTCAGCCCAGTCCGGGAGGTGGTCAGCGTCTGCGCCGGGCTGTGCGGTCAGTCTGTGAGGCAATGTGTTTTCACAGCCTGTGAATCAATTCCCTCTAGGAAAAAAAACCCACACACCACGCTGATCAACCGGATTTACCACTTTTGAAATCCCTGATTTTGCAATATTTAAGCACTTTCTCAGCTGAGAAGGTAAAACAGGGTAAGCAGAAAATAAAAAGCCACACAGATTCATTTGAACCAAACTTGTTCCTTTTTGAATGTCGACCTTTACTTTTCCAAATTGGTAAAGGAGTAATTATCAGAAATCCCTTGGTAGAAGGTTGCATGGAGGCAGTTTGAGGAAACAGCTTTATATTTATAAATCCTCTGTATTTTTTGCTAGTTACCAGCTTCCTTCTGATTTGATCTTTTGTGCCTACACTGTGAAGTAGGAGGAACATTCATAACTAGATTTTAGATGATGGCACTTGGGTCTGACAATTTCTGACTTATCCAAATCCCTTAAACCTAGGGCAAAGGGGGAGAGAGAATAGACTAAGGGGAATGAGTATTACTTGAGCAAAAGCCCACTGGATTTAATTCTTTGCATAGTCCTGTGGGGATCAGAGTTCCTGCTCTCCTTTTAGGATAGCTAAACAGAGGCCATACAGTTTTTAGAGTTGAAGGTGGAGAGCCATCCTAGATCACCTTGATTTCAGATCTGTATTTGATACCACATTACATTATGAAGACATCTCATGAATATTGTTTTAGGTGCCTAGAATGTTGTTGTAGGGCTGTGTAGGTATGAAAGTCATGCACTAGGTAAACAGTGTAATCCTTGATCTTATGTGGCTGATGTTCAAGGACCAACCAAGTATGTAGATTATGAGAGATAGGGAAGGTTGAAGTTAGATTGAAAAAGGCCTTGATAGCATCATGCAGGAGTTTAGAGAGCATCCCAGAGGCTACAGGGGAAGCCACAAGAATTCAGCATAGTGAGATCTATGGTTTGAGGACTTTTTTTTTTTGGTCTAATCTGATGATTTCTAATATTCTCCCACTACATGGTGCTATCCATAAATTTTCTGAGCAAGCACCTCTAACAAATGGATACTTGTTTATGAATAAGCTAAGGCACGTATTGTGGTACAGATGCTGCCAATAAGCACTATAAAACACAAGAACTAAAAATGTAAAGATCCAGAAAGGTACTCACAAGGAACCCTGTTTTCATTTTGCACCCCACATCGAAGCCTACAATGTGGACTAGGCGGCTTTCTCAGTTTGGCTGTTCGTCTTCACAGTCAATGATTACAGTAAAGAATGTCTAAGGCATCAGTGAAGCATAGCTTAGGCTGTGTCTGTGTATCTGTGAGTGCTTCTCCAGAGAGGATTCACTGAGGGATAATGACCTAACCTGAGTGTACACAGCCCCATCCTGTGGGCTAGGACCTTGAATGGAACAAAAGAGGAAAGGTAGCAAAAAACTTTTGATGACTAGCATGGCCTCTTCTGGTTCCTGGCCCATCAATATGTCAGCAAGCAGCCTCCTTGCAGCCACAGCCATGAGCTACTGCTTCAGCCTTCCCAGCCACAGTGGACTGTACCTTCATACCATAAGCTCAAAGAAACCCTTCTTTTCTTCAATTACTTCTTGCCAGGTGTTTGGTCATAATAGTAACAAGAGTAAGTATGAATACATTAACAAGTCAGGGCATACAACTCAAGCATAAAATCCAGTCTATTTGAAAAATCCACCAGACAGTAGACATGTATCAGGGTAGCCTCTCCCAGCAGTGGTACTATTGGCATTTTGCTGCTTACTGTAGGATATGGAGTGGCATCTCTGGTCTCTCTCTATCCATTAGATGCCAGTAGCATCCTTTTATCCAGTTTGGGAGCTAAATGGATTTTCTGATATTGTTCACTGTCCCCTGAAGAGGGTCAGGGAGAAAAGTTGTCCCAGCTGGAAAACACTGCCTGAAGACAACACTAGGGATCTTCTCCTCCTTGCTTATGCCCTGGAAGATGGCACACAGCAGCCTATGTCTGGAGGCATTTTATCTGGCCCATTTTAGATGCATCCAGAGGACTCTTGGGCTTGAGTCCAACCTATATTCGTCAGCTCTTCTGGTTGGCCAGCCAGAAGGGAGGGCCAGCTGTTCAGGGATGATATCAGCCTTTGGACGGCTCCTGACCCATGAGTATCGTGTCTAATTTTAGCTCCTTGTGCCTCACTGATGATGGACTTGGAAAAGATCCAGGGTAGCTGACCATTGTAGGGGACCAGTATCAGGGAGTCTAGGCATGGTGGTTAGCAGCTTGGGGTCCAGATTCCAGCGGACATGTGCTCAAGTCTGAATTTTCCCATTATTATCTGTGACCTCATACAATTCCCTTGACCCTGCGGAGCACTCTTCCCTCACCTGAAAAGTGGATGTAAGACATATGCGGAATGATATGCTTATGTCCTGGGGCTGTGGTACTTGTTACATGGCTGCTCCTATTTCTTATCAAACAAGATGAGCTGTTATTTTGATTGTAATGATGATGATGATGACATATAATAGACCCTTTTCCTGGCTCACAGTAAGGACTCATGAATTATACATATTAATGCAATATGTAATGTAAATATATGTTTTGGAGCTTGATGCGATTATTTCAAATTCCAGAAAATGGGCAGACCTGTCTTATTTGTCACTGTGTCTCCATTCTCTAGGTCATTGTGACTTTTAATAGACTACTGAATGTCCCCAAAAGGTCTATGTGCCAGACACTTGATCCCTGAGTAGATCTATTGAGAACTAGTAGAAACTATGGGGGTGGGGTGTTGAAGGAGGTCACTGGAGGTGTGCCAGCCTATGCAGTAGGTTGTGGGATAGGCCCTCAGTATTCTCTCCTTTCTCCTGTTTCTTGGCTCATCATAACAATTATTTGCTGAGCCAACCTCATGACCCACCATGACATCTCACTTCACCTGAGGCCCAGAGCAATGGGCCACCTAATCTTGGATTTCTCCTAACCTCCAGAAGTGTAAGCCTAAATAAATCTTTCCAGTTTACAAGCTAATTGTTTCTAATATTTTCACCTGTGACAGAAAGCTAATGCATAGGTGGTCAGTAATTGATGTGGACTCTATATGCATGTGGGTTGTTTCTTGTAAGCCATTACAAAACCCAACATGATCATTATCTCCTAGTTTACATTTAATGTAACACATAATGGCCCTGATCAGGGACTTCCTACAGAAGTCCTCTGGGTACGTCACTCCATGTAGCAAACCTGAGTGAGTGTATTCATCTCTTCCATGGAGGAATGGAGGAAGGGCAGCTCTAACATCTCTATTTCATGGTGTGAAGTTCAAAATGAAGGGATGCTTTATCACCTTGTCTCACTAATGATCATGCAGAAGTGAAATTTTCAGTACCATCTAATTGTCCCCTTGGTTTTCAATGTAACCTTCCTGGTCCTGTTTTGCTCCGCATCCTAATGTGATTTTACTTATCTAGTTTCAGGTTGCTGATTTATTCTCCCCCTCCCTTCAGCCTGGCTAGTTTTAGAAAAAAAAAAAATAGAACTCTTTTGTGGCTTTGTAGAAATAAAAAAATTACGTTGAAGAATATTTTTTAATACCAGGAATACATAAAAATTCATCTCCAAGTCCAACATAACAATGCTTGATAAATTCAGGGAAGAATTGATTGCAGCAGCGCGAGCTGATTGGAACTAATGCCTCGCTGTGTCATCACTCAAACAAACAGGGAAGCAGCATCCATTTTAATTTCAGTCTTGTTTAAAACGAGTGAGATTCTTTTTCACTAATGACTGCTGATGATTTTTATCTTTCCGTTAAAAAAAAGGGAAAAATTTTCCACTGTTTTCTGACTCATTAATGTTGTAGAGTCTTCAAATGTTCAGCGTCTCAAACCTGTAATTTTCAGAATATGTTTTATGAAAGTAGAATTAGTGGTGTTTGGGGATGGGGGACGGGAGTGTGGAGGAGAGTTTGGGCAGAAGCAAGCTTGTGTGTTTTGCCAGTTCACTAAGTGAGCTGTGCAACTGGAAGCGTCCTTTTGTTGAAAAAAACATGCATTCAAAAACTATATCCTCTGGGCTACCAAGTGAGTTCCAGGAAAGGCGCAAAGCTACACAGAGAAACCCTGTCTCGAAAAACCAAAAAAAAAAAAAAAAAAAAAAAAAACAACCAAGCAAACAAAAAAACCCAAAAACTATATCCTCTCTCAACTTCCCTGAGGAACCTTTCTTTAGATATTAACAGAGTGGGGGCTGGAATTCTTGTGTTGTCTGGGGTCACTCAAAGACTGTTTTATGTTAAATTATGTTAATTGTCTAGCTGCATCAAAATATAACTTTGAAATGAAAGGAAAACATATCTGATTTTTCTTTTCTTTTTTTCTCTTTTTGTAAAAATATTTTTTAAAGTTTTTCAAGACAGGGTTTCTCTGTGTAGCCCTGGCTGTACTGAAACTCACTCTGTAGACAAGGCTGGCCTCAAACTCAGAGATGCATCTGCCTCTGCCTCCTGACCATTGGTATTAAAGGAGTGTGCCACCATGATGGGCTACATCTGATTATTTTAACACTGTCTTAGGAAGGATGCTGTGCCTCAGAGGAAATAAATGACAGAGGCTTTGAGGTTTTCAATTTCTGCCACTATAACAATAGATGAAAAAAAATAGAAAACTGCAAAGCACAAAAAGAAAATTAATAAAATTATAAAGAATTCTACTGTCCATTTGTTGCCATGTTAACATTTTTAATATGGTCTTAAATGGATTTAGTCTTTATTCCTAAACATGGATTTCAAGAAAGGAACTGTGATACTAACACACACACACACACACACACACACACACACACACACACACTTCCCAATGGTTTATTTATTTTATTTATTGTTTTTTAAGATTTATTTATTTATTATGTATACAGTGTTCTGCCTGTGTGCCAGATCTCATTACAGATGGTTGTGAGCCACTATGTGGATGCTGGGAATTGAACTCAGGACCTCTGGAAGAGCAGCCAGTGCTCTTAATCACTGAGCCATCTCTCCAGCCCTTCCCACTGGTTTATAATGTTTTATTTATTTTTAAAATTAAAATATGGGTCTGGAAAAATGGCTCAGCTGTTATGAGCACTGACTGCTCTTCCAGAGGACCCGGGTTCAATTCCCAGCACCAACATGGCAGCTCACAACTGTCTGTAACTCCAGTTCCAAGGAGCCCCAAACCCATGGCCAAACACTAATGCACATAAAATTAAAAAAAAGTGTAAAATGAAAATATAATTACATTGTTCTCCCCCTTCCCTTTCCTCCTTCCAACCCCTTCCATGCTGTTTCCCTCACTGCTCCTTCTCAAGTTCATGGCCTCATTGTCTTTAATTGTTATGATCACATAAATATATAGGTGCATAAATGTATACATACAACCTGCTAAGTCCATCTAGTGTTGTATGTATATGACTTCAGTGCTGACCACTTGGCATTGGATAGCAAATTAAAGGGCTTATCCCTGGAGAAGACTATTTCCCCTGCTTTCAGCATCCCTAATTGTCTGTAGTTCTTTGACTAGGGGTGGGTCTCATGAGAGTTCCCCCTTCCATGTTAGCATGTCTATTGGTGGTGTCCTTGTTAGGCAGCCATATTGTTGAGGTGAAGTTTTCCTGTCATTTCCAGAAGACAGAATCTTGCATCAGATTTCCTGGGTGTCCTCTGGCTCTTACAATTCTTTTGCCCCACTTTTCTGATGTTCCTGAAGCCTCAGGTACAAGAGTTGTGTTGTAGGTGTATCAACTGGGGCTGGACATATCACAATCAATTGTTCTCTTCATTTTGACCAATCGTAGTTTTCTGTAATGATCTCCATCTATTGCAAAGAGCAGCTTCCTTGATGAGGAGTGAGATACACAATTATTTGTGTGCCTGCATTTTTGTGTGATGTTTCTTTCATGAATCTCATAGTTGTGGGTCTATGTTATTGCAAACTTGCAGAATTCAATCTCCATATCAACGAGTAAACCGCATTGGTCAGCTTCTTCCTTTGTTATTAGACACTGAGGTGGCTTCTGTCATGTTTGTTAGATAAAACTGCAGATTTCTTATGAAAGTCACTGTGCTCTGGCTTAGGTCATTTTCTGATTCTTGTACCTTTGTTTAAATAGTGTTTTTTATTCTTTGAAAGTTCTATACATTTATACAATATGTATATATTGATCATATCCATCTATCACTTTCTATCTGCAACTTCCCCCAGAGTTCTCACCCTATATCTTTCACAGCTTCATATCATTTTTTAATTTTTTTAATATTAATATCCTCCTGGTTCCAGTTAGTACTGCCTATATACACATAGGTGTGTAGCTTTCCATTTGGGTCACGAGTAACAGACATATTCCCAAAGGAGAGGGACTCTCTTACTGTCAGCAGCCATCAACAGCCTTGTGCTCTTAATTCATCTTAGCAAAGTGGGCCTGGGCTCTTTGGCCATATATCTTGTTTGCATTTGTGTGTGTTTGTATGTGTGTGCATGTGTGTACTCATGCAGGTGGAGGGCACCTTTTATTTGAGACAGACTCTCTCAGTGGTCTGGAATTGACTATACTGGCTAGCCAGTGAATTCCAGGGATTCTCTTGTCTCCCTGTAGTGTAAGGATTACACATAGTTGCCTTTAAGCATAGGTTTATTCACATGAGTTCTGGGGACTGAACCTCAGCTATCTCCCCAATATGCTATATTTGATTTTTTTAATTAAAATTTCCACACCCTAAGCAAGGCTAGTCTTAAAAAGAAAACACCCAGGTGGCCCAATACACATCACTAGCAGCTCATGAGCCCTGGCAGGCAAGTACTATTGCCCTTGATTCCAAGAATAGATATGGAATCGTCCTCAGCCAACAAAAATCCAAGTGAGATTTTTATCTTACTTTTCAGTGCTGAGTTTGAATCATTCAAGGTTTATTTCCTTCCAAACTCCTAACATTCAGTTGTCATGCATTTGTTATGTTTAGTTATACCTTTTTCAGACTCAATATAGATTGTGCTGTACAAAAAAGTATGGTGTGTTGACCATAGACATAAACTTACCAATACAGCAGAATGGATCCCAAATACCCTATTCTAATGCTTTTGTGTGCGTGTGTGTGTGTGTGTGTGTGTGTGTGTGTGTGTGTGTGTGCATGAATGCTATGTTCAGAATAAAAACTGTACCACACATTGCTGTATTGTGAAGGATTGGAACTGTTTTCTTCTGGGTTGGAGGACAGCAGCAGAGCATGAGGGCTATGTAGACCTCTTCAGCATTCAATACTTGCTCTGGTCACTGCCTGCTCTCAATTTTATACCCTACTTGTTATGAGAGAGCTATTATATCGTATGTATATGCGTGTTCAATGTGGACTTGTGTACTCAAAGTGTCTCCTTTGGATAGGAGCTGTATATTTTTGGCCAGAGGTTTTTCTAACTTTTTTGTTCTTGTTGAGCTTCTTTCTTACATCGGTGACAGATACTGCTTGGCTGCTTTCATTTCTTTCAACTGTACCTACTGAACTCTTGCCATGTTCCATGTTCTAAGTTACTATGAAGAGGAGGAAGATGATTCACCGTGGGCTGGCTGATGCCCATAATATGACTGGAAAGACCAGATACACAAATGTGAGACTTAGCAAGCAACACAAGGAAAACATGGTTTCTGGGACTGGCAGTTCTCTTGCGGCTAACCTTTAGCCTGGATTTTATGGGGCTTCTATGTAGGTATTTGCCTGGCTTGGTGTCTTTATGTGTAGAGCCAAGTAAATGAGCCCAATTAGAAAACCTGTGAAGAAAATACTTCAACACCGTGAAGGACGAGCCCTGCATATGGTACTCATATCACGGCACAGCTTGGATGCCATCTTCTAGGATGTCCACTTGCTGATGGATATAGGCAGGAAGAATTTCCTAGAAAATTATTCTGTGGAAATTCCCTCCACCCCTTCTTCTCATTCTTTTATCGATTGTCTGATCTACCCAACAAATCTTTATAACACAGTTGCCATTCCCAGGCTGTGCTAACAAACCAGACAGAGTCCTTGTCTTCGGAGAACTTATAGTCCAGAGAGCTTGAGTGCCTTCCACTAATGGTCCTGATGACAATGCCTTATTGTCAGCCTTCCAGCAGCCCTCCAAGCTACTGTCATCCCCTTTGGCTCCTGGTAAGACCTTGGATTCTTTGCTGACCCAGCATGCGCTTTATTAACATCACGCTGTGTTCATGGTAGGGCCTTGTTAAATGTTTGTTGATCAGTTGACTGACCGTGCAGGTTTCCTGAGAGACACTCAAGTTGTCCTTTAAAATTATATTTTTCCATCGTGACTTTTATCTGGTTTTCAAGCAGGGGCTCCTTGGGAGCTGACTGAGGGATGGCTTCAGCTCCATATCTGTCTGAAGCAAATCCCTACAGCATTGACTTCTGGGTGTTATGCTCTATTCTAGCAACTTAATTTCAAAGTAATAGAGAACCATATACTTTCAAATGAATACTTCAAAGCATCCATAAGTGTAGTCGAGACCCTAAACACAATTCATTCAGAATTGAAAGCACTCTGAGGTCTTTGGCGAATTCCTTTCCTTTTGAAGAGCTCAAAATAATGGTTTTTCTTCTACTTGATCCTTGCTCTATCAGACATTCATGGCAGGTCTCATCACAGCCTTGCCTTCTAGGAGTCTTCAGGCAGATGAGTGAATTTTTATACAGAAGATGTTTTATGCCTTGTGTTTTAGAGATAAACTCGTAAGTACTTCTTTGTATTTTCTTTCTTTGCTATGTCTTTGTAGTTATTTATTTTTTTCTTATTTTCCTTTCTTGGAATTTTTCCTTATTTCTATGTCAAAAGAATAGATTCCTATGCGATATCTGGGGTCCCATGTGTGCTCCCACTTGCTGGTGGTCTAATACGTGTTTTCAAGAAGTCTTCCTGGTGTCTAGTAACTTTTATCGTTTCCTGGGTCACAGGTTGGGTTTAAAAACCACACCCTGATCGATTGGTAACAATACATTGCTCAGAACTGCTTCTCTACTTTTTTCTATATGCTCCTTCCGAGGCCATGAGCCTTTTTTGGGGAAAAGACTCCATCCTGGCAAGTGAGCAGACAGTGCCTTCATCCCTTCTTTGCTGACTTTTTCTCTTCAAAGGTCGTGTGCACTGTGGACTCTTTAAAGCTTGTTTATCTGGGAAAGGGCTTTAGAAGAGAGATTGAATCCTGGCTGTCAATGGCTCTTTTCTGAAACAGGCCAGGCAGATAAGGAGAGTTCACACCACCAGGTAATAACCTTGCTTGGATCCACTCGAGAGAGACAGTAGCAAGAGAAGCCCGGCAGGTGTCTTCCTTGAGAGGGGCCTTACAGATGATGAATGGGTTGATTCTTTGCCCTAAGGTAAGTGTCTTCTGTTCCCAGAGGGCAGAAAAGGGAAGGGTTGTCTCCTATGGATAGTTTCCCAGATTTTTGGCATAATGCTTACATTTGTTCATGTTGCCAGGATAATTCAATACTTATAAGTGTGCTTACTGCATAGAAGGGGCCACTTGTCAGCTTTTACCCCCACCCACCAGAGGACTAGAGATAATGGGAGTACCAAGGTCACAGTCTCACCCAATTCATGTGCGTATTAGTCCTGTCTATAGTCTGGCTCTGAGTTAATTTCAATGGCACCACAACAACAACAACAAAAAAATATGACATAGTCACTCCTTGCTAAGCGATTTTTGAATCATACTGGGACCAAGGCACAGACATATGCTGTGGCTAGAAAATAGTGCCCAGCTGTGTAGAATTGAGCTTCATGTGGAAATGAATTTGCCACATTACTTAAAATTGTACTGAAACTAGAAACACTCTTGATGTCCACCAGAATGGGAATACTTAAAAATGATGATCTAACTAAACTGTGGAATATTCTGCACCTGTTAAGATGAATGCTGCAAATAGAGCCATAGGTAATGACGTGGAAAGATGGCCAAGACTGCTAAATGGGGGAAAAAAAAGAATCTGGCTTTTCGTGAGGAGCCATTCATATTAAAAGTGCTTAGCTATGTTTGTGAATGCGGGCACATGTATGGAAAGGAGAATTTCATCATCTTTATTCTTACGCGTTTGTTTTTCTTCTGTTTCATAAGGATAATGTATTCATGTTGCTTACGACATCTCAAGAACAGATACGAATGTAAGTGGCGGCTTCTCTGTCATCAGAAGAGAGAAGTGGCAGAGCTGAGGGACACAGGGACTGTCCTCTTCCTTCACCACCACTCTGCACATTGAAGGAAAGGGTGAAGAACCGGGTGGTGTTGGTTTTCCTGAGGCCTGGCCTGAGGAGTAGCTGCAATAATCAATATGGCTTTAAAATGGCTGACTGTGCTGGTGGTGAACACCCACACGAGGGACCCGCCATTTGTCTTCATTTTCTCCTCTTATCCACAGTGTTTGTGTTAAAGGGGTGAGAGTTGGCAGTGTACCTCTGGCTCTTTGGCCTCAGGGAAGTTCAGTGTGCTTTTCTGTAGTGACTTCCTTAGATCTTTAAAAAATGTTTTAATTTCATTTTTTTTTTACTTACTTTTATGTACATAAGTGTTTTGCCTGCATGTATGTTTGTGCCTATGTGCCCTCAGAGGTCAAAAGCAGGAGCTGGATCTCTGTGGAACTGGAGTTACAGATGGTTGTGAGCCACCATGTGGGTGCTGGGAGCCAAATCTGGATCTTCTGCAAGAAGAAGTAGTCTTAATCATGGAGCCACCTCTCCAGCCCAGCTCGCTTAGATCTTGACAACGGCTGAGAGATGAAAGAGCTGGCATTGTATTGATGACTTCAGCTTTATTTTACACTGATGCTAGTCACACACTCAAGAAGGACAAGGTGCTTTCTGGTGATGTACTTTGATGGCACGTAATGTCTACAAACTTAACTGCTCAAGAGCTAGTTGACTGTGTGTGCTCTTTCTTTCTCGACAGATTATGAACTCATTGAGGTTGTGCTTTCAGCCTGTAGGTATCTCTTATAGTTGTGTAGAATGGTACCTTTTTACATACCGAAAGCGTAGTAAGTACCTTTTGGCTGCATATATGGCTGAATGAATGGATGGAGTTGTCAGTTCGGTATAAATGAGGTCACGAACTAAAAAAACCAACTCTTTAAAATATGTCTGTCTCTCCAGCAAAATTCCTTGGGCCATTTTTTTTTATTTCAAAAATATGCAGTATTTCTAAACAGTAAGAAAGACACAGAAAATGTTACAATGAATACAAATGCCCAAGAAGTGCCCATGTGGTTAATATCCATATTTAACAGGTGCTAAGTTTGTCATGATTGTGTCAAATCTGGTTTTCTTAAGAAATGGAACATTTCAGTTATGTGAAAGTGCTGTTAGCTCTCTTTCTGATCTGTTTCCTCCACTCACCTTTCTGAGGTGGCCACTGTCGTATAGGAAGCTATACATGTTTTTATATTTTCCCTTGTGCTGCCTGGAGTCTTAGAAGTATTAAAACTCACATGGTGGTACCTGGTTGTAGAGCCCTCTTGGACATCTTGCCTTCTTCTGTCAGTATTACAACTGTTTCCTCATGTTGACAATGTAGATAACTTAATGCCTTCATTTTAGCTGCTCATTATTATTCCTTGATTTATTTACTGATTATAGGTATACACCTATTTCCTGACTCATGGATACCTGTGTCTCCCACCTAGTTTTTCACACTAGCTAACTGCTATCAATAACCTCCTCATGGTGGTCTCCTGCATACTAGAGTAGTCCCTTTAGGCAGGTACATGGAAGTGAAATGGCTCAACTGTTGTGGAATTACATTCTCAATGGTACTAAATATTGGTAAACTATCCTCCCCAAAGCTGTTATAATTGACATTCCCATCTACAGTATGGGAAGGTCCCTGCTTCTGCATATTCTGGTCCACACTTAATGCCATTGGACTCTCTCTTCTGGCTTTTTGAGTAGGAATTTATCTCTGGCTGGCCCTGACTGGGTTATAAAGTTCAGTTCCCACCATCATACTTTATGCTCCAGATTTGTGTGATATAACATGGCCTCTTAGCAATGCCAAATCCATCCTCTTTTCCAGGAGTGCCTTTCTTGTAAATGAATGGTGAACTTCTCATCTTTCAGGTCCCAGTGAAAATGACCCCCGAGTCACTTTCTCAGACACATCCAGGTCTCCTAGGAACTCCTCTTGCTCATGTAGTTCCCTGCACCAGCCTCATTTATTGCATTTACCATGTTGTGCTATTCCTTTCTGTGACTGTCGCTGGTTGTAAAATTCTGAGGCAGGATTAATATACAATACCTTTACTTCCTTCCCATATCTGAGAAAATGGTTGTTATATAAATGCATGAGTGTGTTAATCCAATATAATCTGCTAAGCACTTTTTGAAGTGTTAGGGATATCTCAAAGGGCCAAAGTTTATATTCTCATTGACCTTGCATGTATGTGTGTATTGGGATGTATTATAGTTAGCTTCAGCTGTCAATTTGATGTATCTGAGAAGAAGGACCTGAGGTATTGCTTCCCCTCAGTCGGCCTATGGACATGTGTATAAGACATTTTTAAGAATGTGAATTGATGTAGGAGGGCCTAGCCTAGCCCACCAGGGAAGTACCATACCTGGACAGGCAGGCCTGGGCTGTATAAGAAAGCAAGCTGAGCAAGCCATGGGAGCAAGCCAGTAAGTAGCATTCCTCCATAGTTCTGCTTCAGTTCCTGCCTCCAGGTTTTGGCCTGAGTTCCTGATTTCTTTCAGTGGTGGACTATAAATTGTAAACTGAAATAAAACCTTTTCTCCCAAGTTGCATTTGGTCATGATGTTTATCCCAGCAACAGACACTTAACCAGGACAAGGTTAAGAAAGGTGATTAACAGCTCAGACACACAGAGCAGCAAATCAATGTGTCAAGGGATAAAGGGGCAGGAGAAGAAGTCAAATGGTAGGGAGCGACCTAGGAGTGAGTGGTGTCTCATATCACCAGTTCTACACTTCTGACTTCAACTACCTCTGTAACATTTCCTGCCTCACAGTCTTCTCCAAATCAGAGGAGCTTGTGTATCCTGGGAGCTAAGGGTCTGCTGTAGTCAGCATTCTGACCATTCCTTTGGTGGTTTGAATAAGAATGAGCCCCATAGGCTTGTACATTTGAATTCTTAGTCATTAGGGAGTGAAACTGTTTGAAAAGATTAGAAGGATTAGGAGGTGTGGCCTTGTTGGAAGAAGTGTGCCACTAGATATAGGCTTTGAGGTTCCAAAAGCCCATGTCAGAGCCAAGTGGTGGTGGCACACACCTTTAATCCCAGCACTTTGGAAAAAGAAGTAGAGAAACCTGACTCGAAAAAAGCAAACAAACGAAAAGCCCTTGTCAGGCCCAGTCTCCCTCTCCCCCCCCCCCTCTTTCTCCCTCTTTGTGGATCAGGATGTAAAGCTCTCAGCTACTTCTCCAGCATCATATCAGCTTGCATGTGCCGTGCTCCCTGCCATGATGATAATGGACTAAGCCTCTGAAACTGTAAGCCAGCCCCAATTAAATGCTTTCTTTTATAGGAGTTGCCATGGTCATGGTGTCTCTTCACAGTAACAGAACAGGGACTAAGATACTTCTCATAGTTCATCAAGTTCTAGTTGTCCTCGGTGACCACAAGCTCAGCATTCTGCCCTGTGCTGGATCTCTCTCCTCCCATTTTTAACTTCCCCATTCTTCTCCTAGTTCTCACAAACCACCTAACAGCAGCCATTCTGCTCCCAGCTTTCCACCTTCATCTGGAAGAACCCCAATGGAAAGTGCTGAAGGGGCTGAGAGTCCTTGAAGTGACCGCTAGGGAAGGACTCGGCCAAGGGAGGACAGGAATAAAAAGAGAGTGAGCTCGTGAGCACGTGGAAGAAAGGTGTCTCAGAAAGAGGAAAAGAGAAGTCTAACCCCAACTCTGATCCTGAAAAAGGAGTATGTTTGAGGCACAGTTAAAAGAAACAGCTTGGGGAGGGGGAGAGGAGAGATGGCCCAGAGGTTAAGAGGACTGACTGTTTTTCCAGAGGACCATTCCCAGCACTCATGACAGCTCACAACTGTCTGTAACTCCACTTCTAGGGGACACAACACCCACGGCAAAACCACCAATGCACATAATATAAAATAAAATAAAATTTTAAATAAAGAAGCAACTGGGGATCGAGGGGAGAAGCAAGTGAGACCAAGGCAGAGAGCTGGAGTAGACCCTGTATGGCCTAAGTAGTGTGTGCAGTTAGTTCATTCCTAATGAAGGAATAGAACGGATCTGAAGAACAGAGAGGCAGGGTGGCCCGAGGTTTGAAATGAGCAACTGCATGCTCATGTACTTCTGTTAGAAATGGACATACCCAAGTAATTCGGTGAGTTAGAGCCTCCCAAGTCATGCAGATCTGAAAGGCAGCCGTGTTCCATGAGACAGCATTGAATCACACAAGCAACTGTTTTGGTCAGAACTGGTTGGATTCCACATTTAGACAACTTTGAGGTCAGCTGCTTTTAAAAGCTGCTTTTGTAAGCATGCAGGAGAGGGAGAGGTAAGAAGGCAGCATAAACAACTGGAATTCCAGGCCAGTTGGAATCAGAAAAGTGCTGTGACTTTTGGAAATAGCATCTGAGGTGCCGGAGCTCTGGCTAGTGTTCCATACCTTGGGATGGATGTGTTTTAGAGTTAGTGTGGACTACTTGGCAATGTGCTCCAGCAGGGAGACTGGGGGTCAATGTGAGCTTCCATCAGAAGTGAACCCCACAGCTGTGTGTGTGTGTGGGTTAGCCAACTCCTCAGGTTTTCATGTGAGAAACGGCTAATAGCCAGCTCGATTGCTTTTCTATTTATTCCCTGCGGCCACACAGGCTGGGCTCTGTGGCACTTTCTCTTTTGCAAGGTGGTACCATCCTCCTTTATTGCTGTGAGTGGGAGCAGGGGGCATTTATGAAGAGGTGCTTATTGACTTCCTGGTTGGAAAATAAGTATTTTGATCAGATTAAGGAATATGACAAGTCTTTAAGTCTTAGGAGCAGAGGAGCCTAATCATATGGGGATGCCGAAGGTCTGTGTGGAATTACTCAGGCCAGGCCTTCAAGGTCTGGGTGCTACAGAGGGGCTCAGAGGAAGGAAAATGATAATAGTTCAAAGGCAAGAAATGCCTTTTCTCTTTGTGGCAAGTCAGGAATGAATAATCCCGCACTAATCTGGCTTTCTATGGGTCTCCTGTTCATTTGCTCAGCACACATTGAATTTATCATCACCGCTGTAAATGGAAAATGGAGGTCAAATTTCATTTTGGCCCTCAACATGATAAAAATGACCTGCAAAAGGTAGATGACAGGTTGTTATTTTATGCCCTGGAAAATTGCAAAGATCAGATAGAGCCTCTTCAGTCCTTTTTCCTCTCTTCTTCCTCCCGCCCTTCTTAAATGGCGGATGCTAACTTTCCTTTGTAATACAGTGTAAATGCACATCCTGATTTGTTAGAAGTGCGATCAAGGTTTAAAACAAGAGCAATCTATTTCTAACTGGCAATTTCCATCAGTCCAGGTTGACTAGGCACCTTTCCCTGTGTGAGTTCTTTACGAAACCACTGACAAGTCATAAAAATATCCAGTGCACAAGCGTGACATTCAAACACACTGTCTCCACTGCGTATAGTTCATTGACTCCCAGAAGTCATCTATTTATAGCAATTAATGATTTCTAAGCAATTAGATCCCCCTGTTTCAACAACGATCACGTTGTAGGATAAATCCTTCCCCACTAAAATGCGCATGGCAGGCAGTTTCAGACATGGGAAGAGATGCTGAAATTGGCTTGTACAAGGAAAGGAATTCTCCCCCCCCCCCAGGACTTGAGGTAGGCTAGGGGTCACCTTAGATTAAAAATTGTAAGGAAGAGTCTCCAACATTAAGGAACTTTTTGAACTCCAGAAATGATTAACCGCCATATAGCTTTGCCTATAAGGGTGACAGAGTTGGCATCTGCCTGTCCCTTTCCAGGACAGCCCACACTGCAGCCTTCTCCACTGGAGGTCCTTCATGAGACAGGACTAGTTTTCTCTGCTTTACTTTTCTCTGTAAAGATCATTGCAAGGGCTTATCTTGGGTAATTGTTATTACTGCCATCTGCATTACGGTATAATTACCTTTCCGAAATGCTAGATCTCTTTAGCTGATGTTTAAAGATAAGTAATAGCCAAATAATTGCGAGGCTCGGGAGACAGCAGCAGCCCTATAGGAAGAGGTGGGCTGTGGGGGTAGCTCGTGTGCGTCTTTCTCACGCTTTCACTTTCTGTTTTCTCGTCTGGAGTAGATACTCTTCTCCCTTTCTTCTCCTTTGCTTTTATACAGACTAATGTCTATGAATTGTAGAACTTATCCTCACCCCAGTATGACAAGGTAGGCAGAGGTGACATCCCTCAAACCTAATGAGTTGGTTAGAGGCCTTCTTCACTAGTGAGTGTTCTCTCTGCCCTTGAGTGCTCAAGGTTAGACAGTAGACAAGATGAACAGAGACTATCCCATGGCACACTGGGAGAAGGCAGACATATTTAGTGGGGGTCTCTTCCCTCTTGGCTTGTTAACTTCAAAAGAGTTGGCTGGAATAGTTTCCCTTGGCCCCTTTCTCTGAACTTTCTGGGACAGTTTGGTTATTCTAGCACAGACACGTTGTCTCTGTTAGCATAATCCATCTTCAGGAAATCTTTAGCTACCTGTGAGCCTGGTGCCTTTGCTATGGATAATAGTGTATGTAAAACCTAAAAATGTGAATAAAGAGACACGAAAATAAAGAGAACAAGAACATAAAGAAAGTTAGCTGAAAGACGGATTAAGCAGTAATGTATAGAAATATGATGTCGATATCCTGAAGGTTTGTGTACCACACAAATAGTGAATTCATAGTCTTTAATCTTATTTTAATTCTTGCTGGTCAATGCTTTTGTTCTTCTGAAAAGTCGCTTGACTAAGCAAAACTGGCCCACATGTTTACCATCCTAAGTTCTTACAGAAGTTAGGCTGGGGAGTGACTTGGAGACTGTGGACTCAAGGGGAAGCCATGATGATTACAAAACACTGAGATGAGCACGGGCTTGCCAAGTGCCACCCACCCCCCAACCTCAGCTTTGCAATGAGCACTTTGGAAAGACATAATTGGTAGTATGGAGATGCTTCAAAATTCCAACCATCTGAAAGTTACTTTTGCTTCCAACCGTACTAATCCTTCCATTAGAATGATATCATTTAATCTTCACTAGAGCCCTGTGGGTAAAACTGTGATCTTTTCAGTTTTACAGATAAGGGGACTAAGCTTTAAGGAATTTAAATAAGTTGTCCAAGAGTACTCAGTTACTATAGCTAGGTTTTGAACCCAGGTCTGTGTAGCGCAGGTCTAGAAGCCCGTACTCAAAATTATTTAGAATGTGATATCTACATTCCAGTCATGTGGCAGGCTCTCCATATATACATATGTATGTATGTATATATGTACATATGCATACATACATATATATAGAGAGATGACAGAGACAGAGAAATACAGAGAGAGAAAGAAACAGAGGCAGAGAAAGAGAGAATAGAATATGCTGGAAAAGATATTGACTGTCTAGTACTTATTTGAAAGGCTGAATATGCATCTATTCTTAGCATAGATGGTAATTCCTGTCTTGTTCCAGGCTCATGATACATGATACAGTCATGCTAACAGCATTCAACATGTAGTCTTATTTTAAGGAATATCTACATCTATCTAAACCAACATTTGAAGAGGAATAAAGAGTGGTGTGTGTGTGTGTGTGTGTGTGTGTGTGTGTGTGTGTGTGTGTGTGTGTGTTTAGAGATGATAGAAATGTGCATTACTCCTTAAATTATGTTTTGGACTACTGACATTTGAAATTCCCATCTCAGACCTTGGCTCTTCTGGCATACCATTTTTGGTATTCTGTGTTCAAGGATCGAGCTTCTGAATTGACATTTATTGTAAACAGCTTTATCATATGTTTTCTGAAACAGCAGACAGGAGTGAGAGTAGGTAGAGAAAACCCAAGGAGAGTGGTTACTGGTAGGAATTGGAGGGGACTGTGGGCACTGGAGGGGGATGTCATAGGACGGGGAGTACAGGACTGTGTTATCTTCTCTTACTCGGAATATTTAACAAGTTTCACCAAACATGGGTTGAATCAGTGCTGACTGTTTTAGGAAAATACCTTTTTCCCTGGTAACAAGTTGCCTATCTACCCAGTCTATTGTGGTCCCTCTCCCTTTGCTTATTGGGGTAGTGTTGATTTCATCTCTGCTCTGTAGGAGGCATTGTGCTGGAGCCTTGAGCACAAAGACAAGTCATAGCACCTGCCCCAGCAGAGATTTCTGATGAAGAGATTGAGGAGCAAGCAATTGGCATGTGTGGCTGCACAGGGAAGAGGCAGGAGGCATTTGGACATTGTGGGACTGAGGGCTGGAGATAACTCAGTGGTAAAGGAGGAAAGCAGTTGCCTCATAAATGTGTGCACCTGAGTTCAACCCCAGAATCCATTTGTAAACAAACAAAAGCCAGGCACCGTAGCATGCACTTGTAATCTCAGTGCAAGGAAGATAGAGAAGGTAGATTTCTTTCGGACAAGTTTCAGGCTAATGAGAGACCCTGCCTCATTAAAAGGTAGGTAGCACCTGAGGAATGACCTCTGACCCCCACATGCACCATGTGTGTGCCTATGCACACACAGAGACACACACGTGGAAAACAGATGTACAGACATGCAGGCAAGCGGGCAGGCAGACAGACACACATACCCCATGATTCGGCAACGATCTATGAATGATGTTCTCTGCGTGGAAACCTGCCTGGAAGTGGGAACTTGTCAGGAAAATATCTTTCTAGAGTTAGGTTTTCAGGTCTTGTTTAAGCCTCACACAGCTTCCAACTAATGGGAGTAAAACAGATCAGTCCTTTTGGGGTCTCAGCGTGGGGTATTCCCTGCCAGAGTCACTTCTAGAAGGCTGGGGAGAGAGGTGAGGTGCTGCTGTTCAAAGTCTCTTCCTGCACCCTTCTGAAGTCTGTATAGTGGATGCAAATTGAATTTCAAAGTGAGGGCCCACTTAGTGTTA
Organism: Peromyscus eremicus; assembly: GCF_949786415.1. NCBI lineage: Eukaryota > Metazoa > Chordata > Mammalia > Rodentia > Cricetidae > Peromyscus > Peromyscus eremicus. The sequence continues at coordinate 45,425,962 of NC_081426.1, read as the reverse complement.
CTGCAGTGAGCCTCGAAGTCACGGAGACCCTGTTCCGCCCTCTTTGTCCCAGCCTCACCTCCGGTTATCTATTCAAGAGTTACGACTAGGAACCAGCTCAGTAAGGACCAAATCATCCCAAACAGACGAATTCCTGCATTTTAAAAAGAGAAAACCAGAAAAGGGTACACCAGATAGTTGGATATTTGTGAGAAAAGTTGCTAAACATCCTTAAATTTGCATTACAACCTAAATACGCTTAAGCTTTTGCATTTATAGACTCAGTGGTAATTGATCTAGAAGTCTCTTCGAGCTCTCTCTTTCTTAATGTTCTGGAGCTGAGAAAAACCACATTTCTAATTTACATGTCCAAATTGGTTTCAACTTACTTATATTGAATGATAATAGATTTCTTTTTCTTATAATTAATGTTGTCTGAAAACACAATACAGATTTAACTTACCATTGTAAAGATCTTAAGATTTTAATATTTTTGCAGAGGCATAAATACAGTGTGGCTGTAATTATTTCATTATGTATGTGTAAAAATAGGATATGGCAACAAGTACATGCTTTTCCCTCCCTGATTACTCTTAATGTCTCCCAAATTTCCTGATTTACAATATTCTCCAAGGATGTAGATTTTTCTAATTGAAGTACAGTAATTTGCATATTTTTAGACCTTGTTGACACAGTTAATTGATATGTCATTACTTATATCATGCTGAATATAATTTGTGCTCTTTATTCACAGTAGACTTACAATGCCCTCCTTTTGGGGGCGAACTCAGTGTTCTTTGTCTTGATTTTTCTTTCTGCTAGGACAGAGGTGAGCCAAAGAAATTCAAAATGGTCAGTTGGCAGGGTTTTCTGTTCTGTTAAACATCAACACTGGTGGTGACCGTACATTTTCTCTAAGAGTTTACTGTTTTCAAGGGACTTTCACAGGCTATCATCTCAGTTAGCCCCATGTCACCTCTGAGACAGGGATCCATACACTGCTTTTACCTGTGACCACATGGAGAGTGGGCAGGCCTGGAGACTGACTCAGGGCCAAAGGACTAGAGCATTACAGAGCTGGCATGGGACCCAACACATTTCTGCCGTCAACAGGACAATGCTTTCTCTACTCAAAATCTGCCACAGAGGCAAGGAAGTAAGCCTAAAAGCATATGCAAGAAAGAGGTAGAAATGAGGAAGAAATGCTAATGATTGTGTCAAGAAGGTGAGGTGAAAGGTCACCTGTGTTCTCCACTGAGGTGTGTCAGCTTATGTTTTCCCTGAGGGAAAAGCTTTCTGCTCCTTTGTTCGCTCCATAATGCTTTGCTATGTGCCAATGAGGCACTTACCGCTAGTTGCTGAATGAACCAATGAATGACATTCTTTATACACTGACTTTGTCACCTTATCATTCTCCCAATCAGCAGAAATGCCCCTGACAGCTGTGGCTACCCACAGACGTCCTCATCCCACAGGCTTGCTCTGAGAGGGAAGATGCCTTTTTGCCTTTTTCTTTTCCTTTCTACTTTTTCTTCTCTCTTTCTTAAAGCCCCATTGTGCAAGCTGGAGAACTCTCCTGTTAAAAAGATGGCTGGAATTCGGCCTCACATTTATGTGCATTGCTAAAGATGTAGGATCTGCTTTTGGTGGATTTCCAAGGGCACAATCCATCCAAGCCACTGAAAATCACAACAAATGGAGTCCAGAAAGCATGCAAAGGCGAGACATTATCGGATAATGGGCAAAGTATTGGCCTGGGAGTGAGACAGGCCTGGGCAGTGCTCCAAAGTCTGCTGTTTGCTAACTACGTAACCCCTCACAAAGCACTCCTCAGAGCCTCAGTTTACTTCTCTGCATAGCAGGGCTCTAGTTAATGCATCCCTCTGAAGACAGTTCACGGATTGGATGTATAAAATGCCTGGCCTAGTAGCTGGCACCTGCTGGAGGTTGGATGTTATTTCTCTTCCCTCATTCATGTCCAAGCTGATATTGGCTCCACTGACATGAGATGTAACTTCAGCTTAGAAAACGCACATCGTTGCATTCTTCATTCACCAATGTGGGACCCCATAGCTTTGTCATGCGCAGACACAGAGGGATGGCTGTGTGGGTCTCTCCGTTCGAACCACTGAGATGGCCGGATTTATAGAGGGGAGCAGTGTTTAAACCTGCTCTGCTCTCTAGTGTAGGGGTTTCAGAAGAGGACAATCTGATCTTCCTCTAGAGAAAGGGGAGGGGCAGGTAATTTCCACTAAGCAGTGGGAGATGTGCTGAACTCAGGGAGAGGATAGCTGAGCGTGGTTGGAATGTGCCTTTATCTCTAAAAGAATCGGGTAGTAGGATTGAAAGAGCCCACTCAGGCCATAGAGACCTGTAGTGAGCTATTATCACACTTGGTTTTTCACAGTTTACTTTTAGATCTTAAAGGATTAGAACCGGGGGACCAGATAGAACTCACAAATAATACTTATTCTCACCATTTTCAATAGACTACCTAGACTCCTGATGTGTCTATGAGCTGCCATTGGTAGCCACCCATATATTGTGACTTCATTGCAGGCTGGACTGCTGTGGCCAAAGGTTGATGATTCTTGCAAATATTCTGTAACTCTGGGATGCCCAGTGGAGTCACAGCCTCATGCCAACTGAGGATACTCTCCTTAACAAGGCCCCATGCTAGCAAATAATGGGTGACTGGCTCCACTAATCCCCATCACTGTAACTAAGGCAGAGACTTGCAGAAACGGAGCACAGAGCAGTTGTGCCTGGGAAGAGGGTGCCAGGAAATGGCAGGAGGCACAGAGCTGCAGGTGAAATGCTGTGGAGGGGAGCTCAGGGCCGTGCAGCAGTGGGAGAGGGTTGGTGGGGGTGGCTGGGATTCTGTCTGTCGTCTATCTATAAGAAAGGAAAACACAAAAATGACTTTGATTAGGTAAGTTGTTTGCAAGGTGCTTCTGACCTTGTCAATATAAGTGGGGGTAAAATGATCGGCCAGGCCGGCGATGATGTCAGAGTCAGCAGTGGCCAAGTTAGGGCTCTCGGCTGTAGTGGAGGCAGTGAAGAATGGCCTCACAGGAGTGACAGCCCTGGAATGACCCTGCTCACTGTGCCTCAGCTACACTGATTTGTCTTTCCAAACTCAGGCCTTTGTACATGCCATTCCCTTTCACATGGAATGTTTTCTAACACAATTTAATTTGCCCTCTTCTAGCCTTTCTCCTGGCCTTATTTATTAATTAAAAAAAATCCTTATATTCTGATTTAAATAAATTTTTTTATATATTTTGATTATATTCTTTCTCTCTCCCCCAAGTGCTTTCAAAGATCGTCCTTACTTTCCTTAACTACCCAAATTCATGTTCTTAAAATCATGCTATTCTCTTCTAAGAGACCCCAAGCCTTGCCCTTTTTTGTGCTTACTTTTCCCCCACCTTCTCTATTAGACCCTGAGCTCCAATAAGGTGGGAAACAGACCCTATTCCCCCCTCCTTTGTGTTTTTTCTCTTTCTTTGCATAAAGACCACCACAGTGTCTAGACTATAACAGATGCTTAATGTGCAATTATGACTCGTTAGATGTAAGGCTGAAAGGACAAAGGCATATACCCCATAAGTATTGATCTGAAGGGGACCTTGGCAGATATCTAACATGAAAGCTTTTCATTCTTGGAAGAAGACATTGAATTGAAGATGTGAAGCAACCTAAGCCAGATGAAGATAAACACGTTTAAAAACACCCTGTTGGTGGTAGAACCCATTTGGGTTTTAGTTTCAGATAATGTTGAAGGTAAATTTAATGTGGCGGTCAGGAGCGAAGATTCTGGAGTCATCAGCATAGGCTAGCAATATGACTGTAGACAAACCTCAGCATTTCAGTTTTCTCACCTGTATATTGGCTATAAAAAGACTCCACACCTTGTCAGTGGGCATGAAAAATACATGAGCTATTCTAGGAAAATCCCTTAAATATTGGCAGTATAAAAAGTGTTCAATGAATCTCTGTCCTGAGTATCACACCTCTAGTGCCACCATCATTTTCAGGCAATGAGCGTATTTGCAGATGTCCAGTGGTACGATCTTACGGTGTATAGGCAAGCATGACTCATAATTATGGTATCTTATTTTCTTAAAAGTCAAAAGTCCCTTAAGAGGCAATGGGAGCCCTAATCACATTGTCCTCTCTGCACTGTTTGCCAATTAATAAAAAGAAAAGTGAAACACGGACTCAGCTTTCCTACAACTCAATTCTGATCTTAAAAACACGGGTGCTACATTTGTGTAAGTAGTCTCAATGGTCACCGCAGAGAGAGGAGCTTTTGTTAGCAATTAGTTGCTCTCTTCCTATGGCAGTTCCACGCCTGGGTTGGAAGAACAGTTCTGTCCCCTTGCAAAGAAGCATGTGCTTTAAGGTAGCTCAACTTGGGTCCTCACTTTCTTGCAACCTATTGTCAGTGACTGTATTGCCCCAGGAAGTGCAAGTAGGAGAAATGGATGTTAGCAAAGCTCTCCCTACCGACTGTGCTGTTGGAAACTCTTCCCCTGATTTCATACTCAGTTGATGATCTAACAACCCTGTTTACTATACTATATTTATAGAGAAGGTCACGGAGACACAGCAAATGTGGATAAACTGCCTAAGATCATCCAGGGCGGATGTGATACATGATGCGCGTGAACCAAGATGTCTAATCTAGAAGAACTCCTATTCTGTATGATGGATCACCAGAAACACTGCTATGTTAGGTGACTGGTGGGGATATGTGAAGCCCAAACATGTATTGGGGTGCTTGAGTCTAAATTACTGGACTTGAAGAAGTCCTCCTTGAATTCCAAGACATGTGGAACGGTACTCTTCTATCTCGCTAGTCTTCTGGGAGGGGGTCTCCTGTGTCTCTTGCTCTCCTCCACAATCACTCCCTCCTTTATGTTTCCCCCACTCACTACTTCACAAAAGGCCAGTCTCTAGCATCTGTATAGTCTATGCAGCTGACAATTGCGACATGGGAAGAACTATCACCAAGCCGTAAGTTCAGGAGCATTCAGATTGAACATGCTGTATGTGAGTAACCAAAGATCCGTTTGAGGATTTGCTTCTCCTGTCTCTCCTCTTTCCACCCCCTCAAATATCTGTAAATAGACTCTGACCCAGGGATGATTCTTCATCCCGGCAACACTTTTACTGCTTTAATGGAGAGGAAAAAGGTAAATTCTGAAGCCGCCAAAGAAAGCAATACTCCTAACTAAAAGAAAATCTATTCTGCCCAGTTATAAACATGTAATAAATCACCTATACAATGAGCCCAATCTTCATTCTGAACGTTGGCAATGCTGCACTTTCTTCTTGGCCTGGTGAGGGGGGAGAATGCAGAGCCAACACCTCTGCCCTTGAGAGTGAAAGGTGGCAAGTATTGATCGCCTGTGCTTAGAGCACTTCTGGGGTACTGGTGATGTGCTCAATTAGTGCTTTTGGAAAATTCCAGGCTTGACTTCATAAACAGAAGCAAGACTTAGCCTTTGGGTTTCAGATGAGAACACCACTCACCTTTCAGTTTCTCTGGTCTCTGACTTAAGAATTTGAATGATTTTGAAATTACACTGTGACAGGTTGAGCTTCTTTGTGGAGGGTGGTGAAGGACATAATTACTCCCGTTTCAGAAAATATCTGGTATTTCATGAGGGAAAATGTCAACATTGGTCCGTCTGATGGTTTCATTTTACATGTGTGAAAACAGAGGCAAAATGTCTGTGTTTGAGGAGAGTAATTGTATAGATCAGTGTCAGCACTTCCCTCAAACACACTGTTAAAATCATAATTAAACTTCTACACCTGGTAGACAGTGAGCAGACTCTCTGTGCTTGGAGCCCGGTGCCTTTAAGAAGTTCTCAGTTTCAGCGACTTGTGTGGCTGTTTCTGCTTCTTCTTATCCATTCCCTCTCTGCTCCCTTGTTTTCTCTACCCCACCTCCACCTTTTAAAATTGCACTCCGTGTTTTCTTCATTCCTCTTCTGGGCTATGCCAAATCTTGTGCCTAATAACAATTTCGGCTGGCACATTGGACCTAGACTGGGCTCTAGCACTTCATTCTAGGTTTCTTGGGTCTTGTTGCAATTTCAAGTTACTGAAGGACAAAGAGGTGTCAGATGACACAGGGGAAGTGTCACCAGTGGGGAGATGAGCATCATCACTTTCATCTGGCCCAGGATGAGGCTGGCACAGAGGGTGGGCATCAATCACTCAGCTGACATTCATTGAGCACCTACTAGGTGCAAAACAGCAGATCAGGTCCTGAGGAGGCTCCTCTTTTTTTTATTTTTGAATAAATTTATTTATTTATTTATTTTACATCCCAGCCACAGTTTCCCTCCTCTCCTCTCATTCTCTCCCCCAAGCCCCTCTCTGTTCCCACCCACGCCCCCTCCCCAGTCCACTCTCCCTCTGTCTCTGTATGGGAAAGGGCAGGTCTCCCATGAACATCAACAAAATCTGGCATATCAAGATGCGGCAAGACTAAGCATCTCCCCACACATGAAGGCTGGGCAGGGTGACCCAGCATGAGGAGCAGGGTTCCAAAAGCCTGTAAAAAGAGTTGGGGACAGCCCCTGTGCCCACTGTTAGGAATCCCACAAGAGGACCAAGCTACACAACTGTAACACACATACAGTCACATGTAGGCTCCCTGGCTGTCAGTTCAGTCTCTGTAAGCACCCATGGAGGCTCTTTTTATCATGGTGACCGGATAAGATTGATTTTGGAAAAACTAACATACCAACCACAAATACATGGTAAGGGCATTTCTGACATACTTTTTCAAAGATCTTAGAAGAGCCATGTGGGATGTGGAGCAGAAAAAAAAAGGAAGCTTTAAGCTTACCATGGGCTGTATCTGCCTGAGCTGAACACAGACTATTCTTTGTCTTTTCCAGTAACTTTGCATATCAGTTTTAGGAATTAGTTTTCTAACTCCCACGTTGGGGAAAATACAACTAGCAAGCTCTGTATGACTTGCACAGGACGGTGCCAACATATTATGGTATTTGATCATCGTTAGCTCTGATACTATTGTCATCTGCATTGGCTCCAAGTCCATCGTCTTCCTAGAATTCTTATCACTGACTTCAGGTAGTTTATCAGTACTTTTCTAACATCACTTTACTACTGATAGCAGAGCACAGAACTAAAAAGGAGAAAGCTGGATATGGCAGCCATGAAGTGCAGGTGTTTTTTCTTTAGCATGCTCTTTGTTGACTGTTCCTGGACAAATGTAAGGTGTGTTCACACAGCTCTGCAGTTAAGCCTGGAAGACATTCTCTGGACATGGAAGACGTTCTACTCTTCTTTGTACCGGATGCTCCAAACTGCTCTGTGCATTTTGATATGCACTGCTCTCAACTGGTAGAGACTGTAGATCATATTTCAGAGACCACCAAGGAAGATGTCTCAGAATAAAGAGTGAGCTGCTGCAGAGAAGTCACTAAGATACCACAACTCACTTGGGACACAGGTAGAAGGTGACCAGATCTGTTCCTACATTCACAATGAAATGCATTTTCAAAAAATGAGAACAGCAAAGGGGAGACCTGAGAGGTAGCAGTAGGGGTGAGAAAGTGGTTTTTTTTTTTTTATGGTATACTCATGTACTTAGGTCTTGTATCTTTTTTTTCAGCTTACAAAGTGAACATTTCCTAGCACCCAGACTCCAGTACCATTTCATTCAAAAACATTTTCTCCAGATGAGGCACTGTGGAGACGCCTGGATCTTCCCTTTCATCAGAAACAGATCCCTTTTATGCCCACATGTTCCTGATGTAGTTTATAAGGTCAAGGAAGTGAGAAATAAAGAGAGGGGTCAGGAAGGAAACCCTCACATACACAATTCTTCTGTATCATAGAAGTGAGTCCCCCTCACTGCAAGCCTTTTATGAACAGAACTGACCCTCACTAGAAGCTAGTGCAGGGTGCTGAAAACATACAAGACCTGGTACCTCTCACCGGCTCCTCTCAAGGCCAAGAGGAGGCATGCAAATTTGGATGCATTTCTGCCTTCTTCTCCGCCACTCCACGTAAATAAGATGCGTCTTTGTGTTGGGGAGCAAGAATGGGAAGCACTCAGGCTTTGGAGCCATACTGCCTGGTCCACAGCCAGCATCTTTCTAACTTGTAATTAATATGACCATAGGGAATTTCTAAGCACCCTGAGGGCTCAGTGTCCCTACCTGTCTAACGGGGCTGATAAGACTTTTTACTTGCCAGGGCAGACTTCACGGTGCAGGATGTGTCCAGCAGTCCAACACTTGGTAACTCCTTGAGGACTTTTCCTTGGGTGGGTTCCTATCACCAGTTTTCAATCTATCTGATGCATTTTGACAAATGCTTCACATGAAACCTGCCCCTTCATCCTTATTTCTATGTGGTCCCCTTTGTAGCTTTTCTGCTTGGATTTGTCTCCTTAGCATTGCAGGAACGGTTTCCCCTTTCCAGCTCTTCAAGTCTGATGTCACTGGTGTTTTCTGGGTCCTGTGAGTGTTGACTCTCTGGGGGCAGAGGTGCTTGCTGCTTGTTTATTGTACCTTATCACTCCTTGTGCTCCGCCATGCCAGGCATGTCTGGGTGCTTGGCAGTACTGACTGATCTGGCCTTCTGGTTCTGCAGGGATTTCCCCACGACTCCGAGTCCCTTTTCAGGTGTCTTGATTCCAGCCTTTTCTCATTCATCTTACTCCTCTTTGGATATGGTGCTGAGAGCCGAGCATCATGTAACAGTCCAGATCTTGTCAGTGCAGAGAATGTTGGATACATTCTGCCATGGAAAACGGAGCTCCGTGTTTTCTAATGGTGAGGTCTTGGTAGCTTTTCCCACTGCTGTTTCTTCTGCCTGCATCTGGCCAAATAGACTCGCTGAAGCCAAATTTTCCTCACACAATTGCGGTTGATCATATAGGAGTTTACTTTTGTCCCTGGTAAATGAAGTTTCCTTGGCTCTGTGCCCAAGTTTCTATTTGTCAGAGTGTCTCAGAACTTTCATTCTGGCATCTATTGTGTGGATCCTCTCTTATCTACACTCCACTTGTACCTAGTTAACCTGTAGGATTCACGGACCTTCCTTCAAGGAACTGGAGAGGCTGTGGAGGCAAAAGGAGCCTGTGGCATCCAGTGCAGATTTCCTACATTGCTGTTTATAAGAAGCATGCTCAGAATTACCCACAACAGCAATGGCCAGTGATTCTTAGTACATGGATGGCTCTTTCCTAAGAGGTCTGGATAAATCAGCTCACTTAATATTCAGGAACAGCCTACATGACAACTATTATTACTACCATAAATATGTGGCCGTTAGATACAGAATAAGAGAGAAGTCCAACGATTTACCCAGGACACTTAGACAATGTTTGGAGACACCAAGAGAGGATCTGAACTCCTGTCTTCAGGTCTACAGTGACTTTTTTCTTGATTCTTCTTTTAGATACCAACCCATTAGTACCCCCTGCTTATGATTCTTACTTCCTAGTTATAATACCTCCTGGTTACAGGCATCTTTGACTATTGGTAAAAATATTTCACTTCAATGAACCATGCTATTCTCAAAGACAGCACAGTGCATTTTATCCAATATTTTGACTACGTTAAGATTTCTTCTGAGGGCTGTGGATATAGCTAAGTAGTAGAGCACTTAACCTAGCCTAGCATGTGTGATGCCCTGGGCTCAGTCCTCAACCAGTGAGTATGGAGAACATTTACTTTAGTTAGGGCACTTTACTGATACTTTTTGTGGACAATATTTGAAAGGACAAAAATGTGTTCTTGAAGGTGGAGGCAGTTATCTTGTGTGTGTGTGTGTGTGTGTGTGTGTGTGTGTGTGTGTGTGACACATGTTGATGTTTTTGTCCCAGAGGGTAACATCTTGAGTTTTGAATGCAATTTTTTAAAATGACACAGGGACAATGATTTTTAATGCCCCTGATTAAGAGCTTGTGTTGAGGATGGAATGCATTTAGAATGCAGTGGCTGACTGGAAGTAGTTTAACAGCATTTGCACAGTTATCTTCTGGCCCATGTGGATAGGGAATTATCAATCAGAAACAGTCTTCTGGCCAGAGAGTCATCAGAAGACCTAGTGACATTTACTATGCCCAACTTCAAGTTGGCCTCTCAGATCATGAGTACTAGCCAGTGGAGAGTCGTTCTGGACTCACAGTTACAGTTACACACAATTCTTTAGATGGCAGGTATCCTGATTCTGTTTCTGTTGCTGTGATAAAACACCTCCAAAAAAGCGACTTTGAAAGAGAAATAGTTCGTTTGGCTCACACTTCCCCATGACAACCCATCATTGTGGGGATGTCAGGCAGGAATTGGAACTGCTAGTCACATCACACAGTAGGAGAGAAATGCTTGCATGCAAACCTAGCTGCTCCAGTCTTAAGATATCCAGGACCCAAACCCAGTGAATGGTACCACCCACTTTGAGGCTGTATCTTCCCACATCAGGTAATACAGCCAAGATAATGTCCTCCATGGAGATGCCCACAAGCCCAACCTTATCCAAATGATCACACAATGAGACTTTCTTCCCAGGTGATTCTGTACTGGGTCAAGTTGCCAATGCAAACCAAATAGCACAGATAGGCACGGCTAAAGTAAGTAACCAGTGAATTATTCTCACTACCTGAGTTCCCTATAGCTGAGAAGGCCCGGGAAGTCTTGGGAGTGTAAGGAGTTGAAGGACACCAAACATGGCTGAAGCAGCATTTTTTTTTTCCTTTTTTTGTTTTTTTGAGACAGGATTTCTCTGTGTAGCTTTGTGCCTTTCCTGGATCTCGCTCTGTAGACCAGGCTGGCCTCGAACTCACAAAGATCCACCTGCCTCTGCCTCCTGAGTGCTGGGATTAAAGGCGTGCACCACCACCGCCTGGCTTGAAGCAGCATTTCTAAGCCCAAAACCTAGTGAGTGATTTTAAATGGCACATAGACAGATACACACACTTTGAAGTTTTAAGCAATGTCTAAAATAGTTACTTTATAAAATAAATTATCTCATGGTTACTGCTTAAGATTAGGCAGAGTGAGATGTAAGAGTCAAACTGAATTTTATTTAAAGAAAAACATTCACTGAATTATAATAATATAGGTAGTTTGTATATTGGCAAAAGTCATATCAATGATGTATAAATGAATAGGATTCAAAGAATATTGGTTTAATGCAATGTTCATTAAACTGTAGTGTTGTTGTATATAAATGGCAGCAGATATTCTTTTCATGCTCATTGTGTTTTCAAAGATCAAACTGGGCTTGTAGCCAGAGTAGGTGCAGTCACTCAATGTAAAGAAAAATTAATTATAGAGGGCAAGAATAAAGGTAAATTCTAGAGTCATCTCTTCAGTAGAATGACAGGATGGTCCTTGTAATACACACACACACACACACACACACACACACACACACACACACACACACATTAACACACACACAGACAGAGAGACAAAGAGACAGACAGAGACAGACAGAGATAGAGACAGAGAGCACTCTGATTATTTAAATCAAATAGTAATGTGTTTTTATAATTTTATGTTACTTTAACTCACCTGTTCCCAGCTTTTGGCTTTTAATTACAGATCAATTCTAGATTTTTTTTTGTAAGAAATAAAATACAAGGCAACTTTGCTTTCAGCAGTGACATGTATTAGCTAGCACTTGCTGTGTAACATACTATCCAAAAATTCTGTACTCAAAATAGTACCTTATGTCTCTCATGAATTTATGGTTCTGCAGTCAGGTCTTGTTTTATCTGGGTGCAGGCACAGAGTTTTAGGTAGCTGATAGTTGGTTAGGTAGATTTTCACTTGATTCTTGGCTAGGCGTCACCTGTGTTGAAGGAGATGATAGGCCCACATGTCTGGGCTTCTTCTTGTGGCATGAACGAACCAAAGACTCCATAGCTGGCACAATGCTTCTTTGGACAAATGGGTATATCAAAGCAAGTGGCATAGCCAGGTTGGATGAATGCTGTTGAAATTACATTGCGAAGGGGGGAGGTTATTGTGGAGGGCAGTATTATGGCCATTTTTCACAGTCTCTTCCAACCACCTGGCCAATACATCACCTTGGGCAAGTCACTGCAGTCACTTCCGCAGACCTTAGCATCACCATGTGTAACAAGGTGGTGATGTACCAGCCCTTCAGCTGTCATAGCTGTGATACAAAGAGAAGTCGTCACAAAATACACACCACGAGCACGAACCACTTAGCCTACTTCTAGTGCAAAGAAAAGCCCCATAAATGGCAGAGGCTCTTTTATTATTAATAAAAGGAAGATAAGCAAACGGCGCAAATGCTGAGTAGCTTGTGATTAAAAAGGAAACAAAAGCAGGAGAGAAAGCAGACCCATTGTAGTGAAATATGAGCTTACCCTCCAAATCTACAACAGCTTTGCAATAAAATGTATTTGTTCGTCACCGGCTGATGGCTTTTGAAATCATTTATTTTTATTGTCTAACAAAGGGCACTTTCTGGAGTGCCTCATTATCCGTAGAAACACTTTAGCATCCGCACCAAACCCTGTGCTCCAATGTGGGTGCTGGCAGTACCTCTTAGTGATAATTTTCGAGTTAAGTATTATGCATCAGGTAAATGATTGTGCATATAAATGGTCATTTTAGAGTGTGCATTAGCAGGTAGAAATGGACAATCTTCTCCAAGAAATATTCAACTTTTCCCCCCTACAGTTAACTACTTCTAGTAAGATTGGAGAGCATGCTGTGTTGTTGTCCAAAGTCAGATTAAAAAGAATAATAATAAAGGTCTTCAAACTATTAGTTAGCTCTTCCAAGGAAGGACTCAATACATTTTGTGTTTCCTCCATCCCCCTACTATATAGCCTCACATACGTTTATGGTGTAATTTGAGTAACGCAGGTAAAAGAAACCCCACTAATAGGAAAGGACCATTTAGAACTTGTGGTTTTAACCCTTTGCTCACATTGTTTTAAAGTATAGACACAGGCCAGAATAACATGCAGCCTCTAGCAAATGGATTTCTTTGCTCCTTTTTCTTCCTATGAGCTCTGGAAAGCGTGGACTCGGTGTTCCTTTAAATCTCAGGGACTTGCAAGTAGAGAGTGCTTAATAAAATGAATGTGTTGTCAGAGAGAACAGTGGTGCCTCATGTATATATGTTTTTAGAGGCCACCCTTTAACCCAAATCCTCCCGCCAAGACTGTTGCCCACTGTTTCCCCCCCGAGGCTTCCCTGCTTGTGGTTTGTGGAGCATAGGTATCCAATCCAGGACACAACTTTCAGAATTATAGATGATTCCCTAGGAATGCGATCTATGCAATCCTGCAAGAGGGGTATTTACTCACATCTCACTTCTTATTTGTGTCCCAAGATGTCCCAGTGGTCATGATAATGACTGCTTTCTCTGCTAGCACACTCCCTCTGGAGGCAAACTCCGTACAGATGTGTAACTGTGTCTTGTCACTTATGTATCTCAAAATGCCTGCTAACTAGCTAGGCACTGAGATGCCCCCAAATTCTTCAGTGGTCTGAAGACCCTGCCTAAACCCCACCTTGCAGGAGTTGATTGACTGGTGTTGAGGCAGCAGAGTGGTTGGCATATTGGTAGTGACCTGAGGTGTTCGCCTGTGGTCCCTGTTTTGAGCCTTCTTCTCCGGGCTCTACTCCTTGCCCCTGTTTTTAACATGTGGGTTTTGAACCTCAATATTACCATTCTTCTTTATCTGACATTGTTTTTTCTGAGGAAGTTGGCAAATAAGAGCACTATGGCCTTTGGCTCTTCCCCATGCCCCACAAAGGTGTGTCCAGCATAAGGCCACGGTACTTCCTGTCTATGGAAAACACACTTTCAATGGAATAGATTCCGTATGTATTTCTTTTTCTTTAATTTCTTTCTTTGTTTCTTTGTTTACACTTACATATCCTTATCAGATTATGTAAACAACAATCACAGAAAAATGAAAAGAATCTACATTTTGCATCCTTACACAAGTCAGCCAATTTCCTTGTCTACAAATGAAAACTCAGAAGTATTTAGAGGCAGTGGAGAGGTCAAAATTACTTGAAATAGTTTGATTAGTCCTCTGAAGTCATATGCCAGCACCCTGGTGACACATTTTTTTCTATTTCATAAGTAGGGTGCTCATAGTGAGGACCAGTATGCATATCTTTGTGGGAGTGTGCAGCACAGAAACGCACATAGAGATCATCGAAGCCTGACTTTGCTGTCAACCCTCTCCTAGCAAACAAAGCCTCCTCTGCTACAGGCCAGGGCAGGGGTATAGACAGCATCTTCTGACTTGTTGTGTAGACAAAGCTGTCATTGGACTCTTGTTCTTCCTGCTTCTGTCTCACAAGTGCTGGGATTATAGGAGTGTAGCATCACGCCCAAGTTGTTTTCTCTTTTCGTGCTACCCTGCTCTACTGTTAATATTCACAAACTTCTTGTACTTTAAACAGTACCTCATGGCTTGTGTTTACCCTGCTCTACCTTTGCAGCTGCTTCTTGCATTACATGTTCTTCCAAGAAAACTTTTATTTATATACTTTTATGCATTAGTAGTATGAATTTTGCAGTTCTAGTAGATGGAATCCAGGCTTTTCACATCACATTCTTCTAGACAGGTGTTCTACCCCCAAACTACACCCCTAGCCTTACATTACAACTTTTCCTTTATTGACAGGACTTTAGGAAACCAGGAGGAACACAAGAAATAAAGACTATTTGTATTTACATAGGTCAAATAAGTCATTTGAAGCAATTTCTAAAATAGAGAGAAAGAAACCACCAGTTTAAAAGGTAGCACTGTCAATGTCTATGCTGTGCTTGTGAGAAAAAAGTGACCAAGTTGTAGATTACCAGAGGGGTGGAAGCGGAGACCTGCTGTGTGTGCACACACCCATTGCACATCCCAAGACTTCTGGAAACTAAGGTAGGTCCTGGGAGCACAGCTATGCTCTCTAGCTGTTCCACAGTTGTAAAGCTCAGCGTAGTGGTTTTTTAGAGACCAGGGAAGAAAATGTCCCAGCTCAGAAAATCTTAATACTCCAGATGTGTACAGTGAAGGCTAAGCCTTGCTACTCATCATGTTTGAGTTATGACTCCCAGTGTGGCTAGCCTTGACAGTGAGACAGTTGTCTATGATTCTGGATTCTCCACTCCCAAAGGTTCTGTGAGGTGAGAGGACCCTATCAGCTGCCTGTGTTAGTTGTCATCCATGTGGTCATGAAACAAATGAGATTCTGGGGGTTATACATTCTCTTCTAGTAGGTAGATTTGTAAATGGGATTCAAGGGAATTTTAATATTCATTATTTATGCATAACCCGAGGCCATTTGCTATATGCACAATTTGAGAAAAGCAACAGAAAGATAAAAAAGTGTCACCAGAAATCAGAATGAACTCAACAACAGATGAGAATCTTCTCTTATATGGAAAAGTGTGTGTGTGGGGGGGTGGGTGGGTGGGTGGAGGGCTTCCTGCCTCCCAGGGTGGCCTTCAATCTTTACCAGTAAATAATACAGGGTTTCCCCATAATTACCTGCTAGACTGGAAGAGCTTCTTGGGGTCCATTTCTGTCTATTGGGTAAATGATATGTTTCCTAATGGCATTTTTACCCAACAGTGAAGCTTGTGAACTAATGATATATATAGCTAGGCCTCTTTAGGAAGCTGTGTGTAGGCAGCAGTTACTTTTATAAAGTTATATGCTAGGCTCCGTGTTACAAGATTCCAGAGAGACAACATTTGCATTTAGTATTACCCGAGAAAATAAACACTTTGTAAGAACATTCTTAGGGTATTTTCACAGGACGTCTAAAGAGGCCACGTGTTGGGCAAAGTGCCATCTTTAGCCCGTGGCATCCTATCTGGAAGGCAGCTGCTTTTTGAAACTATGAAAGACATGTCCCAGTTAGTCTGGGGAGATCACATGAGGAGTCTCAAATGGAAACCTGGATTATTGGTTTAGGAGTGTTGGATGGGAGTGTGATTTAGATTCCCAAGGCAACCCCAGGGTCATGGAAAAAGATCTTAAGAGGAGTCCTATGGCTTGGGCTAGAATTCTGGAGTAGTTCTTTTTCCTCCCTGGACTTTGCTGTCTGAATGAAGATGGATGGGTGATGTGAGGGTGAGAATGAGCCACATATAGTACTACAGATGTATGAAAATATCATGGGCTAGGGATGTAGCTCCGTTGGTAGAGTGCTTGCTTAACATACATGAAACCTAAGTCCTGGGTTTGATCCCCAGCACAGTATAACTCAGGTGTGGTGGTATATACCTGTAATACTAGCACTGGGGAGATAGAGGCTAAAGGATCAAAGTTCAAGGTCATCCTTCACCACATATAAGGGTAGCCGGATTACACAGCACCCTGCCTCAAAAAGAAAACAAAGTCATCATGATATCCACTACTTTGTATGTGGACTGAAACTTGAAACAATAACACCAAAAGATAGACATGGACATCTCTACATCACACAGAGGCCAGAAGGACTGAGAGGGAACCCAGGGAACATGACTTTAGGAAGGTCTTGGCATACCCTAGATCTTTGACGAATGCTTATTGAGAAACTAAGTCAACAACTGGTGGCTTGCCCATTATGTCACAGGTCTGCAAACATGCTTGATCTTGTGAATGACCTGGAGTGCCTGCTAAGATACAGACTCTGTGGTCTTCTGCCTGACCTCCTGATGGCGATTCAACAGCTGTCCCCATGTCTGTGTATTTGATGGTTGTCCCGGGTGATTGGAGTCTGGCTTAATTGGAAAATATCAGTAAAGCACAAGAGGCTGCAAAAGATTCATTTTCTGTCTCTTTCTCATCCATAGGACTAAGTCAAGTGCATGGCTGATCCTGTTATATATCCCAGTCATGTAGCCCTTGATCTGCAATTAGCATTATAACCCAGTCATTATGGGCAGTGACATGTTGACTCAGGTGTATGGAGCAGATGTGCCCTATGTCTCTGTCATGACCATTTCAGGGTGCCTTGGCTACATTTCTTTGACAGATTGAGGTTTTTGTTGTTGTTGGCATAACTCCAAATTTCAAGGCACTCAAATGTTTTCTAAGCTTAAAGTGTGTATCAACTCAAGACCCATGGTTCTAAAGAGAGAAATGAAAGTGACCAGTCCACACAGCCCTGTCAGAGTGGACCTAATGAGCTTCATGCATTGTTGATGCCAGATGCTGGTTGATGTGGAGTTATGATTCAACTATTCCTTACAGTAGCAATGTGTCTACCCGGGAGTCCCCTCAGTCACATTGATACAGTATGTAAGAGGTGTCCTATGAATTGGCTCTGTGGTACAGAAAGCTTGGCATTTTTTTTGAAGTCACCCTCTTTAGTATAGTTTTTGGAGGATGTCTCAGCTAGGGTTTCTATTGCTGTGATCAAGACCAAAAGCAATTTGGGGAGGACAGCATTTATTTGGCTTACACTTCCACATCACTGTTCATCATTGAATGAAGTCAGGGCAGGAACTCAAACAGGGCAGGAACCTGTAGTGGGAGCTGATGCAGAGGCTATGGGAGAGTGATGCTTACTGGCTTGCTCCTTATGACTTGCTCAGCCTGCTTACATATAGAACAACCCAGGCACCACCCACAATGGACTGGGCCCTCCCACATCAATGACTGATTAAGAAAATGCCCTATAAGCTTGCCTACACCCCAATCTTATGGAGACATTCCCTCAACTGAGGTATACTCCTCTCAAACGACTTTTAACGTGTGTCAAGTTGACATGAAAACTAGACTTGACAGGGAACAGTTGATCGTTCCTTTCCATAATGATGATCTAGAAAATTAGACATTTCAGTGTAATAAAAACTAATAAAAGTGAGCTGCAATGTACTAAAAGCTTTTCAGGGATCAGAGTCTGCTCCAGTTTTCAAATGCTGTTCCATGTATCCTCCAAGGTATCTCCTACTTGAAGGATTGGCAGACATATTACTGGAACCCAATTCTGACCAAGATGTCTAACCAACAGACAGAGGTAGTCTCTGTCCACACAGTGTGGTATTTCTGATGAACTGATCTGTTGGGTTTAGATGGAATCCCATTGATGCTGATGCTCTCAGGCCCCAGGTCCTTGCCTTCAGTTCATGTGATTCTTGGCTGCCTGCCTTTTCTAAGTATTTCTGCAAACTTCTTCAGGGAGTGAGCTTTTATTTCCATGGTTCTGCTTCTATACCATCTTCTTTATCTGCCACCTCCAGTCTAACAGAATTTCGGGACCGAAGAGGACTTTAATGATGTCTTGGATCAACCCACAGTGTTAGCGTCTTACCTGCTTCATGGCACTCTGTCAACCTTCTGCTTGAGTGCCTACAACCATGGTTCTCAACCTGTGGGTTGTGACCCCTGGGGGGTGTCACATGACCCTTTCACAGGGGTCACCTAAGACCATCTGCATATCAGATATTTACACTATGATTCATAACATTCGTGCAATTACAGTTATGAAGCTGCAATGAAAATAACTTCCACAGCATGAGAATCTGTATCAAGGGGTTGCAGCATTAGGAAGCTTGGGAACCACTGGTCTGCAGGCACAGTCGGTTCAGTCAACTTGTCATTGTAGGCTGTCTGTGAGGGCGGCTGAAGGCTTTACCAATCTGTTCACATCTACATCCTTCTACAGTTTTTCTGTTGGTCTAATGGGGGAAATTCAAAGCTACCAAAGTGGAGAGCTCAAAACTTAATGAATACACAAATCCAGGACATAGGATCCCTGGGTTTTTTCCTTAGCTGATCTCTAAAGCGGCTTCACATTGAAGCCAGGAGCATGGTAGGAAGGTGAAAATGGAGGCCTCTCAGTCACATGGGGCTGAGGGAAGGAAACATCGCAGTGTGTTCAGGATTGCAGGGAGAAAGTCTAAACCAGCAAAGGTAAAGTGCCGTGTTTGCATTTTATTGATTTCCTACGTATTGATTTCAACGGATAAACTGTCTGCCCGTGAGAAACAGACTGAGAAGCTGAAACTGAGAAGCCAGAGCTGGGACACAAGGTCCTCCAAAAGAGGGGAAGATTACATGGAAACCCCCAGGCTCTCATCTCTTTCACATTCAACCCGTGAGCACATTCCCAGGCTTTCATCTTTCAGAAGCCTGCAGGGAGACAGATTTGTGGACCCCAGTCTGTTGGGTAACAAAACCAGGGGGTTCATTGTGTGTGATGCCTCAAAGTAGCCTCAATAACCCAACAAGCGTGTGTACAAATGCATTCAAACATGAACGGATTTCTCACGAGTCGCTCCCTTTCTTTGTAGGTAGAAGGGTTTTCAGGCATTTTCTTTTGTTTCTTGTTCTGCTGTAGTGAGTATTGGGAGGCCTTGGGGGTTCAGTAGCAGCTTTTACCCTCTTTGCTAATTTGAGAGGGTAGATTTTGCAGTAGGAGCAGATGCTTGAAGGCATTCTTCTGCTCTGTCCTCCCTATGCGCTTAGGACACAGTCATAGGATACTTCCTGGCCTGTTGTGAACATTTCCCATAAGGAAAGCACTGTGCCTGTCTCTATGCAGAAGATGAGATGAACACATGAGTTTCACATGAGCTTTGGAAATCCTCATCCAGTGCCTAAATGAGAAAAAAGAGAGAGCAAAGTCTTTTCCATCACTATATACATACATACATACATACATACATATATACATACATACACACATACATAATATATATGTATATATAATGTCATTGTATTTTCCATACTCAAAGTCAACCTTAAAAAGAGAGTTGATATCTGGGGCTATAGCTCAATAGACTACTTGTATAGTAGACACAAAGCCCTGGGTTCCAGTTCAAATAGTATACTCTAAACAAAGAGGCACTGATAGAAAGTTTACCATTGCATAGACATGGAGTGCTAAACAGTATCACCTGCATCTCCTGCTAATAGTATGCTCCATAGGAAGCAGAGAGGTTCTTGTGAAATGACTTGCTCACCATAAGAAGGCTTTCTTAAGAATCATTTGTAAATTTATATTAAACACAGGCAGGAAAGAGGTCAGCTAGCTACGGCGGGGAGGGAGATCAAGATGTGACATCAGCGGAATGGCATGGGGCAAGGGCATGGTATTCTTGGGCAGAACCTTGATAGGCAGTGAGATCCTTGTCCCAATGAAAAGCAGAAAATCTGTTGTCAGGGATGCTGTAGTAATGGATGAGGCACCAAAGGAGCAGTGGGTTTTGAGGTCCCTAGCAAAACTGAGATGGCATCATGATTCTGTGAAACAGGAAGTGGCTATTTGTGCTAAGGGGGTCTGAGTGATGAAGATTTGAACTCCAAGTTTCTGCTTTGGGGTGAGCCTCTGGGATCCATCCCTGGCTTTGTTGTAGTGGGGATGGGAGCTGAGGGAGTTCCCAGGAGTTCAATACAACATTTCATTTCACCAATGAGAGTCTCACTTGGGCCCCTTCCCTGCCATGACATCGCAATTTAGCTCAATTTAAAAATCAAGATTTTTTTTTCTCCCCTCAGTAGATTATACCCTCTTGGTAGATAGGTAGGAGGGAAAATAATTTCGTTTGTGCAGCTCCAACAGGTACTTTATAGTACATTAATGTCCACTTAGCTGCCACATGGATTGCTCTGTCAATACCCAAGGCGTTTAACATTGCAGTTTTAGGAGCTCTTTCCTGCTGGGTGCAGACACACTCAAGCTGAAGCTGCTGCCTCTTCCACCTCCAGCTGTGAGGGACTAACAGACTTGTCACCCTTCACCACCACTCAGTGGAGAACTGTTGGGGCTGGAATCAGATCGTGGGGAGTGCCACCTGCCACATGGTGTTTATGAAGCTTTCTCTCTCCCTTCAGCAGCTGTGGAGTCTGGTCTGTCACAAGTCAGTTGAATGGTAGGGAGAGATGGGCCTCGCATGGTGGATGGCCTTAGCAAATGCTCGTTGTGAAACATTTGTTGACAACCCATTCAAGGTGCTGCAATGACCATACCACCGGAATCGTGGTTAAGTGTTTTAATGGACCCTGGAGTGGGGCTCATCTTCGGACCTGGGAAAGAGTCACCATGTACAACCATTGCTTGCGTGACTGAGTTGCATGCCACAGCCTCACAGCCAACACATACCCAGTCCTTACTGGAAATTTTGCCTCTTTCAATAGTCATTTATTAATCCAGGCATGGATTTATGGGCTCACAAATATTGAGGTTCCTTTTCTAAGCTGAGCACTTTTCAGGTGCAGTGATTTGTCTTAGTCTAGCTTTCGGTTGTTGACCGAGCTCTAGGGTTCAGCTCTTGAGTCTCTCTGATCAGTTTCCATCTTTTATGTGTGTATGCAAGGAGAGAGGGAGCACGTAGTGGTGCTGTAAGTGCTGCTGGCTCTGGAGACGTGTTTGCGTGTTTCCCATTCCATTCCAAGCTGCTGTAACTACCACTGGTAGTTACATCAAAGAAATCAGAGGGACTTGGAGTCTTCCCTCATAGCAGATTCTCTTTTCCATTTTTTCCCCTCGTCTTTAAAAACAGATTCTCTCAGGCTACTAATTTAAGAGTATAACAAAATCAAACCAACTCGTCTCTGCTTGATGTCACTTGTGTAAATCAGCTAGATGGCACATATGTGGTGCGCACTAGTACTTATACGTATCTATGACACTGTGGGAGACACAGTCAGAGGCTGAGCTTCGCTCAGAGCTGTCCATCTCTAGGGGTCATTTCTGTCCTGTTGACCCTGTGCCATTGTCCGCTGCTGTGGGCTCTAAATGATGTAGGAGAAGTGGTGAGCCATCTCAGCATGAAGGGAGACACAGTGTGCCTGTGTTGCTCTGTGCTGCTGCTGATTGGAATGTTAAGGCATGGTCTCACGGACCCCTGGCTCTTTCCCAGCCACCAGGGAGAGCAAGCTTAGGCTTCTATCCCAGGCTCCAGCTTGATGTGGGTACAAATGGACTCAACTGTGGTTTCCTCTGCATGGGAGCTCAGAGTGCTCTTCACACCTGTTCAAATCCATTTGCTCGTCTTCCCTTTTAATTAAGAGCTCGTGTCAGGAGCCGGAAATAAGGAGGCAAGGAGGATCGCTGCTGGCTGTACTATGGAGTACAACGTAGAGATGTTTATTTTGAAAATGAGGATTATTTGATTCCAACAGGATTTCTATTTTGCTGTGAAAAGACAGCATCAGGTGAAAAGAGCAGGGGAGAGGAGGTAGGATAATGGAAGCCTACACTGCTTTCCAATGTGTTTATCTAAATGAACAGGCATGGTATTTCAAGACTGATAGGGGAAGGAGGTCTTTTCATTGGTTTGGAAAAAGCTCCCTGTGGGCTGTTCTTCTTAAACACAGCCTAATAGAGTGCTACTTAATGAGAGCCATGCGGATCTCAAATTCAATTTTGTTTCTAACTGGCTAACGCCTGTATTTAACTTTGATCTGTAAGTAGGAATGAGGAGCACGATTGGCTAATGTTTGATTTCCAGTTGGCCTAATGAGATTTTATGAATATCAATATTGCTACAGCATCATAATGTATTTTCTGGCTTTTGTGGCAGGGAAAACATATTGCTGTCTATTAGGCAAGTGACTTAGTTTCCTCACACCACAGTAATTATTCCAATTTCCCTTCAGTGAATGTGGGACCACTTCTTAATTTTTGAGAAGTCAGCATATTTTTTAATTGAAGCTTACTCGGACTACACCTAATGTCAGTCAACTGTTGTTAATAGGCTCTATTATAACACAAAAGTGCTGATATTAAACGTTGCTGGTGAACCCCGGCCACACTGAGGAGCTGGGTCTTCAAGGCCACATTAGCCATTCAGCAGAAGTCCTGAATTTATGTGGTTAAATTCATTTCAGCCACTGAAACTTGACAACTAATTTTGGATAAGAATGATTGGAATTGATAAACTCCCTTATTTTTTGGAAGTGGCTGTTTTTCAAAACAAATCTTTTATCTAGCATGGCACATAATTTAGTAGAAACATACACAAATCGGCATTGCTGTTGATCATGCAGGCCAGAGACTGTTCAAATTATTAGGCCCTTTATTTTTTTCAGAAAGAAATGAAGAGCGTTGTATGTGAGCCATCATGCCCACTCAGAGCAAAGCACAGACAGCAATACTGTGTAATATATCATTTTTCAGGAAGGGTTATGAGAAAATATACTCTGTCTGTTGTACACACATTGTTACTTTTAGAGGAAAAAAATGTAATAAACACTGGAGCATTTCGGGCATGGCAGAAAATACAGTAAAAAGGAAGTAAGGGATGTTCCTTTTATGAAGACATTTGCCTGTATGACAGGCCCTTACATATGTATCCCATTTGCTCTTCATAACAACTACCCAAGGTGGCTGTCTAAGTTACTTTTCTGTTACAGTGATAAAATACCCTGCCGAAAACAGCTTAAGGGGCAAAGGGCTAATTTGTCTTACAGTTCCTGGGGTAGACAATCCATCATGACAGGAAAGACATGACAGCAGATGGGGCAGGTATGAGGCAAGAGCAGGCGGCTGCCTGGTCACATTGTATCCGCAATTAAGCAGAAGAAAAAACAGGAAGGATTGGAGGATGGACTGTAAAGCACTAAGCACCCATCTCCCCGCCCAGTGACTAACTTCCTTCAGGGAGGCTCCACTTTCTAGCGGTCCTGCAAGCTTCTCAAACAGGACCACCAGCTGGGGACCAAGTGTTCCAACACTTGAGCTTATGAGGAATATTTCCTATTTCGACCACAGTAACCTCCCTTTACGGTTGTGGAAACAGCTCCCATGAGATTGAGTCCCTGGTAACAAGACTAGTTGCTAGAAGATGGCTGAGCTGGAGTTCCTGCTCAGACCAGATGCCTCCGAAGTCCATTTCCTTTCATAGGAGTGGAAACTTCACGAGAGAATGGCTGTAAATACTGTCCACCTCTGTGTCCTCCAATGCCTGTGGTGGTGTCTACTCAGAGAAACCGCCGTTCCCTGCCAGTCCCATCTCTGACTTTGGAATTTGCCCTCGGAACCTCTGCAAGCTGCCTCTTCTCTAAGCTCCCCCTTGGTAGTTTATCCTCAACAAAATCAAAGCCCCTTTGTTTGCTGCCTGTCCAGTCTCCGTTCTCTAATACATCCCGAATCTCTCAGGACAACCTCAGCTGTGAAGTTGATCGTGTTAGCTTCGTCTTCCCGGTCAGGAACCCGGGGCTCAGGGGAGTTGAATGGTTTTTTTTTCTAGGCACACTGTTCTGCCATCAGAGCCTCCATCCGTCTTACTTCAAAGTTTGGCTCTTTTCATATGGAATCTGAGCTGGGGTTTGAAGGGTGAGATAAGAAAGTTGGTGAGTTGGGCATTCTAGGAGGAGATCTTAGAAGTGAGCACACCCACAATCAATCTGGGGAAGAGAGAAGAAAGCCATTAGGATGCAGGTGCTTCAGATGGGTCCACTAAGCTACCCCAATTGGAAGTCATGTTCTCCTGATTTAGGACAGTCCATGGGACTTCAGAGATATCTCTCTGGAGTCTATCTCTGGTGCTTTGATGAACTTTTCTCATGGTCACGCATCCTCCCACAAGAATTGTTATCTTGTGTTTTGAGTGTTCCATACCACACATCTGCCACTGCCTTCTGCCAGGCCAGCAGTTCCCAACCTGTGCATCATGACCCCTTTGGGTTTGTATATCAGATGTTTACATTACAATTCTTAACAGTAGCAAAACTACAGTTATGGAGTAGCAAAGAAATAATTTTGTGGTTGGGGTTCACCACAACACGAGGCACTGTAGTCAAAGATCACAGCATTGGGAAGGTTGAGAACCACTGTTCTAGGCCATGGAAGAGTTGGTTCAGTATCACTGGGTATGTTCCCGTCAAAGCCAAGGGCACTGGAAAAAAAGGCCCATTTGTTTGTCTCTTACTGCATTTGCTGAGGTCACCTCCCAAGGGCTTTAGCATGAGGAGGGAGAGCATTTACCAGGGCCAGGGCCTCTCAAAAGTCCATCGCCGATGGCATGCTTCTACTGTTTTCTTCTATTGTTAAGTTACAGCTTCTGTTCTCTGAAACCTCTCAGCGTTAAGAAATCAGACGATAGGGCATGGGGAGCTGGCACAGGTGATAAAATGTTTGCCTTACAAGCACAAGGACTTGAGTTTGATCCCCAGACCCCACATAAAAAAAGCTGGCTGTGTTGGCACATGCTCATAAGCAGAATGCTGTAAAAGCAGATTGATGATTGATCTGATTGATCCCTGCAGTTTGATGATCTACCAGCCTCAATAACGTGGCAAGTTCCAAGGCAGTGAGAGACCCTGCCTCTAAGTAAATAAAGAGGACACCATCTGAGGTTGTTCTCTACACACATGTGCACCTACATGCATGCACATGCATGAACCTCCCATAAGAACACACACACACACGCACACGCACACGCACACGCACGCACACACACACACACACACACACACACACACACACACAGAGGAATCCAATTATGGACAACAATTCTACCATATACTTGTGAGTATAATGCGAGAGTTGTGGGTACCTAGCTAATCACAAGTTTATTTTAGATAGGCAACAAAGCCAAGTTCTCAACTGTTCAAGTATTGCATGACTTAGCTGAGTGTGACAGGAATGTCTTGATTTTCCACATGTTCTCTTCGGACAGAGGCTTCCACCCTGTAGATTACCGACCTTCTTTTCTCTGTCCCTATTGTTGTGAGACTCCGTGGAATTGGCTGTTTTTCTTGGCAAACAGCCTAGCATCTCCTCAGGTCTTAGGAATGACGAAACCAAGCTGGTGAGGAGGTAACTTCATCTTTTCTCTTTGTTTCCAATGTCTCTTCCCAACCAGGGCTTTGAAAACACAATGCCAGGCACCTCCAAGCCAGCCAGAGTCCTTCCTCTCAACTCCACCAAGTCAGTCTCTGTTATGGAGTGGCTTCTGGTTTAGATCTAAGAATGGCATGACAATCCAAACGGATGATGTGCCTGCTTTCCTGGGGTTCTCAGCATACCTCCTAGCGTGCTCTTGTGCAGCATTTCTGCACTCCCCCACATGTCTCTCTGCTGGATTTCTGAGTTTCAGGTAGTGTGGTGAACTCTCACTGCCCTTATATTCAATCAGCTCAGCGTTTTGTGAAGCAGAAGAGTTTCTTTTGCTCAGCAAAGCTGGAGAGGTTGGTGTATCCTTCTATCTAGATCATTTATAAAAATATTAAAGAAGGCCGACCTCAGCGTGGCCCCTAGGGCTCCCCCTAGCTGCACTTTGTCTTACCTGTAAGCCGATTTACTCGACACTGGTTAGGTATATAGTAAGTGTTCAATAAATATCTTGTTCATGCATTGATTCCCCCTTCCTTGTCAGCCTACTTCCCACAATCCCAGCATGACTCAGTGTTTTAATGGCCCCAGATCTGAAATACTGTCAGAAGTCTCTTCTGAGGCTAAATAAACCCCGTGAATTCTTTTCTCCTCATTCCCACGCTTGCCCTCTCAGAGGAGTTACCTGATCAAGCAGACCTAAGTTCATTGCCTCCGCCCTCAGTCATACCTCAGCTCTCTTTGTGGGTTTGTTATCTCCGCTGTGCAGTGATCTGCAACCCTTGATTCTGAGAGTTTGCAGGACTCAGAACTAAGCGGAGTGATTTGTCTTCCCACGATCTGAGAGTCTGTCTTTAAATCCTTTGCCGATCTCACACCATACATTTGTTATGGGTAGCAATAGTCTGAATGTTTTGTTTGGGAGGCCCCCAGCTTTGCCCTTGAACTAAAAGCATTATTAATTGCAGCTTCATTTTCCCTTAGCTCATTCATGCAAATATCAAGTGGCAAGACTAACGCAAGGTATGAAGATCAGGGGCCTCTGTGTTCAGGGAGCTTTTATTCTGGCAAGGGATGATGGCAAAGCAACCAAGCTATCCCACGTAACAATGAGAATTTCAGATCATGCACAGAGTGGTGAAACATAACTACGTTGGGGGGCCTACAGCAGTGCACAGGAAAGAAGAGCTCTTTACTCTTTCTCATGGAGGGGATGCAGTTGTCTCACTGTTTGGTGAAGAACTAGTTGAGTCATGACCTTGACAAAAGAAAGTTCTTGGGGAGGAGACCCAGACGACCCAGACAAGAGGGAACATTTTGGTGCTATGCTCAGAATTTCTGCATGATTTTCAAGTGGATACAGATTCCAGTTTTAATATTTCATGTGACTAGATGTACCTCACATAGCAAGTCAACAAATAATATTCAGACATTCTACCTAGTTATGAAGATGTAAGCTGACTAAAGGCAGACCCACTTACTAGTTTTATTCAGTGATGTATTCTCCATGGCCTAGAAATTGCTCAGTGAGTCCTTGTCAGACTCTTTCAGGTTACAAGATTAAGGTTTAGAGAGGTTAATTGGGTCAAGTCATAGCAAAGAGAACAAGGATTTGAACCCTAGATGAGCATTCTTTAAAACCAAGGCATCCCTACCACTTCCCATTTTTGGGCAAGTGCATAAGACCCACCTGCTTCCAAAGTCTACTTTTGTGAGTACCCCTCGAGTTCAGATCAAGGCAGGGAGTTAATGTGGCTGTTTTGTTCTCTTTCCATTCCTCAGAGAGTGGTCCCTTGGGGGCTCTGTCATTAGAGGGTCCCACTGGTTTCTGAGCTAACATGCTGCCTTTGATATGAGTTCAGATCTTTTCAAAGGCTAGACCTCAAACTCGGCCTGCCAGTCTGCCTTCCAAGAGATTTTACATGAATTGTGAAAGCAGGAAGGTTCTTATGCTTCAGTTCCACCAAATGCACACAAGCAGAGAGAATTCAAGGAACTGAATGCCAACGAGGTGGCTCATTGTGATGGATAGTTTGTGTTTTAGGTATATAACCCAATTTAACAGTAATTATCACAGGAACAGGGTAATGAGGACTGGTCTGGGTCCAGATAGAGCTGGATTAAAAGATGAATTTTAGCATTTATAAACTTGAGAACTTTAGAAAATTACTTAATCATCCTATTCCTTAGTTACTTAAAAAATAGAGCTAATGTGATTTATCCCAGATGCTGATTGTGAGATTAATAAAATAGGAAAACATTTCTACATGCTTGCCTGAAGCCAGCATTCAATAAATATGACTTATCAGAATTGTTATGCTTTATTGAGTCTAAGATGCAATATATTAAGAACCATTATTTTACATAGCACTAAGAGAACATGCTGTCAGTTTAACTCTTATGTACTACCAAGTATGAGACAAACATTCTGATATCCAAGATGAAAAAATGCACATTCTAGAATGATTGAAATATTGTGTATATTAAATATTCTGTAACCCATTAATAATGACAATAAATTATTGAAGCATCTAAAGCAAATAATTGGATAGTTTGTGTCAGGTCTTGTAGGAACTGAGGACTGGCACCTTTTTTTTATAGCCTCTCTCCATTATTCATGACCTTCAAAATCAACACAATTTTCTTACATTAAGCCAAGCTGTCCCACCACAATTTCAGCCAGCCCTTGCTTATTTATTCCACTCTGGAGGTAATGGGCAAGTGGTCAGTGTCCTCAGAGCAGCCATTCATCTGCTTGTTAACTTATAACTTAAATTCCTCTCCCTGAGACTAATTACAATGTAATTATCTAGGCCTGCAGAGCATCGCACCAAAGTAATGTGGATGAATTCAGGACATTAAGAGATTTTAAAAGCTGGCCATCCATCCATTCAACAGATATTAATGGTGAGCATAACATATGCCCAGTCTTTTACAACGTTGGAAATGGAAGAGCGAACTGAATAAGGTCCTTCCTTCCATGGAATTTGGAGAAGACAGATAATAAATGACCGGCCAACAATATTTTGAATGGTCTTGAAGAATGTGACAAAAATAAAGCAAGATAGAAAGGAAGTGACTGATTTTGAGGTGATTGTAGAATAGTGGAGAAAGTGCTGGGAGAGACAAGAAGCTAGAGTGATGGGTGGAGAGGAACAGCCACTGTAAGAGGAATGGATAGACTGTGTTGTGTGGAGCATGTACTAAGTGTAGAGGATAGAAAGGAAGAGGAGGCCAGGAAGGGCTGGATCATGATGGACATTGATAAGGCTGGGATAACAAGAGTTTGTTTTATATGCAAGGTATAAAGTTTACCAAGAAGGAGTGGACTGTGGCAGTAAACCAGAAGGGGATTATCTCTACTTTGCCTTTTGATTTTCAGATAAAAAGTTGTCTTGCCGCATAATAAAGACAGCTGCGGAGTGGGGGAATGGAAGACTACTGCCAAAGCAAGGAGACCACTTAGAAAGGTGTTGCACATATACAGGCCAATCCAAAGTGGCATACTAGAAGGATAGAGAGATGGTTTGAACACTGCAGATTTGAAAATTATTTCTTTTATTTTTGAGATTGTAATATAATTATATCACTTCCCCTTCTCTTTCCTCTCTCCAAAGTCTCCTATATATCTCTCCTTGATCCTTTTCAAATCTATGGCCTCTTTTTTCATTAATTGTTGTTATACATATATACACATTTACACACACACATATACGTATATATTCTTAAATACATAAGTACTCGCCACTATGTCTGTACAATATTACTTGTATGTACCTTTTCAGGGCTGATGATTTGGTATTGGACAGCCAGTTGGTGTACTCTTCCCTAAAGAAGACTATTTCTCCTGTTCTCATCATTCCTTAGTTGCCTGTAGTTTTTTTTGTGTGTGTGTGTTTGTGTTTGTGTGTGTGTGTGTGTGTGTGTGTGTGTGTGTGTGTGTGTGTGTGTGTGTGTACAGAGATGAGGACTCATGGTCTTTCCCCCAACCACTTGGGCATGTCTACTGTTCAACTCATATTTAGGCAGTCATGTTGGTGAGACTTTATGGGTATAGATTCTGATAGTCTTAGGAGACAAGTCTCACAGGAAACTTCTTGAACTGTTGGCTCTTCCGTTTTTACCTCCTTCTCTTCTACAGTGTTCCTTGAGCCTTAGGTGTGGGGGATGTTTAGTTGATGTATCCCTTGGGGCTGGACTCCATAACTCTGTATTTTGATTGGTTGTGGTTCTCCGTAATTGTCCCTTTCTGTTTCAAAGAGAAATTTTCTTGATGAGGAGCAAGGACTACACTTATCTGTGGGTATAATGGCAAATATTTAGAATGTAGTTAGTATGCTGGCTGAGTAAAGTAGCAACTGGAGGTTCTCCTCCGAGAACCATGACTTCACTAGCCCTGTGTAGTTGACTCACTTTCCAGTGCCAGTACAGTTTCCCTCTTGTTGAGTGAGTCTTGTAAGTCCAATAAGAGAGCTCTCGGTCACTGCCAAGTATGTATGCCACACTGCACTCTTAAAGTTATTGTGCTATGCTGGTCATCGGTGTGGTTCATAGATATCATAGCTGGGTTGGTTCCTTCCTTCCTTAGGCACCACCTTGAATGGTGCCTTCTGTACCACAAGAGCTAATTGTCAGGGAGAAGGCTTCCTGATCAGTTCCAACTCAGGGACCTCTGACCTTGCATCTGAAGTACATGGTGTCCTAAGTGAGTATTACCGATTTTTGAGGTAGAACTCATGAGGTATGGATTTGGGTGAGTGGCAGAGGGGGAAAAGTAAAGATGCCTTCCCAGTAAATGGGATGAAGCAACAGAATGGCCTTGGTATTCCCGGAGGTAGGAAAAAGTCAGGAAAGAATATATTCAGGGAGATGTCTGTATTCCAGGGACCGTTGAGATGTCTGACAGTCATATGTAGAGTGATAGAGAGGGCTCACGTGTGCGAGTCATGGTTTAGGAGGAAAAGATACAGGGAACTTAGGGTACCATTTAATGCCTATATACAATTTTCTAGAAAGACAGTTAGAAATAGAATTGAGAAGATGTTTAGAGGGAGAGAAGACTCACCAAGAAGATTCTGGAAGAACCCATAGTGGGTCACTACAAAAGAGGAAGAACTTTACAGAACAATTAACTGGAGGAAAACAAACAGGAGATTGAGGAGAGATCAAGCATACTTGGAGCCTGATCATAACTGCAGAACAGTTGACTGGTGTGAACATGGGGGTAGACCAGCTCTAGCAGTTGATGCTATCTGGAGGAGCTGCTGCCTTATATTCCACAGCAACAGAAACTGGTAATTTAGATGACTTGGTCCAGTTTGTGATGAAGTGATAGAGCTGGAATTTGAACTCAGTGATCTTTGCTCTAGTATGTTGGTTATTAACTACCACCCTATACTGTCTCTGTGTGAGATGTTTGAAAAAATTAAACAGGAGGGAGGAGATGGGGCAATTCAACATTAAAGGAACAGAGGCCTGAAAGAGAGAGAATATATTTGGGTTGGCTTCACGGTTTGGTAACGGTGCCATTTTGGATGATGGAGAAATAATCTGAATGAAAATCAGCCTGGTTTAGAAGAGAGAATGGGTAGAGTTCATATTCTCTCTTCCTTTTCCAGGTATTCTTCAACAATAAAAGTCACCAACACTTAATCTTTGATAGAGAGAAAAAGGAAATGGGGGAAAGGGAGAAAGAGAGAGGGAGGGGAGGAATGGGGAGATGGAGAGGGAGGAAGGGAGGGAGAGAGAGAGAGAGAGAGTAAGAAAGAGAAAGAAAACCACAAGAACCAAGTGGCAAGCTTAATCTTTGCTATTTAGAATGATGAAGAGAAGTAATATGTGAAATCCACTTAAAATATGATTTCATGTTCTAATATACATTTTGAATTTATGGGGAACTGACTTCTGCCATTTATTCAGAGAGCAAAAAATGCATATGCTACGCAGCCGAACTTATCATCCTATAATGGGACACCTAGCATTTTTCATACGTGATTGATCTTTCCCACCCCTGAACAGCCCTAGCCTAACAGTTACAGAAAATGGAATACATTTCAAGCTTCTCTTGCACAGTATAGAGCAGAAACCAGAGACGGTGTTCACACTTGCCAGCTTTAGTAAAGGGAAAAAAATAAGTGTTTTCTGCACTTTACAGAAAGGGAAGAGGATTTCAACTGGGAGAAATAGCCGGAGGTGGATATGTTAATTGGAATATTCCCCACTAAGGTTAGATGGAACGTAAACACTGTTTGAAGCTCGTGTTATACATCCCCCCAATACACACTGAACCAGGAGCTAAAGAAACTGGATTTTATTTCCAGCTGTGTTGTTGATTTGAACAAGTTGTTTAGCGTGTATGAGGAGCTCAGTTTATCCATCTTCAAAATGAGAAAAACAGCATTCGCCTGTACCCAACAGAAAGCTAGGTTTCAGATTCAAAGCTAAGGGTCCTATTTCAAATTGAGTTTTAAGGTGAGTGGATCTGCTTGTACAAAATGTTCAGAGTCCCGGAAACAGGAAAAAAAAATAGCTGTGGGTAAAAGTGTTCAGGATGCACACGTCCTTCCCTAATTATGCAGGTCATAATGCCAGAGTGGTCTTGTATCTTTAGTGGGACTTGTTGCTTGTACCCCTCCAGGGGATGGACACATGATGGTTTCCTTGTTTTAGCACAGAAAACTC
Organism: Peromyscus eremicus; assembly: GCF_949786415.1. NCBI lineage: Eukaryota > Metazoa > Chordata > Mammalia > Rodentia > Cricetidae > Peromyscus > Peromyscus eremicus. Next base: position 45,393,527 of record NC_081426.1, on the reverse strand, counting down.
CACATCCTGGCAATGTCTGGGTCAAATATAGACAATTGAGCACTCTAGATGCCATTGAGTCTCAGGTTCTACTTGTCTTGGTGTTTTTGTGTGTTGGTAGCTAGATCGCCAGCTTTTGGAGGGCACAGACAGTGAAACATGTTTGTAGTTTTGACAGTACCTCTTGGGTTTATTGTTTAACCTCTTACAATATAATACCTACTGATTTGTTTCTAAGTTGTACTTTAAAATTTTAACTATTTACCTTCAATTCAGACCTTTTGCTGGAAAATTTTTGAATACATTATTATACTTATTGCAGGAGTCTGTTAAGGGTAGAAGTGACCTTTCTGTCTGTGGGTAAAGAAATTGTGATTCAAAGGAGAGAAGGATAACATGAGGTCACTGACCTTCTTAGTAGTGACATGACATTGGAGCCTAGCTCTTTGCAGAGCAAAACCCCAGCTACTGACTACAGCATCTGGCATTTTCGGGACCTGCCACACCCTTGTTCCTCATGTGATTGGAGGATGTCTGATGTACCTTTCAATGCCTAACGCAACTCTTCCAAAGAGCTCTCCCCAATGTCCTCAGAAGGTCAATGTCACTCTTTTCTTTGGACAGAATTTAATCTGTCTTGCCTTTTATCTTGGTCTGTGTTTTGTTTTATCTTTTGTGGGTGACTATGTGTCTTGAGAACAGAGAGAGGTGCTGTTCACATCTTCTATTTCCCGGTGCCCATATGCTCATTTGTTCAGGCATTCATTTATTCATCAAAGGCTCCATGATTTGACTAAGGGAAAGGGACATGTTCTCGGCTTGTCTTGAAGTCAGTAGGCAAATGTGAAGCCAGAAGAAGACCTTGAATAAAGTGGGTTGGCTATGTTTCCTGAGTTTTATCCACATGCCAGGCTACTGGGATTTCAGCAGTCTCTTCCTCTATTTTATTTCCTATTTTCCACAGAATTGCAAAGCTCTACTAGACAATAAAGATGTTCAGATTCTATGACTATTAGAAAGAAGTGGTTTAACTGGTCAACTTACTTGACAAACATATTTGAGTGTATCCAAGAAGGTCTTAGGTATACTGAAGGGCCAGAGTGGACACATTCCTCATCTTATAGAATGTAGCTTGGTAAGGGCAACAGACATTCAGGTGTCTATCCATAACTACCTGGAAGAGATGGCATTCAAACTGGACCTTAGTTTTGGAGCAATTGGAAAATAATATTGAGGGTATTGTCAGTTTCAGTGAGTCCAGATTTGTGGCTTCCTTTTTCTTGTGTGCGGTCATATCTTTCTTTGTGATACTCTGCTTTTCTGAGGTAATTTGTCCTGCACTCTTTTCTCCATTCTTTACCTTTTTTTCTTATTAATTTTTATTGGTTGCAACAAAATGCTTTAAAGAAGGAAATATTTATTTCAGCTCACATTTCAGAGGCTTCAATCCACATTTGGCTGGTTCCATTGCTTTTAAAACATAGACATCATTGCCAAAGGTCATGGCAGGGAGCTAGGAAGAAGAAAAGAAGAGGGAAGAGTCAACACGAAGAAAAACTTTTCAGGCCTGGGGAGAGAACTTTGCAGATAAAGTGTGCAAGCACAAAGAAGATGTGAGTTCAGATTCCCAGAACTCTCATAAAAGCTAGGTATGGTGGTACACACCTGTAACCCCAACCCCAGTGGTAATGGGGCAGAGACAGGTGTATTACCTTATTGGTCAGCCAGTCTAGTCAAAATGGTGAACTCTAGGTTCAGTGAGAGACCCTGCCTCAAAAAATAAAATGGAGAATGATATAGGCAGATACCTGAAATAAACCTCTGGCCTTAAGGCACACACACACACACACACACACACACACACACACACACACACATCATTAGAATTATACTCCCAGTAGCCGCTTTCTCTAATCAGGAAAGTTTTTGCAGTTTCCATCACCTCCAGACTGTCTATCCAACTGTGAGCCCATTGAATGGTGAAGCCATTGCTCAGGTGAGAACTCTTACTTCTCCAAAATCCTTCAGCTGGTAACTGAGCCTTTAACCCCTGAGTCTTTGGAAAAATTTTAGATTCAAGTTGTAACATTTGTCATTTACAGAGATCTGTTTTTGGTTGGGCAATCCTGTATCCTTCTCTTGGGCTTTGATTGACAGTCCTGGTATCCTTCTCTTTGGCTTTGCTTGGGTCTTATTTCTAGGCTCATAGTAATAGAAACTCTGTCTCAAAATCAGATCACATCACCACCATTCATCAATACCATCGTCATCCATTGCCATTAACACAGCATAGAAAATAATATCATCAGTTTTTCATGTGAATGAAGAGCAGGGGGAAATGTTTACAGCATTTTATGAAATTTTTATGGACTAAGGGGTGATTGACATGTTAATAAACAGCAGAAAAAATATTTTGGCTTGCTTTTGAGTTATCCTTGTATTTCCTACTGGAAACCTGTTGTCAACAGGCATATGTCTTCCATGCCCAGTGTGCACTTGTCTGCGGATAATTGCTATTTATACTTCATTTATAAAGAAATCCTGCAGGAACATTAAAACACCAATCTGTACCATCTAGCTTCATTTTTATTCTGATCATATCGCTCCGTTGGTGAGAAGAAAAGGAGGCAGCTAATGCTTGATTTTTTTTTTCAAAGAGTGCCATTTCTTTGAAATGTTTTTAAATTATTTTATTTCTGAGTGCTGGGAGCCTGGCAAAAATAATTGAATTGTCAGTGTTTGGTGCAAATTCAAATATCCAATGACTAGGCTATTTTCAGTTCACTGGCATGCCTGGTTCACATCCATGCAGCTTATAATCAGGGCAGTTGCAGAACTCGTATTTTTCAGCAAACATTTTATGCTTCTTTGAAGTTACCTTCTCCTGAATCCAAAGAGTCTCCTGGAAATCAGATCCCTGCTATTATTACTGTCGCTAACAATAGCTCCTGTCCACAGCAGGGAAGAACAATTAACAAATTCATCAATTGTGTTTGTTTACATGTCTGAGCTCAAGGCTAATTATTTAATTAATGTCTTCTGTCTCGAATAGAAGTGTTAGCACATGGAAATGTTGCCGAGTAGCAAACAAGGTGAGATTAGCTAAATTCCTATTTATTTGTGATACGTAAATAGACATTTACTTATTGAAGGCCTAGAGTTACAAAAGCAGTGTGTTTTCATCTTGACGGTTAACTTTGGGAATGGTAGATACAGAGCTGACTAATCAAATTAGCTCCTGTCTTTTGCAGTCCTTGGAAGGTACTTTATAATATCATTAATAATAATGATTGAGAATGGCGACCTGGTCACATATTTTGTAAAGCTCTCTCACACTCCATATTATAGGACTGGTCAAATGTAGCTACTGATCATCCTCAGCCCCAAAGCCCACTTTGATCCCTGCCTGTTCCCTCCCAACTCTTTATATCCGTTTTGGAGATGATGTTCTAATTGGAATCATGCTTCATAAAGCTGCCTCCCTGTCTGGGAATGTTGGCTTGTACCTTGGTACCCCATGGCCAATGGCAGTGCTCAGAGCATCTCAGGCACTCTGCAAACCTTTGCATGAATGGAAGGCTGATTTTCAGAGTTTCATTGATTTTAATACCAACGGAGGAAACAGTTTGCTTTTCAAGTCACTAGCCTTTCAAGGCTCTAAGTACAGATAGGAAAGTGAAACAGTTACCAGAGCTTTGTGGTTGATAAAAAGCCTCTTTCTTGAACTAGCTCTGTGTTTGGGGTGGAAGTGGCTTAAAAGAAGAAAGAATGACCTTGAGTGACCTTGAGGTATCCCGAAACTCCATCAGATGAGGAGTGTCATGGCTTTTTTTGTTCAACCAAAGCTGTTCTTTTACCAGGTCTGTACATTACCGTTGAAGCAAGCATGCCAGATGCTTGCTCCTTAAGACAGACCTTTGCATTTTGTAAGATAATGAGTTTTATAAGAAAAAAAATATGCACCTGTACGTATACATACATATATAAATACATACATATAATATATATATATATATATATTATATATATATATATATAGTGTGTGTGTGTGTGTGTGTGTGTGTGTGTGTGTGTTGTCTAGGTCAGACAATCCTGGGTATTTTTCCTCAGAAGCTGTCTACCTTTCCCCCCAACCCCACAGTGTCCCTCACTGGTCTAGGACTTACCACATAGTCTGGACTGACCAGTAGGCCACAAGGATCTGCCTGTTTCTACCTCCCCAGTTCTGGGATTGCAAATGTGTGCTTTTTTTTTTTTAATGTGGGTTCTGAGGATCGAACTCAGGTCTTCATCCTTGCAAGACAAGCGCTTGACCAAGGCAGCATTTCCCTGGCCCTTGCTGGTTTGCTTCTCCCCAACACTTTGCATTCTGTACTCATCTTGACCTGGGATTAACGCACTCTGCTGGATGCAGTCTTGAAGCACTGGCCTGTCTGGAGCTTTGACAGTGTCAAGATTGAGAGGGTGACTTCTGAAACCTACAAGTCTACGTTTCTCCATTAGCTCTGTGACAGATGGGCTGTTTCTCTGTGCTCCTGTGACACCCTGTGTAGATCCTCGTTGGGATGAGGTGGCTGAAAGAGGTGGCTATGGTAACTAAATGGGTTGGTTTGTACTTCTAACCAACAGGAAGAACATGAGTGCTTGGCACGGAAATACATGCACTTGGTAGGTCTTAGCTCAGTGTTGTGTGTCCCTGCAAAACTGGTGTGCTTGGCCTACTCACCGGTGTGATGCTCTCCAGAGGTGGGACCCTGGGAAGATGAACTGGGAAGGAGGCCCCTGTGAGGAGAGGAGTGCATCTGTTTCTAGAGGAACCTCCCAGAGCCCTCTCTACTTACATTAGGGATGACACAGCAGGAAGGAAGCTGCCTTCAGGCTATAAAGGGAGCCCTTACCAGGAACCAGATGTTCTGCTACTTTGGTCTTGAACTTCCAGCCTCTAGACCTAGGAGAAATAAATTTCTGTTGTTTAAGTCACATAGGCTATGACATACTGGTATAGCAGCCTATGTTATGACCCTAGGCACATAGCTTCTGCCCTCAGACAATGAATAACATGGGGAAGAGGGCAAAGCTGAGGGACCCCAAAGGTAAAAAGTGCCTTTAGATGTCATCAAAAGTGACTTGCTTGCTACAGGAAACAGAGGAGACTGTGTTTTCTAGCAGGTGGAGTTGCAAGGAGACGTAGTGAATGGTAGTCTTTAGGATGTGACAGGATCCAGCTTGTGTGCAAAGACCCTTCATGTGGCAAGGCACATGATATGTTTGGAATAAGGAAGATAGGTGAGCACAAACAGGCAGAGACAATGTGAGGAGGCAGCAGGCTACTGGGACGGGTGATCGTGTGGATCATGACAGCAGCACCCAGCCACACACGGTGCACACAACATAGGCTTTGGGATCAGACTGACTTGAAAGAGATTCTAGGTCTTCCTCTTTCCACTGAAGGGCACTGGGTATCATTCTTTTTCTTGCAATTTCAATTTTCAATTTCTTCAGCATTACACCACATACACCCTCCCTCTCCTCTCACTCCTCCCATCCCTCCCCCCCCCATGACCTCTTCTTTAATTGCTGTGTGCACCAGTGTGTGTTTAAATACACCCTGCTGAGTCATTTAGTGCTGTTCATATGTACATGCATTTGGGGCTGACTACTTGGGATAAGGTACTCTATCAGGGTGCTTTTTCTCTAGGAAAGACTGATTCTCCTTCTCTCAGCAGCCATTACTTGCATGTAGCTCTTCATCTATGGGTTGGACTTTGTGAGATGTCCCCTGTTCATGTTGGCATATCAACTGGTGTCATTATGCAGGTCTTGATTAAGTGACTGGAGTTCTGAGGTTTCATGGGTGAAGCTCCCTTGTCATATAAGAAAGACACTACCTCACAGCAGATGCCCTGGTCCTCTGGCTCTTACAAACTTTCTAGCCCTTTCCTTCCATGTTCTTAGAGCCATACATGAAGCAGCTGCTTTGTAAATGGATCAGTGTGTGTTGGACACACCCTGTGATCGGTTTTTCTCTGCATTTTCACCATTTTCTTAGAATCAGAAGCCTCATCTGTAAAATGGGTATAGTTTTCAGGTGTCTTATGCCCTAGACAGTCCAAAGGTGGATGCTATTATGTAGTATTCTCCTGCACGTAACATGGAGACTTCAGAGTCAACGAGTTAATCATAGCAAGCTTTAACAGTTTAATGGTAGAAGAAAAGAGAGAGCCTGTTGAAGTTAAAGTTTCAAAAGAATTAGACTAATTGGGGAGGGTCAACCCTCTAGGTTTATTGTGAAAAGCTTAGTCTAGGTTGACAGGGTCTTGTATTTTGAATACTATTTAATCAAAAGCTGAAGCAAGAGTTCTCACTCATGCTCCCAGGAGACACACAGGGGCTTCGAAGCCACCACAGTACTTGCTAAACGAAGTTCAGGGGAAGAATAATGCATTCATTGACATTTGTGGTGCGCCCTTTTGTGTTCCACCCACTTGTCTTTCCTGTGTTGCAAATCCCATAGTGAGCTGGTCTCTACTGACCTTCTTGCTTGATAGTTCACAACTACGCCATCCCAGGAGCAATTGGTAACCACAGGACTCAGCCTGGTGTAGCTTTCAGTTCATGACTGAGGTTGAAATAAGATTGTCTCGTCTTGTTTGCACGGCTGATCTGTTAGCTTTTTATTGATTAAAGACCTCAATGTGCAATTTGTTTTTCATCTTAAGTTAAGGATATTCTGTGTCTGTCCTCTCATCTATGAATTATTGATTCACTATGATCTGTAAAAAACTCTTTTGTTCCCAAATTGGAGGGTGCACCACCTTCCTCAAGGGTCTTTGGAAAAGATATTCATCTATCCTATTCCAAATCAATGCATTTTGGCTTCATCTCTGAGGTTTGCTGGGAGTACAGGAAAATTAAATTTAGATGAAAACAGTTTAGGCTAGGAAGGGTCCCCTCTTAATTTTTATTATTTCATAACTGGCTTATTGCAAGAAGATTTATAAATATACATAACCACATAGCAAAAGATTCCATGCTGCCACAGCCTTCTACCTCTTGCATACACTGGAAGGCAGCTTGGTATCACCAAGCATTTAAAAACAAGTGTGTCTGTTAGACCCTGAGAGGAGAGCTCATCTGGGCTCTTCCAAACTGCTCCACTCATTCACACGAAGAAACGTGTATAAACTATGAAATATGTGAAACACAAGCCTTTAATGGCATCAAACTGATTCTCTAAATGAACAAAGTAAATTAGTAATAAAAAGAACCCTTCACTAGGCCTTTTAGCTTTAACCTTAGCCTAATCCTGAGCATACAGATTCTGTCTTTTGACTGCCAATTTATTGCTTTTATTAGAATATTGTCATAAAAGATGCGAGATATTAAAATCTTTCCCAAACTGCTACATCCAACAAGTCATTAATACTGCTTACCTTGGTTTTATCTGTTAGAAATATTGGCGTTAGGAGGCAAATAACGAATTATGGAAATATATATAGGTGGTGTGTCTTCATTACTCTTGATTTACCATGCAGGATAGATAGAACTAATAATAGTCAGACTCGTATAGGGAACTCTCCATCATGCCCCTTTTCTGCTTACTCCCATGAAGCTACGAGCAGTTTCTCTGCAATGTGCTTGTTTTATGTTTGTCATTCATTTAAGTAGGTGTTCTTTTTTTAAACCCCACTTAAGGATAAGTACGGTAGTAATTTGAATGGGCACAGTGAAGGGGAAGACCACCCAGAGATTAATATTTGGATACAGCATGATATGAACTCAGCTTTTGATGCTGAGCGGGTGCTAGAATTTTGACAGATCCATCAAGCAAGTGTGTGTACATTGCACTTAGTGAGGCATTTATTCATATGTCAGTAATGGGTTGTCTTGGCTACTGTTCCCGACTGTCCTTCCTGATTAAGAAATGGCATTTCTCCTCTGTCGTGAGAACACATAACATTTTCATGTTCTTGTTGTACAACTCCCCCCTCCCCCCACCCCCAGCAGATAGATCTAGCTTTGAGATATATTGCGACTTGGCAATCAGTTCACCTGACTCAGTCTGTTTGAACGTGGAATTCCATGTTATAGCTGTAGGCATATTCTTTCCCTGAACTCTTTCAGGCATCCCAGGGTTCCCAGCACCCCATTTGTTGCAATTTAGTTGTTCATACTTTGTGATGCATTGCATATTGACATGCTAATAATTCCTTCACATACTGCTAAGAGCTCATTATATTTAAAGACTGTTTCTTTTGTTACATATCCATAACCTGGTAGATGACATAGTAGATGCTCAACAAACAGATGGTTTCAGAAAGTGCTATATGGCTGTAGAGTAATCATTCTACTTGGGCTCAGTGAAGACTTTAAAAAATAGATAAGAAGGGTTGGAGAGATAGCTCAGTTGGTAAAAGTTTGCCTTGCAAGTATAAAGACCTGAGTTGAATCTCCAGAACCCATGCAAAAAGTCAAACATGATGGCTTTCACTTATAATTCCAACAGCAGAGAGATAGGAGATAGAGGCAGGTGAATGCCTGGTACTCTTTGACCAGCTACCTTAAACTAGTTGGTGATGAGAGCTACGTCTAAGACATAAAGTGAAAGGTTTCAGAGGAATGATCCCTGAGGTTGTCCTCTGACTTCTGCATGTATGCATTTGCACACATGTGTAGTTGGAGTTTTCTCTCCGGGTCCTGCCAAGCCCTGGCAGTTCCTTAGCCCACTTATAAAATAAACATACAGACACTTATATTATTTAAACTGCTTGGCCATTAGCTCAGGCCTATCATTGTTTAGCTCTTACTCTTATATTTAGCCCATTTCTATTAATCTATACTTTGCCACATGGCTCGTGGCTTACTGGTACCTTACATCTTCCTTGTCCTGGCGATGGCTTCAGCAGTCTCCCCCTCTGCCTTCCTGTTCCCTCAATTTTCCTCTCTGTTAGTCCTGCCTATACTTCCTGTCTGGCTACTGGCCATTCAGTGTTTATTTATACAGAGCGATATCCATAGCACACATGCACCTGGACATACACATGTACTCCCTTCCAAACACACTGTAGGCAAGATTACTGCTCAACGATGAAAGAAGGGTGTTCACATGAATAGCTCTTAGGACACAGATAAAGGGCTGAGGTTTCAATCCTATGGGTGCAGAGCTTGTTGGACTCAAAGCTGACATTCTGGTCAATATTTGATGGAAGGTGAGAAAATCCATATGAATTAGTTCAAGGAGAGCATGTGTGAGGTGGAAGCCTGACAGGAGAAAGAAATTCAAGCCAATGGGACCTCTGGTCAGTTGACACATCCAAGAGGAGTGGGAGACCTCTCCTTCTGCCTTTGTCTCTTAAGAGAACAGAGCAGGGTCTTTCAAGTTTCCCTAATCCCGGAAGCTACCTGGAGCATCCTTTCTGCCTTTTCCTGTCCCTCTGTAGTTTGATTCACTTCCTTTTTCTCCCTCCTGGGCCATTTTGGCTATATGCTATGACTTACAATTCTACTGTCCACAGCCAGCATGCCAGTGTCAGTGACCCCTGGGCATCGTCTCAGGAGAATCTTTGTTATTCTGTCAAGGTTGGCTGGCTGGAAACTTGGGACAAGTTCTGATCTAGATAGTCAAGACTGAGTAAGGAGACAGGTAGGCTTATCAGGGTGATTGAGGGGTTTAAGGCTAAAATGAATGCTAGGCAAGGCAGACAATAGACTATACTCAGAGAAGTTGGCAAGGAAAATAAGAAGTCATGGGGTAGGGTTCTCTGGCAGATTTAAAGGCTTTGCCGGGTACTCTTTCACATGAAGGCTGGAACATGTGGCTGACATTGACCACACTGGTTCAGAAGCTTTGAAACAGTCTTTTCTCATGGCACATGTCAGTAGTGAGTCCAGAAAGAACCTGGTCTTTTGGGTTGAGTATGAACCCAGGGACACATGTCATACCCTGGCTCTTCACCAGAGCTCTGTCCTCTTCCTGGCAACACTCTTAACGTCTTTACTTCTCTTGCTCTGATTAGATGAGAGGCCCATGTGTGAGGAAACATGGCAATTATATCAAGTGAGAATCCAAGACTGTCTGTCCCAGGGTCTCTGTTTCCTGGAGTCAAGTTTCTCAAAGCAGTGGACTCTTTTGGCAGTCAACAGATATTTATTGAATGGAACTCTGTCCCAGGCATGGAGCTGTGGAGATAAAAGTGACACATCTATTTTCAACATTATGAAATATGTTCTAGAAAGGGGAGACAGGGAATTAAATATAACAAAATAATAACAGACAATAAATGCCAGTGAAAACCGGGGCATGGGCTGGGGAGCTATTGGACTACACCATTAGACAAGGTGGTCAAGGGAGGCTTTCCAGGTGAGGGGATGCTGTCAGAAGGTGTACATGTTTGCTGAAGAGAACATCTCAGTGCCTATTCCAAGCAGATCCCATCTGAGCTGCTGGTATGATCCTAGATAGGCTATTGCCTTGAATTTTCTCTTCTGGGTTTCATTTAGGGAGCACATAACTTGTTTTCTAACTGTTCTCATCTTTAGGAAAAATGCTGATGAGGATCTTTAATGATTCTAAGGTTCTGATGGCGTTGTTCTTCTCTAGGCAGTGGACAAAGATGCTCCAAATCCCATGGTAGGAATATCTGAGGTCATGTGAAACTTCTGACTCACACAGATACAGGGGAGACTGCTCTAGAGGGCTGAGGTTCTTTGTTTAGTGCCAACCTTATGGTGTCCTTCTTATTTGAGGACTTCATACTTGCAGAGCTGTGCACTTTCCCCCTTGTCTAAGCCAAAAAACACACATGGCAAATAAGAACTCATGAGCCAATGTACATTCTGTTTATACTTTGGCTTTGCATTTACTACTGAGTTTTTCTGTGATTCTTTTATTTAGCTTCTATGAAACTGTATATTAATGGACCAATAGCCAGAGGGGTAAGATTTGTCCCTCTTTTGCTGTTTCAATACTTCCAGAAAATTTAACATAGTGCCTTCTGTCTCACAGACCCAGAAGACAGCATTATCTTGTACTTGGCTGGGGATTGTGAATGGAAAGAGGTCTTTTGTGTTTTTGTGAGCTGTATGCATGCATGAATGTTGATAAGCATCAGGGGGTGTGTGTGTGTGTGTGTGTGTGTGTGTGTGTGTGTGTGTGTGTGTGTGCATGTGGAGGCCATAGTTTGATGCTGGTTATCTTCTGCAATGATTCACTTTTTTTTTTGAGATAGTGTCTCTCACTGAACCAGAACCTCATCTACTTGACTAGGCTGGCTGCTTAGGGGTCCTCCTATCTCTGCTTTCACAGCATTAGGGTTAAAGATGTGTGCCAGCATGCCCAGCTTTGGTGAGTATCTGAGAGCTGAACTCAGGACCTTGTGTTTGTACAATAAACAGTTTACTCATCAAGTTTTCTCTACATACTTAAAGTGAAAGACACTTCTGTAACTTTGCTTCTCAAACTTGACTGACCCCCCATCCATTGTCTAGGGCATAAGATCTGATAGCTATTCCAGGAGAATGTTTGAAAATATTCACTGGTCCTGCATTTCTCAACATAGAAATGTAAGACTCAGAGGAATCCACATGTACTCGTGGAAGTTTCAAGCACATTATCACTTCCTTACAGGCCCTAATGACTTCGATAATGTAGTGAAGTTTAGCATAAATAGGCTCATCATTAAAGTTGATGGCAGAAGTATAAACAAGACCCACACTATTAAATTTGCTTTGTTCATTATGCGTCTGGAATTATCCTGTCGTCTCTAGCTCCTTCATACTGGATACTCATAAAGCTTAGTATGTGGTATTATTTTTTTCTCTGCCCAACCCAGAACAATGAGGTGATTTTAAAAGTGCATACTCTCCCATAAATGGGATAGCTGAAGCAGGAAAGGACAGTCATCGTGGTTCTGAGGTAACACCTGTCATTCTGGTCACAGGGTTACAGAGCATCAGGGGTTTACAGAAAACACTCAGTGACAAATCCAGAGAAGTGGATTGAGAGTCTGCGGGTGGGGACCTTGGCACAACATTTATATTCATTGACTTATTGTACCCATTGTCTGTTGGCAGAGATGGTAAAATGACCTTAGTTACCTCAGCAGGTGGCAATGTCTCACATTGCGAGAGGCAAGTATGGCACAGATTTGCCTCTGGGCTGGCTGGTTGTGGTTGTTTGTTAATACTAACGGCGACTTTAAACAGTCACTTCTTTTCTTCGTTCCTCATGAAATAGAGCTGGTAATATGGGAGCTGTGGGGATTCAATGTCAAAATAAAGTGCTTAAGGCTGTACACTCAACATTCATGTACACACACACATGCCCACACATATTCACCATGCCCTTGCTTTTCCATGAAGTAGATGTGTTGAAATTGTAGAAAACCATAGAGAACTATGCAATAGTGAATGCTACTAGTTTTGAAGGATCCAGATGAAGACTAGAAACAATGCCCGCCCCCCCCCCACACCATTCTTTTCTTTCCCCGTGCTTGCAAGTGGATACAAGTGCATTCCTGGCAGACACAGAACAGTGCTTAGGTGGTGGTGTCCAGTGTCAACACTGGAATGGGGGCTAACATGTACTTGACCAGAGTGTCCATTTCACAGAGGATTTCACAGAGATACTTTTGATGTTTAGAGTCTGGCTAAGGTGACCATGAAGTTCAAGAACAGGTGGAAAGTGTGTGTGTGTGTGTGTGTGTGTGTGTGTGTGTGTGTGTGTGTGTGCAAGCTAGTAGGGCAAAAGGAAGTAACAATGGGCCCTTACTTAGTAATTCTCCTTCACTGGTCCCCATCTTCCCATCTGATTGACCCTGTTTTTTGTGCACACAGCTCTGAATAATGGAGAATGTCATCTTTGCCCTCCTCCTGATCTGCACACAGGCTAGGCATAGTGTGTAGAATGGTCCATGTGCCAGACTGCAAATGTGTGTGTATGTGTGTGTGTGTGTGTGTATGTATCAAAACCCCTGGATAACTTCTACTTCCTTGTACATTCCTGAAATGTACAAGCACTTTGTCTGGACAGTTATCCTTAAAGCTACCAAACAGATGTCCTTATATATTTCTCATTGGCCAATATAAAACCACATCAGAGCGTTCCACCAAGTTTCTTCATGACACTCCGCTCCTTCCTAAAGTTAACATCATAAATCATACATGGCACTGGGGGAGGACATTTTGAACATTTATGACGTTTAAGTAATCACAACAGTTAACACCTGTCCACTTTGTTTGCTAAAACACCTGACAGTCATCCCAGGATTAAACATACAGGTACTTCCTTGGGATGCTGTGTGTACTGTACTTCTTTCCTTTCATATCTTATTGGATAGGCTGTGAGCTTCTTCAGGGGACTCTTCCTTCCATCTCGGTCCTTTGTCTTCCAGTGCTGCAGAGGTGTAGGGCATGTGGTCAGCAGGGCCCAGATGCGTGAATGGATGGATACACGAAAGGCACACACACAGGGCTTCAGTGAGAGGAGTGCTAAAGAAAACGAGTGTAGCTGCTATTTTTGCTTCAAACTCACAGCAGTCTTGGAGTCCTACTGGCAGCTTCCTCCGAGTGCCTGGCTCTCCCCCAGTTTGTTGGAATGCCAAGTGGCAGCTCTTGAGATCGGAGTTTTGCCTCTGATTTGACTCAAGCCTTCTTGAGAACAGGAGCCATGTCTGTGATATTTATAGCCCTCTTCCCAGCACAATAGTGGATAGATGATATACGTTCAATAAATGCTTATTGGTGAACACGTGACCTAAATGCTTAAAACACTCATATAACCAAGACTAAACCTAGCGCCCTTTCTACCATAAAAAACAGTTCTTTCCTTTTTTGTGAGATGCTCTTTCTGGGTAGCCTAGGTTGGCTTTGAGCTCACAGTTTTCCTGCCTCAGCTTCCTGAGTACTGGGATTACAGGCCTGTACTATTATACCCTGTTACAGGTCATATTCACTATTATATGTTATTCATATTTATATTACCTCATATATCAGTTTAGAAGCCCTTTTCAAGACTCTTGCTGGGTTCGCTCTGCAAGTTTTGATTCTTTTGGGTTCAAACCTAAATTGTGTCTCAGTGACACTGTCTTTTGCCACTTTCTCTCCAATCCCATTTTCTCTGCTGCAGGCATTGTTGATTCTTCATGGTACATGTCCCAGTGTTGGACTTGGATGGCAGATCAGTCTATGTACTACTTACTCTTCTCATTGATGTTATCAAATACCCAACTAAAGTAACTAAGGAAGAAATGGTTTGTTTGGGCTTGCAGCTCCAGAGGACAAAGTCCATCATAACGGGGAGATTATGGTGGCAGGAACAGACAGGAGCTGGTCACATGGCATCCACAGTCAGAAAGCAGAGAGGAATGCATGCTTGTACTCAGCTCTGTTTTTCTTTTCATTTAGTCCTGGACCCTATCTTCCTATCCCATGGAAGGATGGGTCTTATCAATTCAGTTTACCTAATCTAGACAATCCCTCAAGACATGCCTAGAGATTAGAATCAATGGCGATTCTAAACCCTATCATGTAGGAAACCAAGATTAACATTACAGTCTAGGAGGCCAGGGCCTCTGCCTCCTCTGTGTACCACTTTGCCCTCAGTGCTGGCACGCAGTAGACTCTTCACAAACATTTCCCAAATAAACAATTAAATTAATAAAATATAAAGGAATAAGAAGCTACTCCCAATCATCATCATTCTCTCCTTCAAATAAACACTGACATACATTCTTCTATTTAAAAATATATAGATAAGCCTGGTGTGGTGGTGCATGCCTTTAGTCCCATCACTCATGAGGCAAAAAGGCAGGTGGATCTCTGTGAGTTTGAGGCTAGCCTGGCCTACACAGCAAGTTCCACGACAGCCAGAGATACACAGTGAGACCCTGTTTCAACTCCCCAATTACATAGATACATATTTTTAATCAAGATGCTTTGACCCCATACTGACAGTTTTCTTCCTGGCCTTTTCCCATGTAGTAGGCGTCATTTCTGTGCTTTCACTTGCTGTGATGAAGCACCGTTGCAGTGTCCTCCTGGCTCTCTGCTCCCAGGTGTGCTCCAAACTCAGAGCCTCTTCTCATCCTGCTCCATTGCTCTGGCAATGTCTTCCTTTGCCTATCCACCAAACCAGCACCAGTGTTTGCACCTTCTCACCATGGTCTTGCTCACCATCAACTTCTTGGTGGTACTTGTTCTTAGAACCTATTGGCCTGAGGTGGTTTTTTTTTTTTTTTTTTCATTTTCACTGGAGGAACCTGCGTTTCCTCCTTCAGAGGGTCACATCCCTGGATCCCAATGAGAGAGAACGTCCTGTTTTCTCAAGAGTCCAAGTGCAGCAGCAGGCTTTGCTCTCAAGTAGGAAAGACACACCACGCTACTGATTTCCCTTCCCCGGCCCTTCTCTCATGTGTATTTTTGACACCACAGTGGGGATTCTAGGACATAGCTGGTTCCCTGACAGTGCTGATGTGTGAAGAGGGGGGCACTGTGCCCTTTTCTCTGCAATTCCCACTTTTTACTTCATGGATTAATTTCTTGCATGGCAGGCTCTTTGTCTCTCCTTTGCTGCCGGTCCCTACTCATTACTTTGAGAAGTACGAAACGGTGTTGCTGGTTAGCAAACCACAGATCTGGAGCTGAACTGTATCAGCATGGCTGACTCCCGATCGATACCCAGATGGTGATAAGACTTCACACCTCCTTGTGTCAGATGTATAGCTGCTAAGAACCCCAAGGGCTGGATGAGCTCAGTACAGCAGGACTCTTAACACTGCCTCCCAGGCCTCTGGTCAAGACTTGTTCTCCAGCCTCTTGAACGCTCCGCTGATTTGTGAGCCACTGAGGGCATGCTCAGCATTGTATTAAAGTCTCTTGGATTTAGGGGTGGCTTCTTCTCATTTCCCCACATTTAAAAAAAAGATGTAGTTGTATTTATTTATTTTTTAATGTGTTTGTGATATGTATTCAGGTATCCTCAGAGGCCAGAATAGGGTATCAGATCATCAGGAACTGGATTTATAAGGTAGTGATGAGGGGCCAGACGTGGGTGCTGGGAGCCGAACTCAGGTCCTCTGGAAGAGTAGGAAGCGTTGTCAAACCGCTGAGCCATCTCTCCAGCCTCTAATTTTGCTCTTTTGCTTCGTAACTCACTGCTCTAAGGATCCTAGCTCAGCAGGTCCTGGTGTCTCTAAAAGCTGTTTAAAGCCCATGTACGGTGGTGATTTCTCTCTGGAGTTCTCTGAACTCTTTATTAGCCTTTTGTTAGGAGAATTACCCAATATGGTTCAAAGGAGAGAGAACCGTGGAAATCTGGCCTGTCAAGAGGACCCTCTTCATCACTGTTAGATGAGATTGTCTCTATTTGTGTTGTCTTTTGGGGCAGGACCTAGTGAGGCAGAAGATACGTGGCCTACAAGTTTGAAAGGACACATGTCTTGCTTGCTTTTGTGGATAAGCGTGCTTGGCAGAAACTGAGGATTTGAAAGAATTCTTCTATCATGCCTCTCTCAGCCATGTGAGCACAAAGAAAGAGATTCACCTTTCTTTGTCTCCTCTTTCATCAGCAGAGTCCTATTTTTAGGGCATTGGCATATAATCCAGCATCTCTTGCAAACAGGGGCTGCCGTTCCTTTCAGGAATTTCTGAAGACAAGGATGGAGTCAGACTAAGTTGAGGGCACAGTGTATTATCATCCTCTTGTGGTTATGCATGGACTTGGAGAAAGCGCTATTTTCAGACCGTCTTCAACACTGCATTGTCCAGTGATCAGCCACAGAATCACGGTTCCTCGGCGTTACTGTGAACAAAAGAAATCCCTTGTTCTTGTCTTGAGGCTGTGTGATTACAGGACCTGTGATCAGATAGGTGACCCAAGACGGATGCCTTCCCGAATATAACTCAAGTTTATCTGTGGCTGTCCCCACCTTTATCTCTGCATATGTCCTCAGCGTTTGAAGATGGATTTATTTCCAGTCCTGGCCTCCACCATGCTTTGTTTACCCTTGGTATCGATATTGAGGACAAATGCTCTCTCTCTCTCACCTGTGCTCTGTGTCCCAATGTCTCCTGCAGCCAGATGGCAAGCAGGCAGACATTGTGGGCAGTTTTTGGATCCTGACCCAGCGATGCTGTCCATATGATTTCCAGGGTAGTAAGACAGGAGACCGGTCTTCCTGTGCTAGGTATCCCAAGCACCTCAGCACCTAGCCCTGCTTTCAGGGATAGAGCCAGCTTGTTTGGGTCGAGTGGGTAGTTTGGAGGAAAGCATTCAGCTAAGGACTCAGGTAACTTGTTTTAGGGGTTCTACCATTTTGTTCAATGCCATGGAGCCATTCTGAACATCCTGAAGAGCGTTACATAGTCCTCTTTTTGAGTACACTCAGTTCCACCATTTATGCTCATAAATGATTTCTTCCCTTGGGTGTCACTGAGTATGTCCTTCACCTGCTCCACATGCTCAAGTGTTTATTTTTGTGTGAAGGGACTAAGTAAAATAAGTGTGCAGTCATGGAAGGCTACACACAGGATTCTAATGCACACTGTCAAAAGTCTCAGAACCAGGAGAATGGCAGAAAAGCCAGGTGATAAGGATCACATTGGAATTTTGTGTGTTTGTCATTAAGTGCTATCATTTAAAAACTGTATCAATTAATATAAAAAATCTGTTTTGTGACTAGAGAGATGGCTCAGTGCTTAAGAGTGTTTCTTGCTCTTGAAGGGCCAAGTTTGTTTCCCAGCATCCCATTGGGTAGCCAATAAACCCTTGTAACGCTAGCTCCGGTACATCTGACACTTTATTCTGCCTTTTTGGGCATCCATCAGGGCACAAATATGCCCATATATAAATATAAAATATTTAAATCTTTAAAAAGTCTGCTTTTCCTTCCACGTAGACTTTAAGAAAAATCCCTGTTTGTGTTTCACAGATTAATTAAAATTTGTTGATTAAAAGAATCTTGCAGCAAAGAAAGAAAGATGAGAAATAAAGGAAGGACAAAAGGAAGAAAGAAAAAAGGAAAAGAAAACTAATCTGTAAAGTTCCCAGAAGTTTCTGAGAATGGAGGACACCTACCTGGTAACTTGCTTCAGTTAAAATAGTGGATAGATGCAAAGTGCATCGATTCAAGAGAAGAAACATTGCCCTGGAGAACTCTGAAGTGCCCAAGGGGAGACGTTACTAATAGAAGCTTGCTTCCCTTGGTAGATCACAATATGCAGCTCCAAACACAGGAAGTTAGAAGAGGTGCTGGACGGAGGCCACCGAGTGTCTTGCAGGTTAAAGGAACAAGTCTCAAAATCAATACTCTTGCTTAATAGGCAGTCCCTGCTGAGCTTTCAGATAGGGAGAAATGTATTCACATGCACACACTAGGGTCTTTGCATTCAGGTGGATTTCTTGAGGTATTTCTAGCTGAATTGAATCTGTAGACCAAAGTGGGGGCATTCAAATACTGAAAGGCCTGTGTACTGTGAGAAGAGGGGAGAGAGAGAGGGGGGGGGAGGGGGAGGGGGAGGGGGAGGGGGAGGAGGAGAGAGAGGAGAGAGAGAGAGAGAGAGAGAGAGAGAGAGAGAGAGAGAGAGAGAAGAGAAGAGACAGAGATAGAGACAGACAGGGGGACAGAGACAGAGAGAGACACACAGAGAGAGACAGAGACAGAGACAGAGAGACAGAGGGAGGGACAGAGACAGAGACAGACAGAGCTTGATAGAGAGAAAATTCTCTGATTTCTTAACCCAGGATTCTGTGAGGCTGGGAAGATGTTAGTCATTCGAAGCAGAGAAGGGTTTTCACATGATCAAGCTGGTTATTCCTAGGCACATGCTCTGTTTTTTTTTTTTTTTTTTTTTTTTTAAACCAGGAACAACCAGAGGCCCCAAAACAAACAGCCCTAAAGGATCTATGAACAGGAAGTGTACCTTCTCTTGTTGACCTTAACTTACATGTTGAGTAAACACGTGCCCATTCTGTGCACCCTCGTGTATCTAAGGCAGCCCCTTGGACTGTGTCCAGGTGTCGCTTAGGCTGTGGTTCTTAGAACTGCCAAGAACTGGAGCTCGAGAGAGACCTGACTCAACTTGAGAAACTGAATTAGAACAGGCTGTGGGTGGATAGACACACTCCTTGGGTCTCGGGTGAGTCACCTGACTCTTCAGGGGGATCAGGAGGGGCGCAGCTGACTTGGTGGCCCCATCGGATTGTAGTTTAACTACAGTCCTGGTAGTGTGTTTGTTGTTCTAACTTTTGGATGTGTCGGAGCTGGTTTAATCTAGTGAGCACACAGCCCAGGGGTGTGGGCAGTCATAGACTCAGAACCTTGGCTTCCATGATGATCCTGGCCTTCTGGTGCTTCACCTTCCTCTTGGCAAGGAGCCTGGGGGATGCTTGTGTGGCAACATAGAAATAGTTCTGAGAAAATTTCATGGAAGATGGCTCTTGTGGCAGGTGGAAGTTAGTGGCTAGAGTCTTTTTTTTTTTTTTATCATAGAGTTATCTGATAGTTTTACCTCTGTGTGAGCTGGAAAAAAAATTGGGGGAGATATCGTTTGATTGTTTGGCTA
Organism: Peromyscus eremicus; assembly: GCF_949786415.1. NCBI lineage: Eukaryota > Metazoa > Chordata > Mammalia > Rodentia > Cricetidae > Peromyscus > Peromyscus eremicus. The sequence goes on along the minus strand of NC_081426.1, from coordinate 45,373,988 downwards.
GCACTCCAGGGGAAGGGTTCTGAAAAGTGCTTTGGCTTAAAGGCAATGATCCCCTGCTGACCCTTGTTTGTGGCTTAGTAACACTGAAGTTGTGCTGAGGCATGAATCTGCCCATGGCAAGAAGCCATTCCTGTTCTCTAGGCTCTTCAATGGGATTTCCTACATTCCCTGTGCTGTCATCTCAATGGGTTTTTCATTGCATATGTTTACTGTGCATGATGCTGTATTATATAAGTTCACTTTCACACACGTGTACATTGTATATTGAGCACACTTCTATCCCCATGCCCACTATCCCTGTCCTCTACACTCCTCTCCCCTCTTCTTACTCCCCCTTGTTCCCTTAAGTAATTTTGCTTCTACTCTCATGCCCCAAATACATACACCCATGATTTTATGTAGCTGTATAAAAGCTAGGTGTGGACCAGTAGACTGGGCTGGGTCTCTGAATTTTGCAAGGTGACTTCCTGCTTCTTTGCTCTTAGCAGCTTTAGGTAACTGGTCTTGACGCAGTTGCTTCCTTTGTGGGTCTATGAGATGGGACTGGGGAGGATGGAAAGGGAGGGAGCCAGAATTCCTTGACAGCCTATGTTCCCTATTGTATCTGATATCTTTGCTGTTTCATAGACCAGCCTTAGTCAGGTCAGGGTGCTGTAATGAAAGACTATTGGCTAGGTATCTCACTCAACATACATTTATTTCCTCACCATTCTGGAGGCTAAAGATGATGATCAAAGGGTTGGCAAACTGCATTTCATTCAGAAGTCTATTTCCTTAGTTTGTAACTTTGACCTTGGACTTTACATGATTTTATGTACATGTCTGCCTTGTGCTTTGTTTGAGGCTCGGTTTTGTTTCTCTGCTTCTAATGAAGCACACCTCTCTCCTGGGGCTGTTTGGCACAATGACTTCTCAAGTGTGCTGTTGCCGCCACCTTGCCTCTGATTCTTCTTACTCATGTTCACGTGGTTAGAAATGCACCGTCACTCATAGTGTTTCTGTGCTCCATGAGCCATCTAACTCTGGGAACATGGATCCCAGAATTTCAAAGAGTGTTCTCTGTGGAAATTACAAGTGGACTCGTTATTACCTTTGGATGACCCCTTTCTATCTGAAGTTAGAGAATTAGCACTCATTGACCCAGTTGACTATCCCCTTCATAATCTCTAAATAGTTCAATTAAGCACTTGTACAGCATCCCCATATGTTGGCTGGATGCAAGGTGCCAATATTTGGACACTGCTTTCTCATTAAAATGATCAGGGCATGAGCCTGGAAGATTCCAGAGTGCGGGCTCACCTGGGACCTCCCCAAGGGACATGTGCCTGCCAAACAAACCAGAAATAGTGTCAGAGAGGAAGCATTTCCCTCTGCTGGCTCCCCTCCTGGATGGAGTCATTAAGGAGCACTTTTTACCCTTGGCAGGGCCAGGTAAGTTGGAGAAGTGTACCTCCTGTGGTGTTTAAATACATTCCAGTTACTCCCATGATAGCGATGCATGGAGAATCAACATAGTGACCCCCCCAGAGTATATATTAAATTCTGAAGGATTAATCAAAACTGCACCATGTTGTGTGCAATTAAACCCTTGAAAGGCAAAATAAATTTGCTAGAGCAGTAGCAGCTCTTGTACAACTTCTGGCTGGAATGAGGCAGTTTGCAGTTCTGTTCTAACAGATGACTTTGTGCTTAGGGTTTTTCTTCAGAATGTGGGGTAGGGTAGAAGGAGCCATCTACAAAATCCTTCCACTGATGGTATGGAGAGCCGATAATTAAACTCTTCTGGTGTTATTCTCTGGACATGGGCAAATACCAAACAAAACCTTTGTGTCAGAGGAACAGTGGGAATGTGTCTGGGAATACAGGTTATAGGAAAAATGGAGGAAGTAACACTTAGGCCATTAGAGCCACTGGGAAGGCTTTGTTCACTTAGCGATGCATCCACATAGTTAATGATTGGATCCAGGTAAGCGAAAATATAGAAAAAATTCTTTTCTCTCCCACACAACTATGCCTGTGTTTTCTCAGGATGTACCTCATGGAGATAACTCTGCCCTTCATTGAAATGTCTGAGTCCTGCCAGAATGCCAGTTGTGCAGCCATTTTGGTTTATTGTGATTTGTAAAGAGTCAATTAGAAGCTGCTGCAGAGGGCTGAGAAGCAGTCTGTCATTTGCCAAGGCTTGACAGAGGAAAATGTTGGCATTGTGTCTCTCTAGCCGTATGATAGCCACTGGGTTACAGAAACACTGCTTCTGAGCTGGCCTGTGTATGAGAGAAGAGTCACAAGTGGGTCTGCAGAGAGGAACTTAGGAAATTAACTGTTCCAGTGCAGGTATGGATGAGACTAGAAATCCATCTTTTCTCATCTGTTTTGAACAATCAATTTCCTGTGTTCTTCAGAGTGCCAAGGCTTTCGAAGACTCCTGTGGATGTAAACTGTAGGGTACTGCTAGGAGCACGAATTCATCACCATGAAGCCTGTTCCACCTGAAGAAATCTTAGTGAATCAAAATGTACACATTGTTCCCGTTAAAACTTGTATGAAAAATTGCAAGAAAAAATTATTATTTAGAATGATGGGAAATCCTTGAATCAGTAGCTTCAGAAGCCCTCACTGTGCATACACAGCAATTAGAAAAATGTGGATAATGTGGCTAATTTATACAAAGTACATCTTTTTTTTTCTTTCTCAAAGTTCAGAAATAAATTTTATTGGGAGATGCATCGAAAAGTCTCATGACATCTGGAATATGGAGGTCTAATTGCTGATTCAATGGCACTGCGAACACACAAACATATTTCCTTGGTGAAATGTCAAAAAGACAGCAATCAAAATGAAGCGTTTAAGCATTAAAATGAAGAAATGATGACTGGCTTGATTTGTAAACATTCATCTTTGAGCTTACTTTATGAAAAAGAAGGAGTAAGTCAGAGTGGAATTGCAGATTTGCACATTCTGAGCCCTTGGAATGTGAGGGGTTGGGTGTCTCAAGATGTGGGTGGGTTCAACCAGAAGTTAATTCCAATAACCCCATTTGGCCCTTCATTTGGGGGTCTCTTACATAGTAACAAACAGCAAAAGCTTGTGAGGGGATTAGGGAAAGCCTGGGGGTAAGGTGAAACATTTCTCTTCAGACCTGTTTAGGGATCATTTACTCACTTTGTGGTGTTATTTCATGACTATTTACTTCCCTTGCACTGCTGAAGAAGATAGGTAAGGAACTGTAGTATGGGCCTCCTCAGACTGTGGTCTGACTACAAACCTGACCGTTTCTTCGAGACCATCATTCTGAGGGCCAGCATGGATGTACTGTAATGTAGACTGAGGAGCAGACAGTGACCTCGGGGTACATTTTGAGTTCGCTCCTTGTTCTAGTACAAGGAGCATCTGGCAGCTGTCAGGTGGGACATTAAACATAAACCCCAAATGTGTTAAGCCACAGGACAGAGAGACAAATCAACACGTTAAGATGACGCTGAGAAATTGTTAAACCAACAAAATCTGTGCCTTGCGGGGAAGGTCCAATAAGATTTTTGGGGGTCACTAAACAAATGCTCTTTCCAAATGAATGTATTTTCTGGGTCTCAAATTATACCAAAACTCTTCTTCAAGGAAGACCTGAGAAAGAAATAAAATCTTTGCCCAAAGAGCAAAGTTGCTTTCCCCCAGGCCATGCATTTTGTAAGGTTTCTGCTGCATTGTGCTTGCAAATAACATTTATTTCTGTAGTGTAAATATGCAAGAGTTCATTTTAATAAAAAGTAAGTCCTAAAATAAGATAAAACCCATGACTAGACTTGCATTTGAAGATTTAGAGTGTATTCATCTGCTGGTTTGGGGTATAAATATTCATTGGATTTGAGCTCTCAGGTGTTGGAACTTTTAATCTGCATTCAGATGGAGGCGCTTTAATCAGACAGTTCATAAAAGTCTGCGACTCCCCCCTCCCCAGGAAAAAAAAAGCCACAACAGAGTTACGGAGAGACTAGAGGGTCCCTGGGCCTCACACTAACCCATCCAGCTGAACTGCGTTGCTGGAAGAGGGAGAAAGTAAACACCAAAAATAATTTTGTACCATAATATCAATATTCTATTAAAAATAAATCTCTTGCTGTTAGACCGAGAAGTCTCAAAAACCTGTCACTTGACTGCAGTCTTCAGAGATGACTGATAATGGGTAAAAAATCCCATAGCATCTGTTTACCATGTCCTCACGCAAACTGTTAGGGATGTTTTTAAATGTCAGCAGTAATGTATGCGTATGTATTAGCTGTCACAGAACAACACTGTGACCAAGATGGCACTGGGGACCGCTCTAAATTAGGTAGGTCAAGTGAGGAAGGTGCCTGAGGAACCCTTGAAAGGATGCTGTTTATCTAGGAGGAAAAAAAAAATCTGAGTAGGAATATGTGGGAAAGCCCTTCCTCCAGATTTTGAATGGAGCGTGAAATCGCATGAAGCTTTACCTTCAGGCCCCTGGTGGGAAGGTCAGTTCCGGGAGAGCAGAAGGTAGGAAGCAAACATTTCACATGAGCTATGCTCTGCATTAGCAGGCACTCAGATTTCTCTCGGTAACCTAAGCACATAGCAAGAGAAGAAAGTCATTGAGGAACAAACGCTGACTAAACAATGTGGGGGTGACAGCGTTGTTAGCAGCCACTGCAGGCCTAGGGAGCTCTGTTCTGCTTAACTACTTAGAGGGGAATGCTGTTTATTGTCCCAGCAGAGACACCGGGGCTCCAGGAGATCATCAAAGCAGGCTTCCCAGCAATGATGGCCTTTTCACAAACCCAAATGGAGTTCGGTGATCATTTTTGATACTGGAGGTTTTTTTTTTTTTTTTTTTTTTTTTTCCTTTCTTTGCTCTGTATACGAAGCTTCACAAAGTTATGAGGATAATTGATGAGTGGAAGATGGACTGGACTCCACCACTTTCAAGAGCCTAAACCCACACAATACTGTTTAACAGTCAATGTGTCTGCCACAGTCTGCATTTTCTCAAAACGGGGCTAGTCCTAGAAGTACCCTCATAGGGATGTTTGAAAAGATTCACTGAGATAATTCATGCAAAGTGTCCTCAGCACTCAGGAAAAGCTGAAGGCAGATGACGAGTATGGATTAGTGACAAGCTTCATTGTGCTGTGTTCACTCACATAAATGGGGTTCATTACTGCTGAGGATGCTCATATACCCTGTAGAGAGGCTGGTCTTAAGGGTTCAGCAAGACGAGTCCTCATCACCTTGCAGAGCCTCAGCTCACTTGTTCAGTTCCTCCGTGTGTGTGTGTGTGTGTGTGTGTGTGTGTGTGTGTGTGTCTGCACACACACAGAATGGTTCCTTTC